>NC_134180.1:34383828-34720826 GCF_964188355.1 Buteo buteo
TGATAAGCTAAACAGACTCTTTCAAAGTCTCGTTGAAATTTTTTCTCTTGCTCTCAGATTATTTGCAAGTTCTTTCCTGCAGCACTCAGCCTGTATGCAGCACTCCTGGCCTCCCTCTGAGATGGGGAGGGGGGAGAATGGGTGTTTTAAAGAAATAGGAAAAGTTGTGTCAGGGTTGAGGCTTTGGTTTAGGTTCTGGCTTCGCTGCAAGGGCATCTACCTGGTCCACAGTCTACCTGGTACATATGGTGTCCTCCCCCTTCCTTCTCCACATGCCAAAGCTCACCCTTTATAAAATCAATCAAGCTCTGCCCTCCTATTTAGGGCACAAATGGCCTCAGCACACGACAGCCCCAATTCCTAGTCAGGAATGCTTCTCTTCAGGCAATGCACCAAGACCAGTGCATACCCACCAGACAGAAGCGACCTGCTAAAGTGTCTCTTGTGGAACTGGGACAGAGCTGTGCTCCAGCACATCTGGTGCTTGCTGCTCCTCTCTTTTGCTGTCCCCTTCAAGAGCACATCTTCTTCCTCTCTTCTCCACCACCCTTCACTACTCCACCCCCTTAATGGACCTGCAGCCCTTCTTGGGGCACAACAGCAGCATCCTCACCTTGCATATATCCCTTGCAGAGGTGTCTCCCCTGCCTCGGAGCCCTTCCTTTGCCGCAGGATGACCAAGCATCTTCTCTGTAGTATTATAAGAACTGCCGGGATGTGGAAGATCCTCCTCCTTTCCACAGCCAGATGTTGTCAGCCTTTAGTCTCTAGCTCCGTTGTTATTAGAGATCCTCCACTGCTCCCACAGTGTCTGTGTTTTTTCGGCGATAAAGTGAGGAGCCCTGGATTTGAAGCCATCCCTCAGTGTGTCAGACTTGGAAAGATTCCGCTCTCTTTTTCCCACCGCTTAGAGGCATTCAAAAGGTATTTAATTAAACCCACATCAGAGACCTGTTAGCAAGGTTTCTCCAATTAGCAAGGTGGAGAGGACTACATGTCATGGGGGGAAATGAGCAGACATGAAATGGTTTTGTTGCCTGTGCCTTCCTCAGTGTCAGATTAATTGGCACTTTTCTTCCAATTTAAGGCAGAGCTCTGGGCACAGACAGGTCACAGCACCGCAGTGCAACAAATTTTCTAGTTTCCTCTCTCTCTCTCTCTTTAAATATGATGATTGAAAATTTCCTTAGACACCTGAATCATGTTGGGCTCTGTCTGCCAGGGCAAACAAAGAAGAAAAATTAGTGGCACTCAGATTGGTCCTAGATGTCAAGTTCTTTTAGGATCGTCACTTTCCTCTTCCTTACCCATTCTGTGCGTGTGTGGGTGTATCGGCTTTTTCTGTTGTTTTAACACATGCTCCAAACCACGACTAGCTCAAATCAACCTCAAATGGACTTGCAGCTGCTCAGGCCCTCTCTGTATGGAGCAAGTTGAATTAGTCAGATGGTGATCCACCCTGACTGAGGATCTGCCTCCATGGATGTCAGTTTGAACTTGCAGGAAGCCACAGGGATCAGATGCAAGGAGAGATGCCTCTTCAAAAGCATTAACAGGAGACTTGCCTAGCAGAGGCACTCCCCCTGCCTACCCCAAGGACCTGCTGGCTCTCGGGATGTGTGTGTGATACTCACTTGAGTCCTTCACGTGCATTGTCACAGCCCGGTGCCACCTCCCAGCTGGGGCTGGCACAACCCTTCTGTCACTGTGGGACCTTCCTACTGGTTACAGTTGGTCAGTTCTGCGAGACAGCTGTGGCACTGGATGTGGGCTTCTTCCATGTCTGAACATCTCCAGACAGTTAATGGCCCACTGACTATTCACCTACGTGTAAGTGGGAAACAGTGGAAGAGTTGCAGGTTTCAGACTTGGCTAATTCTACAACCAAGGCTAGAAACGTGTCTTTTCAGTAGGCTCAGTTCTTGTGGCACGTTTTGTCATGGGTCATTGGCACACTGCTGTTTTAGATCTCCTCTAGAAACCCCTGCTACCTTTGGACTGTAGTGATAGAGGTACAAGAGCCCTTCCAGACCTGCGTGGCTCCCTATTGGGCCAGCATGGCAAAGAGCCAATTTAAGTAGCCAACAAGCTGGAGTGTGATCAGGGCAGCATTACGTGACATCGCATGACATGACATCACACCCCACAGCCTTGCATCCCACTTAGGATCCAGCTACTGATCTCAGTGCACAGTGCCAGGATGACTGGTGGTCAGCACAGACTCAGAGCAAGGTGTGGACCTGTGGCTCAGGGGCCGGAGAGAACCACATGCCAGGACTGGTTAAATAACCAAAGTCCTGCTCCTTGGGTCACGCTACACGAATAATGACACAGCACTGCCAAAGAGCACGCTTCATTTAGAAGAAGAGGGAACCCAACTCTCACTCCGGAGGATACAGAAACAAATTTAACAGCTCTTTTCTTTGGCTCCCAAAATCAAAGTCAAATCTAGGCTGCATTTTCATCCTTGGAAGTCCTTACAGGGGTATCCTAAGGGTGTTGACAATCAGCTCCGTTTTTCCTCCCACAATTAAATGCAGTTGCAATTCCAACAACACAGCAAATCCTCTTCTATCAAAGCAGGGCACTGGGTTTTGTTTATTATTTGCAAATTGCAAACCAGCACATACAAAAGAGCCCTACCTCAACGTGTGAGCCCGCGATGGGGACATGCTGCTATGACAACAACATGAGGCTGAATCATCCAGACAGACAAGACACACATAATTGTGTGATCACCTGTTCCCAGTTGTTCAAAGGAAATTTTATTAGCGCTGCTGAAAGTACATTAGAGCACAAAGCACAAAGCATCCACACATCAATCAGGGCTCAGCTAATCAATGCAAGCACCGCCTGAGCCCGGTGCCTCACTGTTTGGCCATTCAGCATTTCAGAGGCTTCAGGATGGCATTTACAGAAACTTGTGCTTGTATGTAAAAGATCAAGAAAAACTCAGTTTCTACTAAAATGAAACATTTATGGCTTTTGGATCTTGCTGAGAACACCTGATTTTTGACTGTAGGATGTTTGTGGTCAGTGGAGGGACAGTCTGGATCCAGGACAACAGTCAGAGAATAAGCATGACTGATAGCAAACATGCCTTTTTTAATATTAAAAAAACCCCCAACAATAATTAAGAATGGCAGGTGGGAGATAAGAGCTGGCCTCTTGTGTTACAAACAGAAATATGCAGGGTCATAATTCAGTCAGCCATACCTATAAATCCATATGTGTTTTTGCTGGGCAGGTGCATTAGCCAGAGCATCCATTTCCAGCTGGTGAGAGAGCAGTTCCACTTGGTTTCTTCACTCCCTTGTTTCTCCTAACACGAGGGCATGAAAATCATGACTCTCTAATCATTAGACTGCTTCATATGTCCTTTTTTAGCCATATAACCCCTGGGCAGCACAAAAATGGCTTAATGTCAGTTCCAGAATATCCCTAAATGCGAGTGTCTGGCACTCTTTTTTATGCTCTCTCCTTTCTGAATCTATTGGTATTTTTGCTTCCTGAAGTCTTTCATACCTTAATCTTGTTCACCCAGAAGACTCCAGCAGGTATAAAGGGCTGCTCAAGTAGAAAGAAGCCCATTGTATTTATTAATCACACTCTTTTTGAAAAGGTGGTCAAAACATTCCAAAGGATATTTTTTTTCAAGCATTTTGTCAAGATTTCAACACTCAGTGACAAAAAAAGCAATTTCAGTAAGGTATTTACAGCATTTGAAGATTTTCTACCAGAAGCAACAATGGCATTTTTACATGACTTGGGGAGTTTTCCGCCAATGCTCCTTTCTGATACTGCCCAAAGAAATATCAGTCGAGTTCACCCAGAAGCTGACAGGCAGCATTGTTGGCAGCAGCAATAAGAGCTGAGATGTTTTCCTCTGTAGGTATTGCATATGTATGAGTGTCTCCCTGAGAACATTTCCATCTGCTCCGTGGTGAACGGAAGATGTGGGTATTCCACGAGAGCCATGCTGAGACCACTCAATCAACCACTAATAAAACCAGTCCCAGAGTAATCTGAAAACAAGAGGTTCAGATGCATAGACATGAAACACAGCTGAACAAGCCTGTGCTACAAGCCAGGGCTATTCCCTTCAGTGACAGAGCAAATCATGAAAAGCAGCATCTCTCCTCACTTTCCTCTGTACCTGGCACCAAGGTTTAGCCAGGTGCAAGGAGGGACTGTTTGAAAGTCAGCTTCAAAAGGCAGTGAGGAAATAAAAAAAATCCCAAGAGGGAGGATAGTGAAGCATGACAACAGATTTGCAGACAAAAGCAAGACCTCTCCGTTGCTGGAGATGAGCAGACAGTGGAGTGCATTGAAAACTGGCTGAATGGCCATGCCCAGAGGGTGGTGATCAGAAGGACAAAGTCTAGTTGGAGGCCAGTAGCTAGCAGTGTACCCCAGGGGTCAATATTGGGCCCAATCTTGTTCAACATCTTTATTAAAGGTCTGGATGATGGAGGTGAGTGCACCCTCAGCAAGTTTGCTGATGATACAAAACTGGGGAGAGTGGTTGATACACCAGAGGGTGACACTGCCATCCAGAGGGACCTTGACATGCTGGAGAAATAGGCCGACAGGAGCCTCGTGAAGTTCAACAAGAAGTGCAAAGTCCTGCACCTGAGGAGGAACTGCCCCAGGCACCACCAGAACATCGTGGTGACCAAGCACTGGAACAGGTTGCCCAGAGAGGTTGTAGAGTCTCTGTCCTTGGAGATACTCAAAAGCTGACTGGACATGGTCCTCGGAAACCAGCTCTAGGTGGCCCTGCTTGAGCCACCTAGACAAGATGACCTCCAGAGGTCCCTGCCAACCTCAACCATTCTGTGACTCTCTAATTCTGTGGAGTTTTTAAAGAGCAGGTGGAACAAATATGTTTTCAGACTCTTTTAGGAGAATGGACTAACCTTGTGAAGGCTCCTCCAGCCCTGCCTGGATCCTGGCTGGAGCTGAGAGGACTACATTCACACCAGGTCTACACCAGCTGGCAGTGTCCCAAACTGCCACTGGACCAGATCTGGAATTGCTGAATGACGCTGTGTTGTTGACAGCAATCTTCAAGATCAGATGGTGCTATAAGATTTCTGCTTAAGAATGGGGGAAATCTTGACTGCTTTGTCAATATTTAAACCAAAAGCTATCTGGAAAACAAAAAGAAAAAAAAAAATACATCCACCCTCCTTCTGATTTTGGATCCCCTCTGCAACTCCATCTCCACTCAGAAGATCGTAGTTTTGCTGCACGGCTGCAGAAGAGCAGGGAGACCTGTGGGCACGGCTGTCACCTCTTTGCATGTTCTTAGCACTACAGGTTCTAGTTAGAGAGACAAATTCTAAAGCAGGAACCTCAACAAAGACATAAAAAGCAATCCTATGACCTTGCACTGCTTAGAAACCTGGGCGTGCCTTTTGATGGGGTCCCCTTGCCACAGGTGAGGAAACCTTGTGCATTAGTCTTTAAACTCAGTTTCCTTCCATGGCTTGGCAGATGTATTTCATGATTTGGAAAGAATTGACTGAGCTGTAGAGAATGGATCTGCCTCAGATCTCTTCCTTGAACCCTTTCCCTGACAAACAAAGCTGGTGAGGGTGCAGGTGATGGACCCAGTGTGAAGTGTGGGGCTGGCTGTCATTCTGCTATGTCATGTTATCAGTCACCTCCTCTCCTCCACCAGCCTGGCTTCGGAGAGATGGGATCCTTTCTACCTGTCTCAGTGAACAGAGCCAGGGGAACATACACACATACAGCGGAGAACAAAAATAACCTAACCTGGCAGAAAGCAGACACGCTGTCACACCTCCAAGGGGAAAACTGATACAGCCTCTTGCTTCTGTTTCAAAATCAATTTCAAGATGGTTCATTCCATGAAAGAAATGGCATAAAGGGCATTAGGTCCAGCAACAGAGGCTGCCATTCCCAGGATGATGGATGGGAGATGAGTACAATTACCCGGATGCCTAGAGCTGGTGCACAGCCTTTTCTGTTCAGCAGGCTCTGGCTGTCCTTCCCCATCAGCAGCAAGATCAAAACAAACTCTGCAGAGCCTCTTATGGGGCTGGGCTTGTCTCTGCTCTAGCTATCTTGGAAAACAGAACAAGGAGCAGCAGTGGCAGCTGCTCAGAAAGGACTGTCTGTAATGTTGTATCAAAGACGATCTGCTGCACAGCGATGCGGGGGAACCTCTCGTGCATCCGCAAGACAGTGCCAAGGCTGCTCTCCTGCCCTCTGGTCCCCCGGTCCCCTGAGCTGCTGGTGTGCAGTCCCACACAGGGTCCTGCGGAGGGACCCTGCTGGCAGCACCCTCTGCAGCAGCATCCTGACCTCCCTAGACGAGAGCTGGCACCACCCAAATGCTGTACCCCACCCCAGCCTTCACCTTGATGGTGTTGATGTCAGTAGCATCAGCCACAAACTCTTCACCAGCTTATCTACCAAAAGGTCCTTGTGAGTAAAAACACAGGGCTGTGTTTACACTAGTTGTAAGAGGTGATGTCGAAGTCGTGCCCACATCAGCCAAGCGCTGATTCTGATTCCTTCTTCCCGATGCCCTGGAGCTGCCCTGCTGCTCATGCCCAAGGCTCACTTACACCAGCACTCCCAAAGGGGTTTCCAGCGTGGGCAGTCTGTTGGCAGCAATCCCACTGTTCCCTATACCTGCCATTCCACCTCTCCCAAACTCACCTTCCCCTTCCCTTCTGCACCTGATGAGAGCAGCAAAGCAGAAAATGCAAGACCAATTCCTACACACACTCTCTTGCAGGTGCCACCCTCTTTCCTTTGGAGGCTCCCCCGGAGCTGGCATGTAGAGTAGGGCCATCATGACCTTGTGGGGAAAGAGATGCTGAGGTCCTGGCACCATCCACACACCCAGTGCTCAGTGGGCCACCCACGGGATCACAGAATGGGGACACTTGCTTAGGGGCCATGTGGCCCCCACCGAGCTGGCTGTGCAGCGGGGAGAACCAGGTGGCCTGGAAGAAGTCAACACGATAAACCAGCTGAACACCTTTAGCCCCTGGATTTCACTTCTGTGGAAGAAGGAAACATGGAGGGGCACAGCAGGCAAGGTGTGATGGTCGTTGCATTCCCCCCTGATTGGCAAGGGCCTTCCACTGGCTTCTTAGCTCTGCTTTTGTTTGGAGGTCAAATGCGGTGGGAAATGCCAGAAAGTGGCGATTCAGAAATTGTCACCAACTGCTGGCTGTGGTTTTTCTCAGGCCAGCAAAAGTGCAGGGATCTATAGCCAGCTTTAGGAGAGATGGGGACCATGGCATCTCACGTTATTTGATGAAACTAATGAAGTCTAGTCTTTTTTTTTCTCTTGAAAATTGAAATGCTTTGGGAAAACTGTATCCTCTGTCTCGTGGCTGCAGGCAGCTCTCTCGAATAAGCTATTGTCAGGCCTCAGAGATGTGAGTCAGAGCATCTTTAATCTCTGGGCGGGAGCATTCTCCATGGCTTTCATGCTTTGGAATAAATCTTCAGAGACGTTCCCAAATTAAGCACGATTCCTTTCTAATCTCCTTGCACTTCTTCCTTTCCCCATTTTATCAGCCAGGCTCAAACACATTCAGCATGGCCTACTTCGAAGCAAACTGATTAATGCAATCGCTTCAGGTTTTAGGAAGGATCAGTGCTTACAGCAGGGGAAAGGGCTCCTACTGTTGCTGGCAGCCCCAGCTCCACAGCAGCTTGGGAGGCTTATAGAGATCTGCCTGTGAGCAGAACTGACAGCAGAGGGTGGCAGCAGGGATCACACACTTACACGGGCATCTTCCAAACTCCGGCAGAAGCCTGCTCAGTGTCCAGGCAATTCTCTGAGCCCTCGAGGATCAGAAGCTGCATCGTGCTGCGCAATGTGGCCAGTGCCTCCTGGGCTTGGGGGAGAAGGAGGGAGAGGAGCTCTTGGTCTGCAGAAGGGATGTGCCGTGCGGCTCAGCAGCATCCCTTCCCTCCCTGTCGCCTGGCAGCAGCCGGGTACCACAACCTCTGCCTGCTCCTTCAGCCAGAGACAGCTGAGCGGAGGATCGCAGCTCGCGCTGCTCAGCTGCAGCTGGCACACATCTGGCATAGGAGAGAGGTTTTGGGTTTGCATCACTGGGATTTGCCACGTGGGATTCAGGCCTAGCTGTAGGATGGGTAAAGCCTGAGTCAGGGAGCAGTGGTCTGAATGGCGTGCTGCTATGGGACAGGGGTAGAGAGGGATGTTGAAAGGGGGGTGGTCAAATGCTGGGGAAAAACACTAGCTCTGGATTCATATGTGTGTATTGATGTTGCTAGCTGGAAAGAAAACTGCTCCTCTTGGCTTTTGTGAATCAATTTTTCTGATAAAAGATGCCATCTCTCACTGCCAACCTTGCCTGCATTCAACTCATGCAAGTCATATTGTGTTTGTCTAACGGAGGGACTTCTCACGCGTGGTGTCCTTGGATAGTCCCTAAGAGCTTACAGCCTAAATAGACAAAAGCTGCACAATGATTAGCTGCTTTTTACAGATGAGAAGCTAGAGGTGGAAGAATTACGCAGAAGGGAATCTCCTTCTGTCTCTGCAGTTTTGAACCAACAGGATCCTGAATCCAGTGTTACATTTGCCTGGGGCCGGGAGATACGAAAGCATAAGTGCCCTTTGATTTGTCATCAGACTTCCCAGGACCAGAGTGGGCCAGTCTGTAATCAGTACATTTTGGATGGGTAACACCAAAATGGGACATTGCCTATGGAAAGGTGAAGCTCATGAAACTCCATGGAGCCCACGGAGCACAGTGGATGTTGATGGTGGAAGGGGTAGGAGGGGCACAACTAAACAAAAAAAAGCCTTGACGGATGTGGGCCTCCTGAAGCTGCTTGTTTCCTACCTCACCTGCAGAGCCTCTGCCTTTGCCTCCTCAAGCGGGGTGGCGAGGAGCCCTACCAGCTCCTGCCTTTGCAGTCTGGCCCATGTGTCTACAATCTTGGTTTTTTTCTTGATTGACAAGAGTAGAGGACCCTCGTGCTCTAGTGAGTGTATAATGGCTGCCTTGATGTCATTTATTGATGCTTTGGAATAGCTGTGCTTTCTAATTACTTCTTCCCACCTGCCTGAAGAGCACCTTTTGCTTTCAGATTAACTTCTTGCTATCTCTTTGAACTTGTGCCTCTGTACTCCAAGCACCCTGGGTTTTGTGAGATCAAGGCAAGCTTGGTTAAGGTAAAAGGCAAGTACTGATCAAGGGTTTTTTTCCTTTTCTGCACACGAACGTGCCAGGTTTGCTGATTAGACTGTGTGTGGCACTATCAGCTGACTTAGGGTCCTTGTGCCTTCAAAAGAGACTCTCCAAGAAGAACAAGTTAGTAGGCTGCCTTTGAAGGGGAAAAGCGTTCTTCCTGATGTTCAGAGGAGCATTGCTAGTGTCCAGCATGTGCATCCATATGAACTGCACATATATTTTGGACATGTGCAGTGGCTTCTTAGCTCTGGCAAGCAGAGAGGTTTTTGGTCTGTGTGACAGGTGCTTCCTATGAGTACAGTTTTACAATTCAAGCTGAAAGGGCTGATTTACTCCAGGCAGTCAAATGTCCTAAACAGAAATGGCAAAGTCCAGTCCCAGGCTGAAAATCTCCACTATATAGTGGGATAGTGGTTTGGCTGAGTTTACATTACTAACCGTTGCATTGTTCTTACCAAACATAGATTCAGCAGAGCTTTTAAAATGCTAATTCACTGTAGTTTAGTTGTGGCATAGAAGAAAGCCCCAAGGTTTTCCTGAATACAGATAGGAAATTTAGGCATGATTGATAACCTGGAATATGCAGCATCCTTATTGTCCAGAGCAATGGGGCAGGAGTTGTCCTTGGGCTTTGTGCAGCACCGAGCACACCAGGCAAGCTGACAAACCGGCATCTTCTCTTCTAAAGTTTGTATCCTGCCCATCTATTTCAGGCACTGTGTTAAGCTGCCTGTAGTCTCCTCAGTGACGGTGGCTTCCTTATGGAAAACTAGAAATTAGGTTAGGAGGGAGGTCTAGGGGTCACCTCCACCCAAAGCATAACCCAGCTGAAGGGTATATTGCTTGCTCTTAAAAACTGCAAAGGTTGGAATGCTATCCCTGTCCAGACAGGATTATTTTTCCTCTTGGCAAGGTTTTCCTTAATTGCTAACCCATATCCTCTTGGGCTGCAACGGAAGCCTGCCACTTCCTTTCCTACCTGTTGTGATCCCAGAGAAGACTCCCTTCTTCACAAGAACTTTTTGCAAATTTGCAGATTGCTCTCCTATTTCCTTCTTCTGAGGCTAAAACAATCACAGCCTTTTCAGGCTTCTTCTGCCCTTCCTATTTTCAAGGGGTCTTGATAATGCTGGTCACTCTTCTCACCTCCTGACACACTGACACTGGATACCCAAATGGGGCACGGTATTGCAGCTGTGTAGAGAGGAAGGATATCTTGATGCATCTGATGACTTTTGCCTGATGATACACCCCAGGATGTAGCAGAGCACTTTAGCAGCTGCACATGGGGTGGCTCCAGCAGCTCAGGACTAAAGAAGCCCTGAGCACAACCTCCTTCCATGCTAGAAATCAACTCTTTATTGCTGCTTGCACACAAGCATTGCTCAGAGGAAACTGCAAAACCCTGCTGTAAACCAGGACAACTTACTTGGGAGACAGATGGGCCAAACTGGCACAGCCTGTTTCCTACGGAGTTATTCCCAGAGGCCGAGTTCTGCTTGGACTCCACGGTGCCCAGTAAATGAGATGTTTCATGCTCCTTTGTGACTGTTGAGGAGAGGCATTTTTTGCTAGCGGAGTTTCTCTCTCCTCTCCCCAGCTGCCTGTTTACTCCAGACTTGTCAGAACTGCACGTCTGATCCCCCTGTGAAAAATTTGGTGCGAGCAGCCAAAGGATTTAAAAGTTATTAGGAAAAAAAGAGAAGAGAACAGCGGCATAATTCTGCTTCTTTTGGAAATAAAGCTTAAAAAAGATGAAAGGTATTTGCCTCAACTCTCTGCAGGCTCTACCTCAGCAGCCAGCTGGAGAGACTTTGGGAAAGCAATTCCAGGAGCCCGGAGCTCTTAGCGTCAGTAAAACCTGCTGCTGGGACGGCCGAGCCATCTCACTGAAATCCGCTCGCCTCTGCTTCCTGGCAGCTTCATTTTTTTTCTAGTGGTTTTCGGAGCTGAAATTCCCCCAGTAGCTTGATTCAATTCCCGTGCAAGATGGCAAATGATTGCCCCCAAATGGCAAGCAAATTCCTTGCCTGGCAGTCCAGGTTGTGGCATTGAGGTTCTTCCTTTTTGTTTTATAGCTGCAAGGACTCATAAATGAGCCCTGTGCCCCCAGGAGTGCTATTGCTAGCAAACTGAAAGGGGGACAAAACAAACAAGGATGACAAACTAGGTGTCACAGCTTTGGAGTACAGCTTGGAGGCTGGCTTGTGGTGGGGCTGAGTGTCTACAGCATGGCTGGTTTGGATGAGGCTGGTTTGGAGAGCACCCACACTCGATTACTCATGTCCCTACTGAAGGCTGTGGACAGAGCCTGAAGGTTTCAAAAAGCTCTGGCTCACATCTCTCTTTTTGAGGCTTTCCCCTGTGCCTGTAGATGCCACTGCATATGCTAACCCTCCTGGATTTCTTCCATGACAATCCCAGGGCAGTGAGGGGCATTAGGACATTTTTTCATCAGAGCACTGAAGGTGGAGGCTGAAAACTTGGGTGCAATTTCTCTGTGACTGGGATGAGGGTACTGGAGTGTCCATCCTCAGAGATCTTCAAAGCTCAGCCAGACAAAGTGCAGAGCAAACTGATTTAATCTTTGAAGTTGGCCCTGCTTGGAGCATGGGGTTGGACCAGAGACCTCCAGAGGTCCCTCCTCAACTAAATGAGTCTGTGATTGCAGGCATGGTTTGGGGTAAGACTCATCTTTCTGGTCCTTAGGTCTCCATCTCTGGAAGAAGGAAAAGTTACCTTCCTAATTCTGCATTATCCATCCATCCAAAATCATAAAGCAGAGAGTAAAAAATAAAATACCCAATCCCTTTTTTCAAGGGTGGGAAGATTGTTGTGCTTGTCAGACATTTCATTTTTTATGACATTTTCACTGAATTTTTTTCTCGAAAATGTTATTGCTTTTTAGCTTGACTGAAAAGCCTGCTTTCAGAGAGGAGAAATTCTCAATAGCCATCTTGATAACGTGTTTTTTTTTTAAAACCCCAAACGATTAAAAGCACTCATTACAAATGCTGAAAATCCTTTACAGTCTGCCTGTTTTGAACCCTGCAAAATTAGAACAACAGATATTTCTGTATTTTTCACAAAATAGCTTTTCCCCTTTATTTTTTAAGTCCCTCCATTCAGGCTGTAAGCTTTTCAGGGCAAAAATTGCCTCTTTAACAATGTCATTTTCCAGCTCTCACTTCACCAAGGTTTTCAATTTGGATGGGAGCTCTAAGTCAGATAATCATGCAAGACCACAATGTCTCTGGTTCAAAGCAATGCTGACCATTTTAGGTCACAACTCCAAACTAAGACTTTGAGTTTATTATGGAGCTAAGTTTGAAGGTGTTTTTTTCCTCAGCAGCTGAGTTCGCTGGTGCCCTGCTTGTTTTGTAAACTATTATTAAAAAATAATTATTTTTTCAGGGAGATGCTGTAAGTTCTCTGCTTTTCATGAATTGCAGCTATCAGAAATTATTATCTTAGTGCCTAAGAGATCTGTCATGTCTGCCCCTTCCCTTAACACTTACAAACATGTATAATGTTGATGAATTTAGATGGTCATTTAAAGGCAAATTGCTTGTCCTACTTTTTCCTTCTTATTGATTGTCATGTAATTAACTGATTCATTTCGTTAATATAATCCAGAGTGTCTGCAACCCACTTAATCAGCAGAGCCTGATCAGAAGACTAGGGTTTAATTAGACTGTGCTAATTGCCCCAATGAAATGATGTTTCTTCTGTCCTGAGCCATTACTTATAGGAGCCAGATTTTTTTTTTTCTATTGAGATTTAATTAGGGGCAGAGAGAATAATATTTTGCCTCCTGCCAGAGGAAGGACTTCTGTAAGCAAAGACAAAGCAATTGGGGAGAGCAGTCACACACGGTTAGAGGTGACACATCCCTTATTAGCTGAGCAATATGATGGTCTGCCCATCCAGTGAGACCAGGTGTGTTTCAGGTTGCGTGGTCCATCCCGTGAGCTCCCAAGCTGGTCCTGGAGCTCACTAGAGCCATACAGGACCTGAGGCAACTTGGTACCATAGTGGGAAGGTCTGGGAAGGAAGGACCACGTGCTGCCACAAAAATAATACAAACCCCCTGTTGCCTGTGTCTTATACTCAACCCCAGCCAGCCCCCCTTTAAAGAGAGGAGCTGAAGTGTTTGGGGACTGTGCACACTTCAGAAGATGTCTTCCAAGGGATGCACCTTCGCCACCCATCAAGCTGGTTTCCTCAAACCCAGGTCTCAGCATAGAGACCACCTCTGCTCCCAGCCAGCCTCACTCCTGGCCCTTGGAGGTTGTATAAATCACAAAAAATAATACACAGGGGGCAAACTGTTCTCCGAAGGGAGCCAGCACTTGGTCTCTGCAGAGCTCAGACAGCAGGGAGGGAAGCAATTCCTCTTGCCTTGGAGAAAAACCCATTTGCAGAAAAGTCTTTCTTGGTCATGCAAGCCGATAAGCAAAGATTTTTAAATGTGGTGGAGGGTGCTTGGTAGATTAACTGCTTAGAAAGTAAGTGTGTGTGTATGTGTGTGTATATTATATATTCATATATATTCTTTCAGCTTTCACACCCAGACTGACTATGGTGGGTGCCTCTCTGTAGATCATAAAAGCGACATGATGGAGGTAGCCATTATAAGAAGATGGGTGCAATCCTATTTATTTCAGTTCTAGTCCTGCAACTGGATTTGCATCAAGGCGTATTTGTACCCATGAGCAGCTCCCTTGAATGCAGCCCCAAAGAATTCCACTGGCAGTGCTGTGTGAGTGGTGAGGACCCAGTGGGATCAGGGGCTGTCCCTGGTCCATAAGGCTGAGACCTGCCCTTGGATTTGTTCTGCAGCTCTCTGAGTGCTCTGTAAATGTCTGAGCTGGACATGGAAAATTGCAACTGATTGTAAATTTCTTCCAAAAATGGACCTTCAGCAGGGCTAAATCAATTTGTAAAATCAAGCCGAATTTGGGAAGTCATTTTGGCCTCCCCTCGAGAAACGAGGGATGTTTTTGGAAGTGCCAACACAGCTTGACTCTGACGTTTCCTAAAATCAGGCTTTTTAATGTTTGCAGGTTTTGCTGTTGGCTTGCCTGTGCTTATAAAGGTGAACGAGATAAGACTGGCTAATTAGCTTGTAAACAAAATAGAACATTTTGCTTTGCATCACATGAAATATTTTGGGTTGCTGAGTCAGACTCATGCATGTTTAAAAACATTTTGGCAAAAAAGTTAAATTAGAAGCAAAGGTGGTGCAGGGGGAAAGTACCCCACGGGGACAACCTTCCTTTTGAATGAAGGGCTGGCTCTTGAAAGCAGTCCCATGGAGTGGGAAATGGCTGAAGCACTCAAGTCGCTGATGGTTTTTCTTGGAATAGCGGGGGGGGGGGGGATATCTCTTTGTAGGTGGGCAATGCTAAACCCAGGTTGGTAGGTGAGCCTCTGCTTCCAGGTACTCTTCAGCCAGTGCCATGAGCCTGAATAGGAATCAGCTGCTTAATGTCAAATTAGTGAGAGAGACTGTGATTAGAGCTGGATGCAGCAACAACAATGTTGAAGGAAAAAGGTCAGGGCTTTGTCTCTGCAGGAGGTTGTTGCATTACCCGGAGGCCACCCCTCCTTCTGCTTCCCCACTCATCCTGTGCCCTCTCCAACTCATGGCTTTCAAGCCATGGCGTGTGGCTCGGCATGGTGCAGAGGTCTTTGCCCTCGAGAGGAGGGCATCTTGATTTCCAACAGAGGGCAAGGATGTATTCAGAGAGGGACGCACCAAACCCGTGAGGAAGGAAGCGGGTCTGCAGCATTTCTGGGGCTCAGAGCTCACTGGAGTAGCAGCTGTGGAGATTTTTCCCTGCTCCTTTTGCCTTTGCTGCTTTAAGGAAATAGGATTTTGTGGGTCTTTTTTTGGTAAATAAACAAGATTAGCAAAGATTTATTTTTTCTCTTCTAACAGTAATAAGGATTAGGTACCACCGGGGCCAAAGGGACAGCAGTCATAAATGAATCAAAAGAAACTGTGAAATCTAGTATGTAATGCGTGATGACGAAGGGCTCCGAGACCGAAGAGGGCAGCGACTGCCCAGCTGTGCCACCCCGCTGCGAGACACGAGAGCTGTGCCTTGGGGTGTGCTCACCGCACGTCGGGGTTCAGGCTGAAGCGGATGCTGCACGGCTACGGCTGCGATGGAGGGTACTGCAGGGATGGCTGGGTGGGACGTGGGTCAGCCCTGTAGCCACAGCCCTTCGCTGTCGGCCCAGCCGTAAGTGCTCGAGCGCTGTGGCAGCTCAGCAGCCAGACGGCCGGGGGTGGGAAGCGTATCAGCTGCCCGACTCGCATCAGTCTGGGCTCATGACTCAGTTTTCTTTTGGGTGGTATTCATGCAAATGTGCCAGAAGCAGTGGCAGTGCTGGGATCGTTGCTGCTGAACCTCTGCCTCCATCCAGCGTGCGGTCCGGCTGTGTGTTGAACGGCACCTGACCTCCAGAAAGGAAAAACATTTTTCTCCCCGAAATTAATATTTTTAAAGCACTTAGTGTTTCCTCTCTCAATAAGTGGCTTTGGTGGTAGGGCAGTTGAGCTGTCTCTGACGGTGGTGAAATGGGATCACAACTCCAGCTGACAGCAACTTGGTATGATCATACTCAGTTTCCCTCTCGTGGTTTGCAAAGGAATTAACTGGAAGGATATTTAACTAATTACCTTCCCAGCTGAATATGGCCAAGCTATGCAGGTACATAGGGGTCTTCATCCTGCAGTCCTGGTCCCTTCAGAGCTTCACCTGAAAAGATCCAGGTGGCACCACTGAATTTTGTTAAAGCTGTAGCTCTGCCCTTCTTATCATGATTACAGATTTTCACCTCTGCTTTTCATTACAGAATGGCTGAAGCTGTTAGACGGGGTCTAAGGTGTCCTTCCATCAGGAGACATTTTCTCACATTATCTCTCCCTCATGCTGTTTTCTGCCTGCTACAAAGGTCACAAGCTCTCTTGGGCAGGACCTGTCCTTATTCCTGCCTGCAAAGAGCTGGATACGAGGCCCCAGTTCCTGCAACGCATTTCTTAAAAGTTTCTGTGGGGAACGGGGGAGGGCCTGTGCTCCACAGCAAAAGGAAGGAGCCTCAAAAAAAAAAGGGGGGGGCTGTAAAAGAAGGGAGATTCCACACATCAGGGAGGTCACTGGAGAGCCACTGCATCCACCAGGGTCTGGGTGGAATAGTGGTCCCACTGAGGTGTGGTGGTGGTTGACACTGAGGGGGTGACATGAGTTCATACCATGGTGGTGACTGGAAAACAAGCTCTGTTTGATTATTTTAGTTTTTTTTTTTTTTTTACTGTTTTTCTGGCCTAATCCTGTAGAGTCCCTGAGGAAGTTGTTTGGCATCCTCCCTTCTCCCTGCTTGTACTGGAGGGACTCAGCATCCTGCAGAGACTGCAAGGGAAATCACAGGATTATTCCCCATGGTGATTATCCTGTGATCTCTCAGGGCTATATAAATGGGAACTGATTACAGCTAGAAAAGGAGTAAATTGTGTAATTAGAAAGGGGGAAGAGGGGAGGACTTAACCTCTGCCTGAAGGTACCAGTTTGGAGAGAAGAGTGGAAAATAGAATGCCAAGCGACATCTGCACTGAGACCCAGAGCACCAGAAAGGGCCATCACTGACCTTGTCCCTGGCTGCTCCTGCTGCCTTGGGCAAGACCTTCAGTCTTCCCCCCTGGAAAAAGAATGAAATATTTCTTTCTGCTCTATTTCTCAGCCAGTTTCTTTGGGAAGAAAGGGGATCTCCCTTGTGCATGTCCACCTTGCCCTAGGCTTGCAGCATGGTTGGCTTACGAGCGGACTGGCCGTGCTCAGGCGTTAGCATCATCCCAAATTTGGGACTTGTCACAAACGGTTAGAAGAGAAAAGCTGTTTCAGGATGGAGTCCTCAGTGGTTCTGTGTTGGGTGTAAGATGACCAAAATCTTTGTTATTGCTCTACAGGGAGCAGGAAAGAGCATTTTACCTCCCCTTCCTCTTAGGGTCTTAGGTCTTCCAGACCTAGCCTGGCCTGGGCCAGAATACCTGTCTGTTCCCATTGCAGGCAAAAAAGCACGCAGCAGAATTGCTCTCAAAGCCATGGTGAGGGAGGCTATTAATGCGAATATTATTCATGCCAGGAAAAATAGCCAATTACCTTCCTATAGAACCACTCTCTACCCAGTGAGCCAGTAATTGCAACATCTAACATTTGCCACCGAGCTCTGAAAGCACTTCAGGAATAAAATACTGACAAATGGATTTGGACTTAAAAGAAAAAGACAGGGGAAAAAGTAAAGTTAAGGTACTAGATATTCAGGAGGTGTAAACGGCTGCAGGGAATCTATGCCCACTTACACCTCGCATCCTACAGATGCAAGAATTTGGCTTTGTCTTATATCTACTCTATTGTATGTTCTGTATATGTATGTATAAGATTATATATGTATGTATAACTGTATTAACATAGATGTTTAATAAACTGAATAGAAAAATAGCATGTAACTTGAGGTATGGATACTGCCAAAGGGGCTTCTTGTGTTTCCTGATGTTTAAGAAGGTCAGCTGAGCAACTGGAAGTGACTGAAGTGAGTTTTTGCATTTAATTTATTTCCCAGGTTTACCAGTGAAACAACCAACAAAGGGGAAATCTATCCTTCCCTTTCTCCTTTTCCTCCTTGGAGGAGGAAGGAAAGACAAAGTCCCTTTAAGAGCTGCAGGGCATTGCACATTGACTCGTTTGCTTTGCTGGACTGCACTGAAGGATATGTTTCGTTCCCTGCCTGTCCCCAGGTGTTCCACGGACAGTGTCTGGAGATTTGATGAGTTTCCCAAGATCTATTAATGCTGTCAGCTGCTGAGACCTCCTGGAACCCACAGGCGCCGGAGGACGTGCTCCAAGCCCTGGGAGAGGCACATCGTGGTATCGCAAGCTGTGTGGGAATCTCATCATAAGGGTGCCTTTTCTGCCTGCTGATGGAAGAATTAACTGCATGGATTAGAGGACTTGGCTTATTTCATGGAGTTGTTTGGTGTTTCCCCTGTGTAGCCAGAAGGAGAATTTAGCTTGGGTATCTCCAAAACGCTGTGGCTTTGCAATTTGCAAAAAGTCTGTCCTTTAAATTGCTTGGTGAGCGCCAGCTCTCATTTATCACGTCAGCTGTGATCCATGGAACAGGAACAGCCTTGCTCTTTCCTGAGGACTAGCTCACTCATCTCTTTCAAGGAAAACAAATCGACACGCAAACTGCTGCAGCTCTGAGTTTGCTTTTCACCCTGACCCCCCCCCCCCCCCCAGATACCCTTTAGGTTGTACCAAAGGGACTGTCTTTTTGTTCTGTGGGTGCACAAACAGACGCTGGTCCATAACCAGGGCTTTAGGGTCAGCCATACTCTGAAGAAGTAAGTAGGTAAAATAACATAAAACTGTTCAAAAGCGTCGGTCTATTTTGAAACATGACTGTAAAGGGAAGGCTCCTCCCTCTCCACAGCTCTCATTCCTCGGTGCCAAGGGCCACCCGCCTGCTTCTGTCACGACACCTTGTAATTTAATTCCCTCTACCAGGAGTCACGACAGCCACGGGGCTCTGCCTACAGACCCAGTGTCTAACTCGCTTCACTTTAAAGCTCAAGCTCTCGCCCTCCGCACCTTTGTGCGCCCAACGCCTGATCCGCCGTACCGGGGCAGGACGAGCAGGCCCCGAGGGCCGCCGCCTAGCCCCGTTACCGGGGGGCTGCAGGGAGGCCCCTGCCCGTGATCCACCAACCGGGGCCGGCGGCCCCAGCTGAGGCCCCGTCCCTCCTCGGGCCGCTGCCAGCCCGCCCGTCGGTCAGTCGGTCTGTCAGTCGGTCCGTCACGTCCCCTCTCCTCCCCTCCCCTCAGCGGAACCCCGAGCGGATCGATAGGGCTCGGCGCTCGTTTGGCCATGCCTGTTGCCTTGGAGAAGGGGCGGGGCGGAGCCCGCCCAGCGCCTTTCCCGCCTCCAGCCCGGGGCGCGCGAACCCCTGCGCGCGCGGGAGGTTATCGCTCCCCCTCACCCCTTCCCTGTGAGGCGATGGTGAGTGCGGGCCGGGCCGGGCCGGGCCGGGCCGGGCTGCCCCCCGGCCCCGCCCGGGCTGCCCCCCGGCCCCGCCGTCCCCTCAGTGTTTGTATGTGTGTGTGCCCCTCTTCCAGAGAAGGAGCCTGGCCCCCAGCCAGCTGGCCAAGAGGAAGGCGGGCGACGAGGAGGAGGAGGAGGAAGAGGAGGCAGACCGGCATCCCCCGACGGTAAGCGGGGGGCCCCGGGATGTGGCGGCCTCGGCGGGTGGGGGAGACACCCGTGCCCTTCGGTGTCGAGGCCGGCCTCGCCCGGGTGGGGTTAGGGTGGGCTCGGCCCCGTGTGGCGCCCGGAGCCTCTCCAGCCGTGGGCCGGGGGATAGGGTGCGGGGTGGCGGCGGACCCGCCGCTGCCCAGGTCAGTCAGTCCCTGGTGCCTGATCGCAGGTTGTTACCGCCCCCGTCTTCTGGGGAGTGAGGGTCAGGCCCCAAGTTTATGCTGTTTTCACCAGTTGGGAGAAAACTCCTGTCTGGGCATCTAGCTGGTGGAAGAACTTCGTTGTATACAGGTGATGCTTCGTGGTTATGGAAAAAACTATCCCTGGGAGAGCTTCCAAGTGTTTTGTGGGAGGGCTGGTAACTAGGAATAAGTAGATGTTTAAGACAAACCAGATTGTTATGATGCTATGCTTTATGTCATACAGGTCAAAGAATCTCACTTAGTGCTTTCTGTGTCAAATCCCTTTTTCTGTGCCGGCAGGTGGTTAAAACCGTGCCTCAATCTGAAGAGGACTGTGCTAAATCAGGAAACAGATCAACCACTTGTTTATCTTCATGCTTTGCAATGTGTCTGAAATTTAGGTTTCAGTGTGAGGCCTTTCACCTGCGTAACAACAGATGCTGTGGGAGCCCCTGGGGACTTTCATGTAGTTTGTTCCATGCTATTGACCCTTCCTTTTTTTTTTCCTTCTGCTTTTTGCAGGGGGTGGGGACAGGACAAATCTTAGCACAGACAAGCCTGCCCTTTTACAGGTTAGCAAGTGGTAGCTATTTTCTTAACTAGGACAGTATTTTAAACTTCATACAAGTTAAACTTTAGGGCATGGTGACCTTGGTGGTGTTGCTGGCTCTGCCCTTTGGCAGTGGGGGTGAATCATGATTGTGTCTGTTTAGAGATACTCAGCTGGCTGGGTGGATTGTCTGTGTGGTTACTGAGCATAACAGTGATGCATCTATCATCTGGTCTCACCGGATACCCCCGAGTTGTTTTGTCTTGATTCTGTTTTTCAGACTCGGAAGAGACAGAAGCCTGTCAGTGAGACGGGGAGTGGAGAATGTTACAGATCACCTTTCCGGAAACCCTTGGCTCAGTTGACCAATAGACCTCACTGCCTGGATAGCAGTCAACATGTAAGTGGGTGTTACTGCTGGCATACCATGGCAGGTGGTTGCATATGGAGCTCATTCATCAAGGATGTCCAAATGCCTCCATGGACTCATTTAATCAGAGGTATTACAGAAGTGCCACACATATACACAGAGTCTTTAGGAGACACCTTTTGCGAGCTCCAACCATCTAGTGTTGAAGGAGGTGTGGTGGGGGTACTTTCTATAATGGAAATCCTGAATAAGAGAGTTCTCTGGGGTCTAGGTGAAGGACAGTGCACAGGGATGTGGGTGGCTTTCCACACAGATGGCTCAAGTGCTGTCTGCTTGCCTGGTTCTCTCTGGGTTTCCGCTGCTGGAAACTGTGTGCTGGACTGGCTGGGTGCTCGCTGGTTTGGCATGGATGTTCCTACAATGGTAACCCAGCTCCTTTACTTATTTACCCAGGAAATCAGTTGCCTGACTGAATTACCAAGGCAGGGGAAAGCAATAGCATTTACAGAAGTGAATAATGCCCGTGGATTTGGGAAGACGGGAGTTATGAAAAATCAATTTAATGCATTAGAAAACCCAAAGGAAAATAGTTTTGAAAAGCAGAGTTGGTGGGGGGAATTGTGCTGGTTTGTTACTGTCTTCCTTTTGGATATTCTTGAAAACAGTTGGAGTTGAAGCTTGAATAGATTGAATAGAGGGACTCTCAGCACCTGGGAAAATTGAGTTCTCAAAAAATGTCCTGGGCTTGCCTTCTTGAGCAATCTCTGTTTTCAGACATCTTAAGCATGTTTTCTTTTTGAATTCCTAGGAGGCTTTTATCCGCAGCATTTTGTCCAAACCCTTCAAAGTCCCCATTCCAAATTATAAAGGTAAGATGAGGAGGTTTAAGGATTGTCTGTGTTGACTGACTCGGGTAAAACAGATGATGCTCAGGCCTGTCAAATATATCTGTGGGGATTATTGTTATTTTTTGCACTGATGCGTATGTTCCAGAAATCCTGATTTAATTTTGAAAGAAAAATACTGGCACATTAGCAAAGTCTTCATATTTCTTAGTAGTGTTTAGTTTGGATAATCCTACATTTCAGAATTGGATTTTGTATTCTTACTGCTATGTATTTGATGTAGTGCCAGAAGATTGTGCACCATATCACAAATATAAAAGCAAGATGAATTCCAAGCTATGAAGGTTTACCATCTAAATAATACCCTAATGATACTAACAGACAGAAGGCTCTAGGTGAAAAAGATAGTATGTGCCAGTTTTCTTTCTACTTGGCTTGATGTGTTGTGTCTCAAGGTGATCTTCAAAGCAAAGCAGTATTGAAATTCAAAGCCTCAGCTGGTTTGAATCAGTGAAACACAAGATCTCAGCAATAAATAGACTTGTTCTTGTCCCCTTCTTCCCCTTCACCCTCCAGCTGAAAAATTCAAATGCAGATCAATCAGTTTCACTCAAACTTTAGTTATAAAAAATATGTCTGTAAGCAGACACTGACTATGAAATGACAAGCCCCAAAAGAGTTTGACAAAGTTAGCTTGTGGAAAAGCAGATTTGTCAGGAGGCTAAAACAGAACTGTAACTGGGGAAGCTGCTTTCTGTGACTGTTATCTTCCTCAGGAGATGAGGCTGTTTCATGTGCTCTTTTCTTGGTGTGTACACACTGCTGCCTCAGCTTGTGGTACTTGCTTTGCAAGGAGCTTTGGCAAGCAGCGGGCAAATTGACCCTGCTTGACTCTTTCCCAAGTAAAATCAATCCTGGTGGCACAGCTGCCTGAATTTTGATGGGAAAAGGGATTTCTGTGCATGTTCTTTTTATGTTCATCTCCATTCCAAAACTGCGACATTAAAATACAATACTAGGAAAAGGGACTTATCCTTGGTTTCTGCTTTTCACTGAAATTGGCTCCAAGGCCAAACACCTACAGCAGAGAGAAGATAATACCCTAGAGTAGGTAATGGCAATATGGTGCTAACTATGATACTGTAAAACTTCATCGCTGTTAAAGATCGCTTCCTGACTTTGCATAAAAGATGCAACTCTGGCTAAGTTGGGGCTATGTGATTCAAAAAGAGGATTTAACTCAATATATACTATGTATGTGGGAATGTATTGTACAGCTCAGCAGCTCATTCTGGAATCTTGCTTGTCTTTCAAAAAACTAGAACAACCACCTTTGGGTACTAGGAGTAGCTGCTATGCCCAGAGATAGCTGAGGGAGACGCTGTGCCCGTTTATGGTTGGATGCCAGTGGCACAGGTCTGGGATGAAGCCGCCAGTCACCTTGCAAGACAGCTTATACTGTTGTGTGCCAGCATATGTGGCATCTGCTGCATCCAGTTGTGCCCTTTTTGGTGCTCCCAATGTGGAGGGCAGTGCCATTGCTCCATCTTTGCCTCTGCTCCTTCATTGTATTCTTTCCTGTTGCAGAGCTACCTGCTGTGTGCTGGCAGAGTGCTGCCAAACAACTGCCCTGTGTGGGTTTGCTCTCTGCACCAGTTGTGCCTGCATCTCCACTCCAGCACCCAATTAATTCACTGTTCCTAAACTAATCAGACTCTTCTACAAGGCTATGCTTTCTTCCAGGAAGAAGTTGTTCTTTGAGTTGTGCCTTTGTTTGCTTTCAGGGCCACTGGGCTTGCGTGCACTGGGTATCAAACGCGCAGGGCTGAGGAGTCCACTCCATGACCCTTTTGAGGAAGGAGCTCTGGTTCTGTATGAGCCCCCGCTGCTAAGTGCCCATGACCAGCTGAAAATAGACAAGTGAGTCATCACCTGGCACAAATGCTTCAGCTCTGACCTCCTTGTATGTGTAGGTTTGTGTGCTTTCTTCTCAAATGTGTCTGAGCTGGGGTCTGAACGTCAAGGGAAGTTTGGTTCCAAGTATTCTGCCTCTGAATTGATTCAGGTATGGTAACAATCAAAGAAGAAATGTACCCATGCCAGATTGTTTGTGTTCTTCCACAGGCTGTTTTATCTCCCACTCATCAAAAATTTAAACCTGTTGCAGGGAATGCACACATGGAGAAGCTGCTTAGAAAATTTGACAGCTTAGTCGTTAGTCAGGAAACATCAGCATCTAAGGACAAACAAAGGGAGATGACTGACAGTCAAATGTTAGGCTGCCTAATGGTTTTTATTCTGAAGTAGTTCCTTTTGTGCTGTTGTTATAACTTAAAAGGGCTGTCAGCTGGATCTTCGTGGACAAAGGAGGGGGTTCCTCTCTCCAGTAATGCAGCTACAGTATTGTTATTGAAACAAGAAAATAATAATGACTTTTTAACTCTGTTTCTGAACCACATTCTGCCCTTGTTTTAACCACAGTCCAAATATGTAGTTTCACTGATGTTTTAGATTGTAGATCAGGCCCCTGTGACCTCATTCTCAAAACTGAATTAATCCATTTTTCACTTTCTTGTTGGCAGTTGCTTCCCTCATGCCACTAGGGAGTCCTCAGTATAGCAGTGAGATTTTAAAAAAAACCTAAACATATGCTGTGCCGAGTTCATTAATCACAGTGTCTTCTTCCTTGACTGCCTCCTGCAGGGACAAAGCACCTGTCCATGTTGTGGTGGATCCTGTCCTCAGCCGTGTTTTACGGCCCCATCAGAGAGAAGTAAGTTTTCCATCAGGACCTGAGGGTATGGCTGGAGGACTCGGTGCTTTTCAAAAAGCTGCAGTTCCTCTGCTGGAATTGTTACCCACCAACTGTGAGGTCTACATAGACCTCACAGACTAACAGTGTGTGACAGCTTAACAGACTCTAGTCTGTTGCAAATGCAAAGTGAAACATTTGTTTTAACCATCCTCTTAGAAGCCTGAATGCTGCAAATATTCTCTGTCCTGTGTTAAGCAAGAGGACGTGCTGGGAGTATTACAACAGTCCTGTTTGTCCTTAAAAATGTGGAAAGTTACTGCTTTCTTGTGGGTGAGAACTTTCTCCTCTCTTGCCTCTGATCTAGCAGGGTCAGAGCACTCCCAGCCTAAACATGATGCTGCCTAATGCGCAGGTGTGTTCTCTGTGGGGTTGTAGGTCAGGTCAGCTGATAGTGGAAACTGGGGAGTTTCTGTGACCATGTGCACTGGTTGCGCAGGTCTAGGAAAGCACATTGGTTGACGTTTGTGTCACCAGTGATACCTTAGGAAAAGACCAGATTCTGCAGGGAGATGGGATCTTGCAGAGTCAGGGCTGAAAGTTCAGCCTTTACTTATATTGAAGTCTGAACTTGTAGCTCTGCTGAGTGGAACTCAGTGTAGAAGGTGATGGTATATAGTTGCAATAAATTATGTTGCAGCCCAGTCTTGAGTTGGTCAGGGCAGACTGTCCACGACTGTGTTTTGCTGGTCAGCAGGATTAATTGGATCCACAGTCTCTGAGTCAGGAAACACTGAAGCTCTTCTTTCTGGTACTGTGGTTCCCAACACTGTGGAGTAGATTCCTACTTCATTGTGTTTTATTTGGAGGCTACCCTTTGTAGGTGTGAGCTCTCTGTGACCTACGTAGACTGGGAATTCACCAGTGGAGAGTGCTGAAAAACATTTTATGTTGTAAATATGTGCAACATCACAATATCAAAGCAGTGGGTACTAATCTCCAAATATCTAATGTAGGTATCTGGACAGTTTGAAGTTCATCACAGATGCAGTATATTATCATTTAAGCCTAGAGGCAGCACAGATGGAAGCTGTGATTGCTGATCTTGCAGGCTAAGCAGGTCAAGCTGGATGTGTTCCTGCGTGGGAGATCTTCAGATGGCTCCGAGAGCGCTGTAGGCTGCTCCTAGCTTGTACTTTTATCTCAGGTTTGGTACTGAACCTGTGACCCAGTGTAATGCTCATCTCTGGCTACACAGCTGGAGGCACTTTGTTTTTGGGTAAGATACTGCCTGCTGGTGCTTTTGTCAAGTAATGATAGTTATGTTGGTGTCCTATACACACTGTCTTTTTCACAGCTAGGTGTCTCTGATAAAGCAGTCTCTGTTCTAGTCTAACTAATAAGTCTTTGCCTGCTAAGATTCCTGTGCTGCTTTAGTCAGGTGATGCTCCCAGACTGTTGTACAGCTTTGCTCTGTCTTTGTCATGTCTTATGCCCAGCTGCTGGGAGGTTACCCAACTGGAGCCCCAGCGAACAGCACTCTTTTAGTCAGTAATGTATTTCATAATTGTTCAACTGGCTTAAGTAAACTTCATTAATCTGTTGTTAAGGGCCTAAGAAAGAAAGAAAAGGACTTGAAAGTGCAAGAGAAGGTGCTGCATTGACCAGTCCTAAATAGTGGAGCACAGAGGGGTGAATCCGTCCAGGTGTGTTTAGGTTGTGTGCCTCACTGCCTGCTCTGTTGACACAATGCAGAGAGCTTGTATGTTCCCAGGACAGTGCCCCAGTTTTCTCTGACCCTCTATCCTCACATGATAGAAGAACATTTTGCAGAGTCTGTCCCTGTTATTTGTCTTGGTGATGTGTCAGAGCCCAATGCAGGGCCTGAGCTCTTCTCCCACCATGTGATGTGGGCTATAACCTCAGCCCTGTGCCTTCTATGAAGCTAAATCCGCTTTGAACCTTGAGTCCCCAGGTGAGTCATTGCACTTCTAGGCAGAAGTGATGAGGGCTGCTGATAGTATTCTGGGAGTTAATCAGGCAGCAGAAACAATTCTGCTCACTCTATGATTCTGTGTTTTTAAAACTACCTAACTGGGTATTGTTAAGATGATTAACCTGTTTGCAGTGATTGATGCAGGTTAGCTGATGGCCTGGGTCTCTCTAATGCAGCTAAGGGTAGAAATTTCTGGGAACTCATGTCAGGAAGCTAGTTATAATTGTACAGTTAAAATGTAGTAAGATTTCGTGCATGTTATGAGGTACGTGTTGGCACCAGTAATGTCATTCCAAACTGGATGTGGCTGCATTTTAGCTGTGTCTCAAGTGATTTCCCCCGTCTCATTAGAACACTGCATGTCCCTAGGGGTGTGCTACGCAGATTTGCTGTTGTAGATTCAGTCCTGTGCATTGTGGTAATGCAGCTGTAATGAAGTTGTCATTCTGCTGATGTCCCCATCCTGCTCTAAAGAACAATTTTTTGGCAGGGAGTGAAATTCCTCTGGGACTGTGTGACGAGCCGGCGGATCCCTGGGAGTCATGGCTGTATCATGGCAGATGAAATGGGCCTGGGCAAAACCCTGCAGTGCATCACACTCATGTGGACACTTCTCCGGCAAAGTCCAGACTGCAAGCCGGAAATTGAGAAAGCCATGGTGGTGTCTCCCTCCAGCCTGGTGAGAAACTGGTACAATGAAGTAGAGAAATGGCTGGGGGGAAGGATCCAGCCACTGGCCATTGATGGAGGCTCCAAAGAAGAGATTGACCGTAAACTAGGTACAGAAATGTTTGCAAATGGTGCGGTTGGCTGGCTTAGGTCAAAATCTTGCATTGGAAGAAGCTTAGGTCAAAATCTTGCATTGGAAGAAGCCTACAGCAGCTGATGTGAACATCTCTGAGCTGTCATTAGAGCTCTTGGAGACTGATGGAAGTCTCTCCACTAACATATTTAGATCAGGCCCTTGCATGTTGGTAATAGTTGATCTTTTGGAATAATCCAAGTCCAGTCATGTGCTTAAGTTAGGGCAGTCCCAGTGCCTCCTCTTTACTCCAGCCAGAAGCCCGGAAAGGAGTGGGCAGAGGTGGAAGGGGGATAGAAATGGGGACAGTTGTGGAGAAAGGAGCATGGGTACATGTTGGTGGAAGGGATACTACAGAGTAATTGAAACAGACAGGTTTTCCTAGATTTTTAAGGCAAAAGTTGTGACTACAGAGCTTGAACCCTTTTCTATTAGTCTTCCTCATCCCTTTTTTTTTCCTTTTCCCCCTTCCTATCTGCAGTTGGCTTTATGAACCAGCGTGGCCTACGAGTGCCTTCACCCATCCTGATCATCTCCTATGAGACCTTCCGACTCCATGCTGAGGCATTACAGAAGGGCAGTGTTGGGCTGGTCATATGTGATGAGGTACAGGGGAATCTTTAACGAGAATCTGCTCCTGATATTTTCTTGAGATCTGGGCAAAACTGGCTCTGCTTTCTTAAAAGGGGGGAGGGCAGCAGGAAACAAGGTTTAGCTGTGGACAGCACCCTTTCTGGTGTTAGAGAGGCTCTGGGTAACTGGTTTATCCATGCTGGGCGAGCCTGAACAGGAGAGGCTGTTTTCAGGAGCTGAGATATGAAGAAAATCCAGGTGGTGGTAACTGTGGCCACTTTGTAGGTCCCTGACAGGGTGGGGGCACCTACTAGGGTCCTCACAGTGTGAAATATGTAGCAGAAAGGAGATCCACTGCCTGTCTCTGACTGAAAGAGGCCTCACTCTATTGGGATGGTAGCGCCCTGGCTCACTGATCTGGTTTTCATTTGTTCGTGTTTGTCTTTGCTAAAGTGAGAAGTACTTTCTGTTTGGCCTGGCCTCGTGTTCTGCTGAGTAATTTTTAACTTGGCTCTGTTCTGAGCAAGAGGTTGGACTGGAGACTCCTGAGGTTTCCCAACCTAAATGATTGTGTGGTTCAGCATGCTCTTGTGTGTGGAGCTGGCTGCTGTCAGCCACTTTATCTGGCCACCTTATTCTGTGCTTCTGGGGGATTTTGAAGGGCACTCCTATGGCAGGAGTCTCTTCCGCTCTCTGCAGTCTCCTGCTTGGGGCAAAGGCAGGAGAGCTAGGTGACAATTCCCTCGTGTACTGCTTGTTCAAGAAGAGGCAGACCTGGCTTTACTCTCTGCTTACTGACTGCTGGATCTAGCTTTGCCAAGGCTGTGTTGTCAAGCTCTGCTTTCACATGGCTGAAATGGAGTTGTTTTTTCATTTATCGTTCCCTATTTGTGGTTATAGGTTGTGAGAGCCAGAGATGCTCTGAAGGACAAAATAAAACAAATGCCTTCTGCCTGCTTGAAATGATCAGGCTGGGAGCCTCAGCCACTGTTGAGGTGTCCTCTGCTGCCAGTTAGAGGGGATTTGTTGAATAGCGGTGCCACCCAGTGGTTTGATTTTGTATTTGCTAGAACAGTGCTGAGGAGCTTAAAAAGAGTGAATGTCCTCACAAGTGTAACTCCCATCCACTTGAGTCTATGACTGCCCACACCTCTTGGTGCCCCTGGGATGGGGCTAGCAGCTAGCAATGCTGGGAATGCAGGTCCTTGGCCTTGTGTCTTCTGTATGTTCCCAATAAATACTCAGTTCTGCAGTGGTCTGGCACTTGTGAAAAGCATCTCATCACATATGCTTTATCCTACAGCATAGCACTCAGATGCTAATAAAGCTGCTTTTCCCAGGCATGGGAAATAGGGCCTGTGTTCAGATTACCCCTGTAAGAGGTGCAGAACCTCTTTTTATTAGTGTGCAAAGGCTTGGCAATCCTGGATATAGGTGGTCTTGAATGGCTTGTGATCTTGATCTTTGGTGATATAATGTTACTGGTCTAGAGTTCAGTGCCTAGTGTTGGTAGCTGAAAACATCCCCGTCTTTGAACGGGAAACAGTTCTTATAGTTAGACCATGTCTTGGTTGTTATTTTCATGGTAGGCCCTCTTGCCTGGATGTGACTCGGATGTTCCTGGTCTGGGAAGCTTGTAATGTCATGTTTCCTCACGTAATGGCTTCAGGTTTCCCACCAGATTCTTGCCTTTGAAAGAGGTCTGTCACAACAGCTGAATACACGTACAACATTTAGTCCATTACCAGGAATGGGAAAAGTGGTGAGATGCCTTGTGGGAGATACAGCATATCAGTGTTGATGAGGATCTCCAAGTTGCTTCCTGTCAGAGCCGCTGGCTTTATCAGCTTCATTCCTTTTTTCTTTTTTTCAAAGGGCCATAGACTGAAGAACTCTGAAAACCAAACATACCAGGCTCTCAACAGCTTAAATACACCTCGACGAGTCCTTATCTCAGGCACCCCCATTCAGAATGACCTGCTTGAATATTTCAGCCTGGTGCACTTCGTCAATTCAGGCATCCTAGGTAAGAGTTGAATGTGTGAGAGACATGAAGGAGGGGGAAGTTGCTGACAAGGCCTCTCCTAGTTACCAGTGCCAGCAAAAGCAGCAACCAAGACATTAGTGAGAGGAAAGGTCATGTACAGGTTGGACACTTACTCTCCCTCAGTTTGTATCCAGAAAGTCTAGATGAGGGTCCTGTGTTCTAGAGGCTGTATATCATCAGAGACTCTGTTTCAAGAAGATTGTAATTTAAAGTACACCAGTCTAACACGTATTTTGGAAGGGGAATTAATTAAGGTAAAATTAATATATGACCCCGAGTACTACATGGCTGATCTTGTGTAGCTATACTGGTCAGCCAAAATGTCCGCGTAGGCTAGGAGTTTGTCTACCAATAAGCCCTTGGAGATACTGCAGGAGTTGCTGGGCAGGAAGAGCTAGCTCATAATGGTACTTCCCACAATACTCCCAGGCTATAGCAAATCCAGAAATCTAAGCCAGGAATGATGTCTGTGTAGGAGAGGCTCCATGCAGAGGAAGGTTTGACATAACATGTTCTCTGTGTTGAGTACAGAGGCAACCTGGGAGACAGCTTTTCCCTGCTCTCTCTCTTGTATCCATCTGGCACAGGACATTGAAGTGACTGGTGCAAGGCAGAATGGTGTACCTTGTGGCAGAGTTAGGCAACAAAGCTCGAATTTCTGGCAGTCTGCCATCCCACTTTCAGATAATCTGAGAGAAAGCTGAGGGTGAAGCATTTGGAGTTAAGACTGCTCTTGTTTTTTGAGGCAAAGGAGGCCTGTGAATATAGGGTTAACTTCACCTGAGATAGAAAGAAAAGACTCTGGAGGAGAGATACTGATTAGTGTGAGTTTTCAGGATCAAGCACCTTCTACAATTGTTGGTAGCAGACTGAAATATTTGGTCTCTGGCTCATATGCTCTGCTTATGTCTGCAAGCTCTGTTTTCATTTTGAAAGTAAAGTAGTCTTTGCATCTTCTCCTGCATCACTGGGTTAGGAGCAGGTCTACTGCTTTCCAGTGTGGAGCAGCTTGGCTTTGTCGAGAGGTAATTTTTTCTGTCAAGGAATGAAAATAAAGCAATCTGTAAGTCGTTTCCTTATTGCTATAACTCGTCACCTGTGTTTGTCTCGGTTTGTTTGGCATCCAGTCCAAGAGGCTTCTCATTAATTCTAGTGCATACACAATTCTAGTTAAACACCATTCATCAGGTTCTTAGTCTTACAAGCAGCATTTGGGCCATATTTTTTTCTGTTCAACTGTTTTGCTCCCAGGATTTCTCAAGGAAAGGATGGGATGGGGTGGTGGATGTTCTACATCTGCTTTTTCCATGTGCTTCAATTTCGGGTAGTTATTACAAGGAGCTGACGTGATTTCCCCTGCCCCTCTTGACCTGTACTTTGGGCAAGCCTAGTCTCCCTGTAGTTCCAGTTCGTTCTCTCTGAGATGAGGTTAATACTGTAACTACTGCCAGCAAAGCTGTATGCAGCAGTAGTCGTTTTTCCCTCTTTCAGCCTATGACCAGTAATAAGCAACTGATTACAGATAATTTTGGAACAGGCACACGTAATGCTGCACTGTTGTTTGCAAGGACAAAATCTGAGAGTAAAAGTATAGCTGGAATGTAAGCAAAAACAGTACATACCTGACTGGACTCAGGTTTAACTAAAATTGTATGACCTTTGGCAGTGCATTGTTGTTGGAGTACAGAACGATTGTCTGTTGTACAGATTTGCCTGCCTTGTTTGAATCTTTCCTGGCTAGAAGGGAAAACAATCACACTGATGGGATGGGTGTTTGTTTTATCTGCTGGGCCCCATGCTTGTGCTGTGATAACTGGGGCTGTGGGGTACTGATCAAAGGTTATTTGGTAGTAGTTGTCACCTTTTCACTTCTGTTTTGTACAGGGACTGCACAGGAATTTAAAAGACATTTTGAAATTCCCATCTTGAAAGGCAGAGATGCGGATGCAAGTGAAGCTGAGCGACACAAAGGAGAAGAGAGGCTTAAAGAGCTGATCAGCATTGTGAACAGGTGAACTTCATCCCTCTTCTCTTTGCAGAGCTTTTGCATAAACCCTTGGTGAACACTCGTATCTTTTCAAATTACAGTTGTAGCTGTAATGAATTCTCTTGCCAGTTATGTCTGTTCAGCAAGTGACTGTGCAAGTATTTATTGCCTAAGAAATCTACATAGCATGTAGCTTTAGTCTGAAAAATAGCACATTGACGTGGCACAGTTAGCTGCAGTCATCCCCAAGCAAATGTACTCAGATACTGAATCATGATTTGACTCTTATGTTTGTTTTCTCCTGGGATCTGAATAGTCAGGCAACATCCTTTTATTTGTGTTAACATAACTACAGTGTAGACTGTGTCATACTTGAGATCCATCCAGGGGTTGGATGTTGAGTGGCAGACAGAAAGAGTATAAGGAATGTCGCTCATTTCTGCTGTTGATTGCCCAAGTAACAGAAGAGTCCAGCTCACACTGTCATAGCTGTGTTGGATCTGTAGGGCTAATGGGATTAGACGGCTAGTGTCAGAGATGTGACTTTTGATCCCCAAGAAGCACCTCTGTGATGTAAAATACTGTCTTATTTCTCTTTGGTTGATTTTTGGTATTTGTTTAAACCTGGCTTCTTTTCTGTTCATGAATACAACCAATTTATCTGCGTCTGCTGGCAATTGCTTGTCTCTCTCTTAAGAACTCTTAGTAGATACTCTTTTGAATTCTCATAATTACTGGTGTCTGTCTTTCTCTCTCTTTTTTTAATCTGAGCTTTTGCAACCATCACAAATACAATCCTGCTGTTCATAGTCATGGTAAATTGAATTTCACACTGAGTACAGCTCCTCTATAGAGACAGCCCTGACCTTGACTGCAGGCAGCTTGCAGAAGCCTAAGAGAAAGGAAAGGTTGGGAGAAGAAGAGCATATTCCTTCTTGAGGTGCATTTATTTCTTTTTATAGTTGATGGAAAAGGGGTGTAAAAGTGTGTTCAGGAATGCTTGTGCCTGGCTGTGTTGAGGTCTGTGTCCTTTTCTTTATTGTGCAACAGTCATGACACACAAATAGGGAAGATGAAGTACATAAGTAGTAACAGATGAATTGGTTGAATTTGGTAGCAATTACAAATGAGACAGTGATGCAAAGCTATGTGGAATCATAGGTGTAAGGCTGGAAGGGCCCTGGAGGAGGCATCTAATCCATCTTGCTGTCCCAGCATAGAAGGTGTTAGACCTAAACCATCCCTTACTTAACCCCCACCCAGCACTGAAGACCTTACAAATTCCCCAGGACACCTTTTTCAGGGCATCACTGTCTTTGCAGTTAGAAAATGCTCTTAATGTGTAACATAAATCTTCCTTACCACAGTTTAAGCCTGTTACTTTTCATCCCACTGCTTATGGGTTTGGAAACCAGATTATTTCTTTCTTTAACAGCCTTTGATGGATTTTGGGGCTGTCATATATCCCTGCTGTCTTTCTTCTGTAGGTTGCATAACATCATATTTTCAATGTTTCCTGGCAGAACTGGGTTTCTGCACCTCTTCCTTATTCTGGTTGCTCAGTTCAGCACTTTTTCTCGTCCATCCCATCTTTTCTAAAGTGTGGTAGAACTGCTCCGTGGGGCATTTCTATAGTCCCAAAGGATATGCCCTTTGCTGAAATCTTGGGCCAGACAAAGAACCCATCTTGGCTGAGGATGGCTGCTAAGTTATTACATGGGGAGCTGCCTTCTTGTGCTTTGGGTTATGTCCATGGTGTGTGGTGATTAAATCCTGTCCTTGTTTGCTGTCCATGCCACTGGTCTGTTGTAGCTCATGCTGAGAATGCCATTGGTAGTCTGAGGAAGAGCTGAATTTCTCTTGTAAGGGACTGGGCTCTGTTAGGTGGAATCATGCCTAATCCTTTCAAATCTCATGAACCAAATTTGGAAGCCTCACAAAGACAGTGGGTTATATTGGGCTCCGTAGCATGGGCTGATGGAGCCTCTTAGTGTGGATGGTGGGTGTCTGGCCTTTACCATGTGTTGGACTGTCACAGACTTCTGGAGATAAGGTGTCAGAGGGACTTTCTGTGGAGCTTGTGAGGAATAATAGTGATACAACAGGGTTTTGATGTCATCCAAGCATCTGACCTTAATTTCCCTCCCTGCAGGTGTTTAATCCGAAGAACTTCAGACATTCTGTCCAAATACCTGCCAGTGAAGATCGAGCAGGTGGTCTGCTGCAGGTATCAGAAAGCATGTAATCTGCCTGGGAAATGGGAGGAGCAACAGGAAGGACTGAAAAGTTGCAAAAAGCACTCCAATGCTTGTGGTGACTGCTTCCCTTTAGGAGTGTGATTGTAGCCATTGTCAATATGTTGCTTTTCCTCTTGAAGCAGGGGTGGACAGGCTGCAACTGGTGGTTCCGCCAGGCAGCTGGCATGCTCTGGGCAGCTGTGTACAGCAGAGCCCTGGGGCTGTGCAGAGTATCTGCAAGCTTCTCTTCCAGCTCTGGGTTGAGATATCAGTGCTCTACCATCAGCCTTGGAGGCAGTTCTAGGCTGTCCATGCTGTAGCTAAAAAAAAAAAAAAAAAGGAATCCACTGTGTAGATGGAGGACGAAAGACGGGGTTGGTTTGGGGGCAGGCTGAGACTGCAGAGCTCTTGTTCTGTTTCAGACTGACACCTCTGCAGGCTGAGCTGTACAAGAACTTCCTGAAGCAAGCCAAGCCAGTGGAAGAGCTGAAGGAGGGCAAAATCAGTGTCTCATCTCTCTCTTCCATCACTTCCTTGAAGAAGCTCTGCAATCGTGAGTAGTTCCACTCATGCAGTAGGTTTGTTTTTTGCACTGCTGGTGGGTTTTTTTTGTGTCTCCTTTGTGCACTGCACAGCCTCTGAGCTCTGTTTGTTCTCTAGACCCTGCTCTTATCCATGATAAGTGTGTAGAAGAAGAAGAAGGTTTTATGGGAGTCCTGGACTTGTTCCCTGCTGGCTACAGCACCAAATCTGTGGAGCCCCAGCTTTCAGGTGCTGTAGAACTCAACAGTACAAATGTGCTGCCTAACACAGGCAACCATGAGACTATATTTACCATCTTATCAAGTCCCCCTCTAAGGACTGAAATTTGGGAACTTCTGCTCTAGCTTTATTCTTTCTTTTTTTATCCAGGAAAGATGCTGGTTTTGGACTACATCCTTGCTGTTACAAAAAGCACCAGTAATGACAAGGTGGTTTTAGTGTCTAACTACACTCAGACACTGGACCTATTTGAAAAGCTCTGCAGGAACAGAAGGTTTGTCTTTGGGCTTCATTTGTTTAATCTTGCAAGACTGTACTTGCAGCCTACACTGTAAAAGAAAGTGGCTATTTTTAAAGCTTCTGTCAGGAGGAACTTGTGATCTGTCTTTTACCTCAAATGTTCCTGAATTGGAGCTAATGTGGCTTGTGCTTTGGCTACTGGGGTCACTCAGCAGAAAAGCTCTGGCTCTCTGCAAAAGCTCCTAAAGCCCAGGGCCTTGTTACAGGGCTGTTTGTGAAAAGATTTTTCTCTTTCAAGTAGGATGCTCTGAAGGTCTCAGCAGTCTGATTGTAGTAAATGCTGTATATTCTAGGTATTTATATGTTCGGCTGGATGGCACCATGTCCATTAAAAAGAGAGCAAAGATTGTGGAGCGATTCAACAGCCCCTCGGTAAGTAGAACCTGCCAGATAGGAGCAGCTCTCCTGCCAGTTCTGAATGCTGTGAGTAAAAGTACAGCTGCCTCTGTAGTTTAATCCAAGCCTGCCTTTTTCCACAGAGCCCTGAGTTTATCTTCATGTTAAGCAGCAAAGCAGGTGGCTGCGGTTTGAATTTAATTGGGGCTAACAGACTGGTTATGTTCGACCCAGACTGGAATCCAGCTAATGATGAGCAGGCCATGGCTCGTGTGTGGCGGGATGGCCAGAAGAAGACATGCTACATCTATCGACTGCTTTCAGTGAGTCCTACTCCTCTCACCTCCTCAACATGGAATTCTTGGTGCCAACCCAAACTGCAGCTGCTGTGATTGGGACCAGAAGGGGAAGAACTCTTCTGTGTCAATGACCAGAATTGATTGGAACTTAATTGCTTCCTACCCTTAGATGTGTTGCCATGGAAAACCATGAAGGTTCAAGCTGGAGGGTCATTACTGCAGGCCTCTGTTTCTAATGGTGACTGGCTTCTGAGAAATAGAAACAACTGTGGCTTTCCAGATAAGATGCTCCTTTGAAGACATTTAGGCATCAGACTTTCATTTTGTGGGGTGTCTGATGCTGAGGTTGCTGTTTTTCAGTCTGGCTGCAGTCTGTTTTGGTTGGGTGTACATGTACTTAATAAACAGCAAGTACGTTCCCAGAATTACAGCAGTTTTTGGAATGGGGCTGCCAGTTAGCAGGTGGGGTAGCTGCTCTGTAAAGGAAAAGCATGAAGGAGACTAGTCTTTTCAGGCTACTGCAACACTTTGTCCAGCAGTGCCGGTAGGGATTACTGCTCAGAAATGTCCCCTGTCTGCCTTTGTTCACCTTCACCTCTCATTAGTTCAGACTGGTTTTTTGTTTTGGTTTGGGGGTTTTATGTAAGCTTGTGTTCCTTACTCAATTATTATTTTACTTTGACAAAACATATGTCCTTTGCCCATCCCTTCCTTGTGGTGTTCCTTTTTTTTTTTTTTTTTTCTCTGACCTGGCTGCACCTGGAAGCAGGGAGCTCCTTTGCTTTTAGAACTAGGAAACCAGTCTGCAAATCATGACTAATCACCCCACTCCTTTGTATTACATTTATTTGCAAAGCAGACATTTTCCTTTTAGATTTTTGCCTTAAAAATGTAGCATACTGGCCTTTCTGCACATCTGTTCTAGAACTAGTCATCTCCCTCCAGACAGTGAGTGTGATTGATCCATGTGTGGGTGAACCAGCAAATACTGTTGATGCTCGTGTCACCCAGGGCTAGCCTTGATCACTGTTTTTTGGGAGAGGTTGTGTTTGGTTTTCTTTTTTTTGTCAGGGAGTGGCTGAAGCTGCTCAGCTCCTTTCCCTTCCTTCCTGTCAGCACAATTGGGTGCAGTGTGTGAGCTCCAGCCACAAGTGGCAGCTCCACCTCTTCCTCTTCCATATCTCAGTTGGATTCTCTCCTGTAGCCATGGTGAAAGAGAAAAGAAGCAGAGTTGGCTTAGATCAGCAACCAAATAGGATGTTGTTGGAGTGCAGCTAGTAAAACTTGCCTGTCATCTGTACTGGTCTGGCAAGGCACTAAATGGTCCTGACAGCTTACTGCTGTTTGATCTGGGACCCTTTCCCAATGTAGTGCTCCTTTAACACTCGTGTCCCAACTGTGCTTTATCTCTGACTCTCTCTTCTGTAGACTGGGACCATAGAGGAGAAGATATTCCAACGCCAGACCCACAAGAAGGCCCTCAGCAGCTGTGTGGTGGATGAGGAGCAGGATGTAGAAAGGCACTTCTCACTTGGGGAGCTGAAGGAGCTCTTCACGTTGAATGAGACCACCACCAGTGACACGCATGACAAGTGAGTATACTGAATGACTAGTGGATGGGGTCAGCAAAAAAACCTACCCCTCCACAGTTTGGTCTACTGTTTCAGGGGTTCCTCAGGCAGCAGGAGGAAACTCAGAGAGAGAGAGGGCCTCAAGTGTCTGTGCCTCTGAAGCTGTTAACCACCCGGAGATGAGCACTTTATTGTCTTACAAAAGCTGTGCTGGCTGGACAAGTCAGCCATGTATCTTGATGCTGCCTGTGTTTGGAGGCTGTGAAATACTGCAGCTTATGAAAAGAGAGAAATTGATCAGAGCTGTTCAAATTAGTGGAGCCCAACTTGGTCTTTCCTTGCCACTCCCCTCCTGGTGGTCTGTGATCTCCAAATGCTGAGCTGCTTCCACTGCCAGGGCTACTGCATCTGCTAAGAATTTATGAGGCCAACCCAAGTGCTGTTCTTGGGACTAAAAGAATCCTCTTCTCCATTGTCTGCCCTTCTCCCCCACCCCTGCAACTTGTGGTATTGTAGCCACGAGAAAGAGGACAGGGAGTGCAGGAAAATGCTTCACTGTGAAAGTTAAGACTCTTAGTTCAGGCAAGAAGTGAAGAGGATTAGTTTTAAGCTGACTTAAAGCTTAGGTCTATGTAGGTATCTTGTCTGCATGGCAACAAGCTTTGCTGGCAGGGCTGCTGCTGCTCTTTGTCTCCTTATGCAGCAGCTCGGTAGGGCATCTCCAGAACAGCCTGAGCATAACCCGGTGGCTGTGATGGGAGCCAGGATGGAGCAGTTTGGAGCATGGTGTGCTGTCTTGAAGTCGGGAAGCCTGATGCAGTGCTAAGAATGTGTTAGCAGTAGGGGTGTTCACTCGAGATCTGCTCTAAGCAACATCCCTCACCTTTCAAGGGAAACTCCTGAACTTCCTCTGGGTCCTGCTAGACCATTCCCACAGGGTTAAACAGGGAGGGGGAGTGCCATTAGAAACAGAATCCCAGGGTTTTCAAAATGTGAGTCATTCCTTATCTGTCACACATGCCAGAAGGTGGTTGTGTGTTTAAATGAAATGTGGTAGTAATTAATCGTGTCTGAAAATCCAGTTGCCAGTGTTGCAGGTGAAGAGGTGTTAATCCAAATGTTACTGGGCTGCATTTTTTTTAAACAACCCACATGCTAAAGAAGTGGAGGAACCTTGCATTGCCCTTATGCTGGCTCTGTTCCAGGATCAAGTGTCGTCGCTGTGTGAATGGCCACCAGGTACGGCCCCCTCCTGAAGGGTCTGACTGTACCTCTGACCTCTCCCAGTGGAACCACTGTGCCGATAAGCGGGGGCTGCAAGACTCCGTACTGAAGGCTGCGTGGGATGCTGCTGTCACCTTCACCTTTCATCATCACTCCCATGAGGAGCAGCGAGGGATTCCCTAACAAACAGGTTACTGTCCCCTGTGGGGGCAAGGGTAGACTGCTGTGGCAGTCCACCCCACTTTAATTGCTTTCAAGGAAAGGGGCAGTTAGTTGGTAGCAGTACATGCTGGGTGGTTGTGTGGCTGTGGAATGTTTTCCGAGAGGCTGGAAGGCCCCTAGCATTGGTCAGTCTACTGCAACAGCAAGGAGTCCACGGCTTTTTCTCTGCTGTTGTATTGTGTACCTGAAAAACAGCCCTTTGGGAACTGGGAATAACTGGACTTTGTGCACTTGATCAGATTCAGCACTGGTTCTCATGCTGTTGGTGTCTGTACCTTCTACTCAGCCAAGTTTTTCTTCAGGTTTAAGTTAAGCTGCAGTTTTATAGCACTAGATGCGCACAGTCGTGTTTTTTTCCTTGACAGCTCTGGCTAACAGCTGCAGATCAGAAACTTGCAGGATCCATTTCTGTTGTGAAATGTGAACCTTGCTGATTACTCAGGAACAAGAGGCTTTGTACAACAGAAAAAAGTTTCAGCTTGTATGAACATCTGGCCTGAAAGATCATGCAGGCAGGTAGTAGGAAATCAGGCTCTATTAAGGTAACTCCATTTTTAAAACCACTTGCTTTGTTATGGGCAGGATCCCCAGATCTAGCAGAGTGTTTTAATTAGATCACATTACAAGCCAATAATAAAATTCACACTTTGGTACATTATGGGTCTTTATAATAAAAATATAATTAAAATGTTACAAAAGAACAAACTATTCAAAACCTCTGTAAAATGACTGCAGACACTGGAGAGGACCAACATGATTGCAAATAAACAGCAGGCTACTTGGTACATAAAGAATTTTTTTTTTTTAATAAAGTAAAATTCTGCAAAGGTAAAAGGTCAAGACTGGAGCCTTTTTTAGCTTGTTTTCTACTGCCTTTAAGCAGAGGGAGGAGTTCCTATTTCACAGAATGGTTGAAGTCAAGGTCATATTGTCCAATGCCCCTGCTCAAAAGCAAGTCACCTACAGCTGGTTGCCAAGGACCACAGCCAGATGGCTTTTGAGTCTCCCCAATGATGGAGATAGTTATTGATGAGAAATTGGCTGTAACAACACCCAGTGAAATAACTGCTTGTCCAGACAGCTGCAGGAATTTGGTATCTGTCCCACTTAAAATATTCAAACTAAGAAGATGGTAGAGTTAGATCACCTGCAAATACAGATGTTGACCCACAGGGTCTTCTGTGTCACTTCACTGTGGTACCCCTTCTTCAAATGAATAGAAAATTGACAAGACCAACTGTATACTGCTTGAACCAGAGGAAGACAACTCCACTTGTGCTATGAAATAAGTCTTATTGGCCAGGGACCGAACTGCTTAGTTCAAGCTGATGGGTTTGCTCCTGGGTCCATCACATGACGCTGATGTAGTCAGCAAAGGCCTGGGAAGAGTCCCACGAGTCATTGACCACACTGCATACAGCTTTGAGACGCCGAAGTGCTTCTTGAGCTGTTTCAGCATCCTGGTCCAGCCAATTTTGGAAGAGGCGGAGGTGCGTGAATTGAATCTGTCCCCCTCTCTGCTGGATGTGGCCTTCCAGCTTCTTTGTGAACTCCAGGAGCCCATCAGGTTTGATGCAATTTGAGCTTTCCAGGCAAAGACAGACACAAAAAAAAGTCATTAAGAGTCTAGGCTATAATTTGAGCAGTTTAAATTACTGTTCCTTCTAGTAACTGCCAGTGCAGGTACTTGAGGATGTTTCAATGCAAAGTACAACTTTCTTCAGCAAAGTGTGAGTGGTCCTTCAGTTGTGATGAAAAACAAAACCGAAGCATAGTAATATGAAGGGCCACAAGCTTTTTAAAACTAAGGTGGTAACCACCACCAAGTTAAACTCATTTTCCTGCCCTCCTTACTACTGACTTAAGTAGACCTAGCTGTAGCCTTACACTGTTGCTGGCCGTAAGCTGCTGGCTAAGTAGTGCCAGGAGCACTTCAGTCTCATAGCAGCTGTCAACTGCCTGGACCAAGGGCCCTGGCCCAACCTACAGGTCCCAGTGCAAGCCTCAGCAGCAAGTGATCATTTATCTCTTCCTTCTGAGAAAATCAGGAGAGCATGTGTCAGACCCTGGTGTTTCTAGGAGATTAAAAGGTCATTTTACCTGCATAGATGTGTAAATAAATAGGAAGTTGCATGCTGGACTTAATTTTGTGAGGTGCACAGTAACAATCAGGATTCAAGGCTGCTAAGGGAGTGGCCATGATTAAATAAATTGTCAAGCCTATGCCCTCTCAGCAACCTAAGCCGTTAGGATGTAAAGCTGGGGGGGAGGGAATCAACCAAAACAGTCATTAGTATTGCAGAAATGCCACCCTCCATGTGCTTCGTGAAGGTTACTGCCTATCTTTATGGCCATTCAGGCTCAAGACGAGAGCAGTTCAGGCTGAAGACCAAAGATGATGAAAGGAATGCAGAGGCATTCACAGGATCTGACCAGGGCAATGACAGCATTCTCTCCCTATTCCAGGGCAGTAGGAACAGAGCTATTCACACTGAGGCCTAAGAATAAATGTACATGGGAATGTTAGTTTTAACCTACAGCACAGGAAGGGCTTGAAGCAGCCTCCCAAGTGAGCAGAAAACCAAAGCTGCTTTTAAGATGGAGCTTGACTCATTTATAAAAAGGGACAGTAAGATGCCTCAGAGATGCTGGAGGTCCCTGAGCTTGTATGTGCTCATTGCAGCATTTCTCTAAGCTTTTCCTGGGCACATGTTCCCTTGAGGAAGGAACAAAACCATGCTTAGGCTTCTCCTGCTGTCTGAGCCTAGTTCAGCTCTGGCCCTCCCAAAACAAGAAATTCAGTGTGAGCAGCAGAATACCTGACATCCAGCTGGCAAAGAGAGGAGGAGGAATCTTCAGAGAAAATATCTGCAAGGGCAACCAGCCTGTGATTCCCTAAAAGGGGAGAAATGCAGGTGTTAAGACAGTTCCCAGTTTGCATCTAATTATTTAAATTGCCGCATGGCTGGGATACTAGTGCAGAAAGGAGGCTGTAAGCCTGTGCATGCAGCACAAAGGGCTCATCTCTGCACCCTCTGTTTGTCCCCCTTTAGTGGCTTAAAGCAGTTTACCCTGCTGAGCACAGTGTTCAAAGCAATGGAAACATTTGCTGATAGGGCAGTTTGTTTCGCTAGAAAAATCCTGGTTTTGTTTGAGATGTCAATACGCAGCTTTGTTTTAAAAATGGCCAATAGCACACGATTAAACTCAAAACCTCAGAAGTTAGGTGTATTTCAGGTGATCCCAAGCTTTCCCATTTCATCTCATTAAAAGAACAAACCCCAGTATTCTGGATTTACCTGAAATTAATTTCTCAGACATTTCTGCTTGGCCTGTGATCCAAAAAGCCTCTCATTTCTGTAAATTCAGTTCCACTTCTTTGACACAAACCCTTCCTTTACTTATCCCCATCCCTCAAGTGGCTGCCAACAGCTTTTAAGGCATAAAATCCCCAATCTTGGGCAAAATCTGTGCCTCTGGATGAGAGGCAGTGCATCTGCTGCTGGATCTGTTCCTGTTAAAGAGTCTGAAGCAGATCAGTGTTCAGTCAAATCTGGAGTCCCACTGATACTTGCTTTTGCTGCAGAGAAAAGCAACTGTAATGCCCATGCAGCACCTGGGCTCTTGGTACATTGCTGAATGTAACTGAAATTCTGCCTTTAAAAAATGAACTCAGCGCTCCTTATTTTGTAAGCTAAATTCACTGTTCATGCACATGTTAAGTTCAGCACAGAGGTCACCAGCTAGCAACAGTTGTTAACTCCTACCCTGAAGTTATCTCCAAGAGAACTGGTCTAAGGTCAAGGCCCCATAGCAACATCCACTGTACGCACCAAGGCGATTCCCAGGCAGTTTGAGGCTCTTCAAAGATGAATTTCTTTTCACTGTATTGATTATTTCTGACAAAAACTCAGTAGTAGAGCTTTCAAACAGCCGGCAGAAGGAAAACGTGATTTCTACAGAAAAAATGCATTGACAGTACCTGTTAGTACTCCCTGCGTGCTTCATTATTCCATAATTACATCCTGCAGACAGCTCCAGCCCCTAATCCATATGCAAGAACAAAGCCTCCCCAGCAGTGGATTGCATACAACAGCACTGCCACTCTGTCACAGGAAGAGAGCAGAGATCACACCCAGGGAAGTGGCTTTGCCAGCTGACCCAGTTAAAGGCTGATGTGCTCTGCAGGTTAAAAATCTTTGTGTTATAGCCAAGACTATGGACTCTTCTCTGCAGCATACACCAGCTGTGCAGCTGCTCCTTTCTCTGCCCTGTTGGCACAAAGAACCAGACATGTTCCCACTCTGTCAACAGCTACAAATCTGCTTCAGGGACGGTGACATTTGGCTAAACCTTACACATCTAAAGATCACCTCTTAAATGTCAGCCAGCCAAAAGCAGCCACCTGCAGCATCTTTCCAAGCAACAGCACCCAGGAGATTGCTGTACCTTGCAGGACAGGATCCTGAAGCAAAAGCAGAACTTCTTTCTGGTGCTCAGCCAGGTTCACATCATGAAAGCTCAGTTTCTTCAAATTTGGATTACACTCTAAAAGCAAAACAAGTTCTCAGGTAAAGTACTGTACATCCTTGGGATAAAAAGACCCTAACCCAGCCACTAGCTAACACCCAGAAACTGCATTGGACTGTGGATATTTTGTGCTGGATTGTGGGTAATTAAAAATGAACAATCCTGCTGTGTAGGATCATTCACACGCTCAGCGCAGAAAAGTGGGATGGCCGATAGCCATTTCCTTTTCTCAGGAGACTTCAAGGATGTCCACACTGAAAAACGGACCCACCTAAGCTGGCTTCATACTAAAGGATGGAAGATCACAGCAAGGAAGCCACTCCATGTGTCACAGTGATGCCGAGTACCTTTCAGTGCCTCCAAAAGGAGCCCAAGCTCCTGAGAACTGGGCAGCGTGGCGCTGTCAAGGGACAGCTGCTGGAGGGACTTTGACGCCTTGAGCACTGGCAGCAGGAATGTGGTGTGCAGAGGTTCCCTGGGGAATCGGATCTCCAGCTGCTCCAGGCAGCTCTCTTAAGGGAAGAAAAACAAACAACAATGAAAGAGCTTAGTCTGGAGTGCCCATCTTCAAAGAAGCTAGGTCCTACAGCAAGCAAGTAGTCTGTATGCCTAACAGAACTATCATTTAGGTTGGCAGAAAGTGCCTATGCAACATGCCCTGCCCCACAGAGCTCTACAACTCAGACCTATGGTAATGTGAATCACTTCAGGCTCATTTCAGGACTCCTGCCAGACCGCAGGGCCACCGATTTCTACGGCATTCTGGCAGTGGAACAACGCTTGAGAAGAGGTCACCCTTTATGCACAAACCACTCAGTGTCTTCCCAGAGCACAGCTCTTCACTGACCCCACTCCATACTCACTCAGGCTTTGCTTACTGCTTTTCTGGTCATTCAAGGGCTAATAAGGCTGATGAGAGACCTGTGAGCTGAGAATATGCTGCTATAGCTCCCAGACTGTAATCCAGAGGCTTGGGCAGTGCTTTGGTATTGTGATGATCAAGAGATGCTTTCCCTCTGTTTAAGGGTCTGTCTAAGGCTTAGAGCCTCACAGTCTATAGGATGGTCAAAGCAGAAGCTCCCAACCAATTTACAGATCTGGTGGGATACGCTCCCCACAGGCTGCATGGACAGTCACTGCTAGCAGGTTATGACTGGCCCTGTACAAAGCTGAGGTTGCAGCAGGTTGGCATACAGCAGTAAAATGCTTTGTCCGAGACTCAGGCTCCACAGAGCATGTCAGACTGGAAATGACAAACCAACACCATCTAAATCAGAAAGGTGAGGCTGGAATTGCTTAATTACACATCACTGTAACAGTGTAGAGTTCAAATCTGCGTGACAAACTTTTACAGTTTTATCTGCCTGCCACATCCTGGTCATCACTCAGAATAATGATTCCTACCTGGGATTTCTACCTCACTGCAGCTTGGATTCCCCTCTGGCCTGTTCCCTTCCAGCTGGTTTTTGAGGTCGAAGCTGACTGAGAGCGTGTGGAGCTGGGGAAAGGCGCTCAGGATGCAGCGAACAAGCTCCATGCAAGGCATGTGGGAGAAGACGTCGCTCACACGCACCACGCGGAGGTGACAGTCTGAGTGGCGGGAGAGGGCCCGGAGCCCAGAGAGGATGCAGATGATGTTAGCACCCAGGCCTGGAACAGCATTTGTACAGAAAGGTGTTAGCTGTGCATGTACAGACACCAGCGCACACACAGCTGGAGCTGCACCAATGGCCAACCAACCTAAGGCAAAGGCTAAACTCATAGACTGCTTTATCCACATGTTCTTAAGCTAGACTGTGCATACGGGAGAGGGAGATCTGGCCCTTGCCTTCGCCCTCTCTGAATGGCGTTTAAGCACAAGGCCGGGGGCTGTTCTGGGGCAGAAGGGCCCCATTCTCTCCCTCAGACAAGTCCTCACGCTCATTAAACATCTCTACCGATGCCATTCTCAGGATTGGGTACCAATACTCTTACAATGCCCATTCCAGTAAAAATAAAATCAGGGTAAACCTGAGCGATAAGTCAGCCCATTAGACCAAGGCTGGAAGGAAGCAACCTGTTGACACCACTAACCGTTGTAAGACAGAACCAAGTTTTCTAAAGATACCCAGGAGCTCAGCAGGTTACTCAGAGTCCGACACGTCTCCCCAGTCAAAGGAATGGAGAACAATTCCAGCGTGGACACGCTTCGGAAGCGGTGAGCAGCTTTCAGAGAAAAGATGCCAGCAGATCCTCCTCTTTTCTTACAGCCAGCATGGCCAGAGCACGGAGATCCTAGGGAGGAACTAGTCCAGTTCTCAGCATTTTCTTCCTCTGTGGTGCTGTTTTTGTCAAGTAACCCTGAATTATCCTCTCTAGCAACAGTAAAAACAAAATCATAGAGGTCTTCTGGGTCAGCATATGGTCCCCTGCTTCGTCTGAGGCAGCGACGTTTCTTCCCCACTGCAGATTTCAGCCGTCTGCGTGTCTTTCGAATAACAGGGTAACGGGACAGCTGGTCTGAGACGCAACGAGACCTTCCCTGACTGCTGGTGTGGTCACAGGGCACCTTGCTGCTTGCCTCCTCACGCGACTGGTTTTGCAGAGGAGGACTTCTTGGTCTGGAGAGGACAGAATTCAGGCAAGTGTCAGCCCCGTATCCATTCACCTCCGCATCAGCCGCCTCCGGGGCCCTGGGGGATCCCTTCTGGTTCTCACCATCGCTCCACTTCCTCTCATCATAACAGCCCCTCTCTGCTTGCTCTTGTGCTGACTCCTGGCTTTGGGCTTTGTCCTCCTCTCTGCAAAGGCCACATGGGCCGCTGTGATACGCAAGGGCGTTTCCCGAGCGCCAAAACCCAGCACTCATGCTCAAAATGAGAACGAGAAGAACTGTGTCGGGAACAGGCCAGGAATACATGGACACTTGGCTGACGGAGCCATGGTGAATCAGCCGGTGAAGAAGTAAAACCAGCGAACGCCTGATGGACTGGTCGGAGGAGAGGAGGTGCTGGAACTTCAGGATCCGCAGGGAGCTAGCCAGGTTTTCGAGCACTTTCTCGTTGTGCTCAGCAGTGAGCTCCACCGCGCCCTGCAGCATGTTGCAGAGTGTAAGCTGAGAAACGTGCGGGGAGCTGTGGAGCAGCGGTGAAAAGTGATGGTCGTTGAGACGCCAGTCAGAGGAAACATCCAAGACACCGTGAAGAACGTTTGAGAAGAATGTTTCAAGGAACTTCTTTCTCCAACAGGTTATATTCTGCAATCAAACAACAGGGCCATATTAACAAAAAAGTCAGCCACAATTTTGCTCGTTCTTTTTAAGTTAAATTATTGCTAGCTGCTAACCTGGCAAATGTAGCATCCAAAAAACCCTACTGCTAGCACAACTGAGACTACCTTTCTAGTTCTCAACATCCTTCCTCAGTGTATTTGTTGGAAAACTGAGCTACTCCCATCGCTCTCTCTTCATCCTGCTTCTGGCCTCATTTAAACATATTTAGTGGTTTGAAGCTAAGCCATATTTTTGCCTGTTAAAAACCACCTCATCAGGAATCTTCTTCCAGAGCGTCTCTTTATAAGCTGTGATTAAGTTGTCAATGATTCTTTTGCAATGCTGAATCAATGGATCTGCTTCAGTTTTCCTACGTAAAACCATTCTTCCAAACTCACTGTCTCCTGTATTTTTCTAGTGTTTTCTAAGACATCAGCACATTTTTTTGCCAGCGTAGGTGTAAGCATGACATAAGATACTGTTTTTATCCTATGTTTTCCCAAGAATTACACCTCTAAAGGCAGGATTTATTCTTTCTGCAAACTCACTGTTGTGAGATGGTGTGGCTGTGCAGTACGGTTCCTTTTATGAACCCCGTTTCCCTAAATGTACTACCGGGGTCACGCCTTGGTCCGGAGCTCTACGAATGCTTATAAGCAAGCGCCAGCAACTGCTCGGAGGCATCCAGCAGCACCGGCAGGCTTAGAAACTGAAACCTCGCGGAAAACGGTGGAAACAGGGTGCCTGCTTCGTGCCCCTTCTCCCACCAGCAGCGTCCCCTCACCTCCGAGTTGGGCGGCCTGGTTTTCATCACATCGTCCCACAGCTTACGCCAGATGGGCTGCGTTGAGAGGCCTAGGGGGGGGAAAAAAAAAATCAACCAGGCACTTTCACCCCTTCTCCCCGTCAGAGTGCCCTGCCCCGGAGCTCACAGGGGCACAGGGCAGACCCAGACCCCTGCAGCGCACGGAGGGTGCTTTGCCGCGAGGAGAAGGAAGACCGCTGCCTCGTAAGGGACGCCGGTTAAAAACCGGCAAGTTTTGTCATTCCTCAAAAGGAGCAAAGGTACAGCAGGGCTCGTACCCCGGCGTGAGCCCTGCGGGATGGGGCTCAAGGTTTTGGACGCAGAGGGGTGCCCAAGCTCTGGGGGTGCCGTGTGTGTGTGTCCCCCTCCCCAGTAGAGGCATTCACCCCTTCAGCCCGGGGATCCCGTTTCCAGCCTGGAGGGGTTTGTCCCCCCAGCTGAGGGTTCCTTTCTCCAGCCGGGGGTCCCTCCGGTGTGGGGCTCATCTCTCCAGGGCGGGGGGTATCCCCCCCACAGTGTGTGTGTGTGTGCGTGGGGGGGGGGGTTGCCCACCCCATCAGTTCTGGGGTCCCGTCCCTCCCGCCCGGGGGTACCCCCACGGGTCTGTCGCCGTCCCCGCCGGTGTCACCTGCTCTCCGGGCGGCGCCCTCGGCCCGCTCGAGGCGGAAGACGGTGAGAAGCGGCAGGAGCCCCCGCAGGAGGTGCCCGGGCAGCGCTGCGGAGAGCCAGAGGGAGACGGCGGCAGGGTGCGGGCAGGCCCCAGGCCCCGCGCCCCGCCGCCCCGCGCCGCCCGCGCCTTACCCCAGACGTCCCGCTCCAGGGCCCCCATGCTGCGGCTCACCGCCGCCGCGCTCAGCGCGAACAGGCTGCGCGGCCCCTCCGCCGCCATCGCCCCCTTCACCGCCGCCGCCGCCATCTTGGGGAGGGACGCAACCCCTCCCTCCCGCGCGCCACTGCTGCCGCCGCCATCTTGGGAGGTGGAGGGAGCGGGCGGCCATGTTGGGGAGGTCGCGTCGAGCGGCGCCCCCTTCCCGCGCGGGGCCGGAGAGGCCGGCAGCGGCAGGCAGGCCGAGCCGGCTCCGAGGTTGCGATCCCCAGGAAGAAGGGCAAAAAGAAGGCAGGGAACGGGGAGGCAGCCATCTTGAGACGGTCACGGCGGCCGGGTTTGGAAGGGAGGCGCCTTAGGCCTTGAAGCACCACCCTCCGAGGGAGGAGGTCCCAACGCGCTGCGGGCGCGTTTCCGCTTCCGGGTCGGACAGCGGCCCTTCCGGCGGGTGACCCTGCGGAGTCCTTCTGGGCGGCGGGAGCGGAGGGATGGGGCTGCGCGACACCGTCGTCCACGCCGGCGAGCCCGAGGTGAGCCGGGCCGCAGCCCCGCGGGGCGCGGGCGAGCGGTCCGCCGGTCGGTGGGTTAACGGCTGTGCTTTCTTTTTTTTCCCCAGGAGGAGGAGGAGGAGGAAGAGCTGGTGGTAAGACGGGGAGCGGGGCCGGGGCAGGGCCTGGGCCGCCCCTGCCCGGGGAGCTGGCGGGCCTCGGTGGCGGCGGGGGAGGCCCGTAGCCTCTGCGGCCACCCGCGGCTCCCAGGGGTAGATGCCCGGTGCCTTTCAGCGGCGACAAGCAAGATGGCAGGGGCTTGGGCCGCTCTGTGCTGGCGATCCAGAGCTTAGCGGGGAGGCAGCTTGAATCCGGGCTTCGATGTGGGTGGATGGATCTGTCTTAAAGCGATGGGTCTCGGGGCGGGGGGGGACGGCGTTTCGGGGCCTCCCTGTTCTCACCGCAGCCCCGCGTCTGCAGGATCCTTTAACCACGATCCGGGAGCACTGTGAGCAGACGGAGAAATGCGTGAAGGCGCGGGAGCGGCTGGAGCTGTGTGACGCGCGGGTGTCGTCCAGGTCCCAGACAGAAGAGCAATGCACAGAGGAGCTTTTTGACTTCCTGCACGCCAGGGACCACTGCGTAAGTGCAGCACCCGTGGATGCAACCTGCCTGCTGGTGCTGGGAGCAGAGCTGCCTTTAGCTGCGCTTCTGAGAGTGCAGACAGCTCATGTAGCTGTTCAGCCACAGTGACCTCGGAAGAACTGTGAGCCTTGATGCTTTTTCTTGCTAAATGTTTGGTTCTTCCTTGCTATAACAGTTCCAGCTGGAATTCGGTAGGTTATTAAACAATGAAATAAGTCAAATGCATTGTTTCTGCCCTGCAAATGATACTCTGCTCTCTTAGTGTTGTATTTGCCCTTTTAAAGTTAAACCTTCTTAACCTGAGCTGAAACTTTGTAAGAACTCTCAGCTTGCTAGTTTTCTTGAGTGACTTGTTGCAAGACAGGGAGAAGAGCGGAGGGCTGTGGGGCCGTGTGCGTTAGTGGCCCAGAAAACCAAGAGGCGGCTGGTAACACCCTGCTGATTTCCAGCCCTAAACTATGAGCTACTGAGTGCTTTGTCTCCTCTTTTCAGGTTGCTCACAAACTCTTTAAGAACCTGAAGTGAAGGCGAGTGTGATTGTCCATCTGCTTCCACAGCGCGTGCTGGCAGTTTCTGGATTCATAGTACTGCTTCCCGCCTGTTCATTCTCCACACCAAGTATAAACAAAACGGCTTCCTGGCAGCGACTGAGCGTCAGTGTGTCGCTGCGGCTGTTCTTGTGGAAAATGTGCAGCTACGCAAAAAATGTGTTGATGTTCTGTAATTTTCCATATTAAACATTCAGAGTTCCCATGGAAATACCCTCAGTTTATTTACTAGTTCTTGCACTGGGTTACGATGAAATTAGTGGGTGTCAGAGCCCAGTTTGGTGTGGGGGGGGGACTTTTCCTCACTTGTGGGAATGTCCTTTCAGTGCAGCAGCTGGAGCCCAATCCCATAGGTCAGAATTTGTCAGCTGGAGTCACAAAGATTCTTTCCAAGCCCCACAAGACTGATATTGTTTGTGCAGTAAGTTCTGACTCAAACTAAAGGGAGTGACCCTTTTCTAGGAGAGAAGTCCGTCTGTCTGTCCGTCCTCCTTGAGAGAGGACTGTCAGCTCTCCCTCCCTGTCACCTACCGCTGCCAGAAGGCCTCCCGGCCGCGGTCACCCTCGGGTCCTTGCCCAGACCGACTGACCGCGGGTGGGCAGGGGCTGGTTCTGCCTGCCCAGACCCCGAACGATCACCGGGGGGGGGAACGAAACCCCTCCGGGGGTGGATCACCAGCCCCTTCTGCTGCCCTGCGGGGGGTGTCAAGTTCCCGCTCTGCCCGTTTTTCCTCCCGGTGGGATGTTTTCGGAGGAGGAAAAGGAGGCGGGGGGGCCGGGGGCGGGCGGCGGAGCGGTGCCGGTCCCGCCCCGGAAGGCGCAGCGGCGGAGCGGGGATGATGGCGGCGCTGGGGGCGGCCGGCGGGCGGGCGGCGGCAGCGCTGCTGCGGCGGAGGGGGCCGGGGGGGCCGCCGGCGGGGCTGGGAGCGGCGCCGCGCCGGTACCGCTACAAGGAGAAGTGGGTGAGCGTGAGCCGGTCCCTGCCCCGCACCCCGTTACCCCCCCGTTACACCGCTCGGGACCCAGCCGTTCCCCAAATTGTGTCCCCGCCCCGTGCCCCCGGCTCCATTCGGCCATTCCCGGTCCTGAACCCCCCCCCCCCCCCGGGACCACCAGCCCCTTGGGTGTCGGGGGCACCGTCGCTTTCTGGGGCTGCAGAAAGGCCCCGGGGACTTTTCAGCACAGAACCCGGGGCTGGATTCTCCTGGAAAAACGTTGAGGCTGGGGAGGGGACGCTGGGATGTCGAGGTATTTTGTCATTTAACATCTCTGATATCCATTTTTTCCCCCCCCAGGCTGCCACGGCCCCCCGCATCCCGCCCACGCGGCTGGCCCTGCACCACTTCGACGAGAACTACAGCCTGCAGCTGAAGGACCTGTGGCCCTCCGTCCGCGCCAGCCTGCTCTGCGAGCAGAAGTACGGTGCCCTCCTCAACAACTTCTCTGCTGTCCACCACGTCACCCAAGAGCTGGAGCTGCTGAATGCCGCCGATTTTGTTTCCGAAGCCCCCAAAAAGGCACCGCGATCGCAGCGGGGTGCAGCCGCAGAGGAAGCGGGGAGAGGGGAAAGCAGGTCCCAGGAGGGGTCTGGCGAGGGCAGGACAGCGATGCAGGCAGAGACGTCACCACCACTTCGACCCTCCGTCAGCTCCAACATCAAGTGTTACACCTTCCCCAGGGGCGACATCACGCGCTTTCGCCCTGCACGGTGAGACATCCCTGGGACAGACCGCCCGCTGTCATTGCAAGCCTCGGGGGCTGCATGTGTGTGAGCACCTGCTGCTTCTGTACGTCCCCATCCTCACTTCCAACTGCTGATTTCTTTTCCCCTTGCACGTTTGCTTTTTTTTTTTTACACAAACTGGTGATTTCCAGGCCGGATGCTCTGGGGCTCCTCGACTATTATCTCATGGACGCAGCATCTCTCCTGCCCGTCCTGGCGCTCAATGTGCAGCCGGACGACTTTGTCCTCGACCTTTGTGCGGCTCCGGGTGGCAAGACTCTGGCTCTGCTGCAGACTGGGATTTGTGGTAAGTGGAGATGGGTGTTCCTTGTCCCCGTGCGTAAAAGAGGGCTGAAAGAGTGTGCTGTGCCCATTAATGTCTGACTGTTAATTATTTCTGGTTAGAAGAGTTGGGAATCAGGTGTGTTTTTGCAAGAGTGACATTCCCAGTGTGCCTGTTTTGTCCTCTCAGGGCATCTGGCAGCCAACGACATCTCCATTTCCCGGACAAAGAGGCTGTACCAGATTCTCCATAGCTATGTTCCCAAAGTAATCAGGGAGACTGTGAGTGTCACGTCCTACGACGGACGGGACTGGGGGCAGCTGCAAGGCAGCACTTTCCATAAGGTAGGTGATTGGGAACCGGTGAAGATAAACCCATCTAGTTCACTTTCCTTCTGTTTCAGAGGAAGAGAGCAGCTTATCCTACGGTATAATTGTGTAGTCTTAAATGCGGAGAAAGAGAGAAGAGTAACCCACATACGGAGTAGTATTTCCTTCTGCTCTACCCTTCCTGCAGGATCTGGTGCATATGGGCATCTGGAGTTGTACTTTCATTTACCTGTGTGATACCCCTTAAAAGTCCTGTGTTGATCCATCACCTAGAAGGGGTTAAATGTGAAGATTAGATAATTCTCATTTCTCAGCCGTGTCCAGCCATGGGAGCTGGGTTTATTACTCCGGGAGGGGTCACTGCAGGAGCTTTGGCCGTGCGTGGTTGCAGCCGTAGGTGCTGCAGTAACGCCTGCCAGGAAGATGCATGGTATAGAAACGTTAAATGGGGACATGTGTGAGAGTGTGATACTATCTGCCATTTCTGTGTCTGTTTGCACATTCCCGAAACGCAAAAGCAGCCAGACGAGTTACAGTTCAGTGTGGGTGCATGCCTAGCATCAGCTAGGCAAAGTACCGAGAGCTGCTTGGTGTGTGGCAAGGGTGGAGGAGTTGCGCAAGGGGCAGGTTGCACGAGGAGACTCGCTGAGCTTGACGTGGGCCCAGGACTGATGCAGGACCTCTGCTGCTGCAGGTCCTGGTGGATGTGCCCTGCACGACGGACAGGCACTCTGTCATGGAGGAGGAGAACAACATCTTCCACAGGAGGCGAACGAAGGAGCGTCAGATGTTGCCCATGCTGCAGCTGCAGCTGCTGATGTGAGTGAGCTCGATGCTGTGTTTTGGTGTCATTTGTGTTACGGTAGCAGCTCTCCATGGCCGGCGCTGAAACCTCTTCTTACTTTATGTGTCCCTGACTGGGAAATGTGGAAACCATGTGTAGTTTTCTGGACTGGCAGTAGTTGAACACATCAAATTGTAATAAGTGTAAGAAGGTGCAAATGTTCTCGGTCAGATCAAATGTCCTTACTGTCCCCAGCAGTAGCCACAGGAGATAGGGAGGACGGTCTCAGGAACAGGATGGGTATAGTGTTGTCCTTTTGTGTGATGATCTCCCCAGTCCTGGCAGTGGAGGATTCCTGAGTGTCCACATCTCCCCAGCACATGGGAGGACATGGTGCTTTGTCACCCCATTTCACGGCGAAGGCTGGATGGGCTGGCTGTGAGCTGGGGCAATAAGGAAACAGATTAGACAGTCCCATGGCAGCGCTTGAACTGCAAGAGCCTCTTCCCCTGTACGTACTCTTATCCCATTCCCTTGGAGGTGAGTACAGGATTACTCCTTCCAGCTGCTGTCCAGTAATGTCTCTCCCATGTTAAGTACTTTATCAGTCTGAGTGCCTATTTGACCCATATGGCCCTGGTCTAAAACAGTCCTCAAGCTGCAGTGACACAGGGAGACTGCTGAGCCTGTGGAGTTCAAGATTTGTCTCTCACCTCCTGAGTTAGGTGCTGGCTTCCCAGTTTTGGTGGGTGGGAATGCTGGTGTGCCACGCAGTCCTCTTCTTCCCGTGACAGTGTGTGTGTGTTTAACTTGCCTGCAGGGCTGGGATCCTCGCTACCAAGCCGGGAGGAGAGGTGGTGTATTCTACGTGCTCCCTCTCCCCGCTGCAGAACGAGTATGTGATTGAGAGAGCAGTAGAAATTGCGGAAACTGAGTTTAACATCAGTATCCATGTTGAGGACTTGAGCCACTTTCGGACACTCTTCCAGGACACGTTTTCCTTCTTCTTGGATTGCCGACTGGGGGAGCTTGTTCTGCCTCACCTCACAGCCAACTTTGGACCTATGTATTTCTGCAAATTACGTCGGATGTAGAAGGGTTGACTATGTCTGTTGGCTATCAGGAAATATTTCAAATTTCCAGGGAAAGCAAACTGCTTTATATTTATTTTTCTTTTTAAAATGTCCCAAAGGAAGCCTGCTTTTTTATGGCAGACATAGAGAATAAATGAGAAAGACCTGCTGTGGAGTCTCCTGAATATTTATCTGTTTGAGACTGAGATGTTTAATCTAGGAAAGAGAGAGAGGTCTTATCAGAGGGAGCAATTTATCCATCTGTCTCAGGATGGGGTAAATGGCCCTGTGTGGATGCTGCTCTCTGCCTCCCATCTGACTGCTTTGATCCTACGTGAGTAGGTTTGGGTTAACGAACGCCATCTGGGGATCTCAGCCTTTCTGTCCCAGATCTCACCATCTGCATAATTGAGTTGCATCTGTCTCTGCTTATCTTCTACCTTCAGAAAGAGCAGCCTGACATCCTGAAATAAGAGGTTCCTAAGAATGCCCCTGCTGTGAGGTTGGAAATGTGCTTGTGATGCTCGAGATCTGGTGGTGGAAAGAGCTTGGTGCTGTGGAAAGGCCGGTGGCTGTTGCCCTCCCTCACGGACAGGAAAGCTGTGGTTGAGAGGGAAGGTGTGAACACTCCCGTGCTGGGTGCCATTTAATGTCCAGCGGGAAGGTGTTTGTATGATTTTGAGCAGTAACTGTGCATTCATGTAATCATAGCCATCAGTGAAGCATTACTGGAGTTCATTATAAGAGTTGCTTAACAGCTATGTTTTTATTTTTGTGAGCAAAATACAGTGATGGGGAGGATAGACATGGCTGTATTCCTTACAGGGCAGCACAGTGTTACATCCATATGAAGTTACTCCAGTGCCAGCAAGAAAATACTATTGAGCTTTTGTAATCCTTTTCTCTCAGCATCACCCTGCTGCTTCTGCAAGAGGGCAGCATAGATGAAAATGAGGGTGAACCCCCATCCATGTCCATACTTCCAGGAAGGTGCAGTTCATAGATTTAGCATCATTTGAACCCAGCTTAAGCCAATGCTGCCCTCTGCGTGGCATCTTGGTTCCTTACAGGATCTGTGCTTATTGGCAAGGAGAGGGGTCAGGAAATGGCTTTTCCTTCCTCCTTCCCTCCTCGCTGTAATCTCTGCGCTGCCAGTTGCAAAAGAGAAGTCGTGCAGCACTGCGTGTTTCGCCACTGCGAGTGTGGGACTGTGGAGGCTATGCCGCTCTTTTCTCACGGCTGAGGGTCTCCACCTCCTTCATGAACCGGAGGCACAGCTCCTCCCGCCACGGCAAGGCCACGCACTGCACGGCCACGGGCAGCCCCACGGCTCCTGCCACGGCCTGCAGCGGGGGCAATAAGTGGTGAGGGGTTACCTGGGGGCTCAGACCTCCAGCAGCTTTTCAAACTTGGTTTAGGCACGCGGCTCATCCGGAGAGTGGGGAAGTTGGAGGCTGAGCCCTGCCATTCAAGCAGCGTTAGCGTGCTGGGGCAGAGGGAAGGCTCTTGCTGTTCTTGTGATAGAAATGGTTGCCAAATCTTGGGCAGCGTGTTTAAACACACACCCCTCCAGCCCGCTTTGCTTGGAGCTGTCTTGCAGCCAGATCCCTTTTCCTTCAGCATCCTCATTCCTGATCCATGCTCCGCTGACAGCCTGGGTCCGGTGAAGGCGTCATGGAGCAGGAGGAAAGTAGAGTGCTGTGCTGTGGGCTGTGGCTGTCACAAAAACCTACTCAAACAAGCCTTGCTGCATGGCTCCTTTCTGATTTCAGCCTATAATCCAGCTGGGGGGGTGCACCCCCAGTCTCCCCAAAGCTTAGTGACTTACTTTTTTGGGGGCTTGGGAGAAAAGGGATTTGCAAGGTGTATATAAAGAAGAGGTGATTTTTTTGCACTGTGCCCATATTGCTGGAGACATTTAGGAGCCCCTGATTTCAGTGAAACTATTACTTGAACACGTACCAGCAGTCTCTGCTCCACCGCTTTCCATGTTGCATACCTGTTTCAGCGTCCGGTCCCAGGGGTCGTCACCGTATCCTTGGTAAAGCTTTAGCTCTTCCTCATCAGCTTCTGTCACTGTGCTGACGGGTACAACCCCAGCGGGGAAGTTCAAGACGTTGTACAGCATCGTGGAGGAGATGGCAGCTGAGAGAAGCACAAGAGAGAACGCAGGTAGTCACAGCCTCCCGCCTTCCTTCAAACTTGCACATTGCATGTTCACCGAAGCCCCTGAGAACCAGCTGCTGCTGGGAGGAGAGATTGCACAGGGCTGGTTATCTGCAGGTCCAAGTTCTACTGCAAGAAACAACTGCCACCAGATCACTTCATCCATGTGTCTGTCTCAGTCTGCTCAGGTAGCTTTATGGTAGTTATTTTTCCTTCCTAATGCCCATAAAATGCTTAGGTGGGTGGTGAAGCTCCACCGTAGTGGATGTTTCTGTCCAGTCTCAACCGCTGTGGTCCTCTGCCCTCCCGGGAAGGTCCCAGACTCACTTACTGAGGAGTTTCCCGGCATATCCCGTGGTGAAGGCAGGCCCCAGGACAGGGCACAGCACAACGTCCAGCCGGAGTTCCCTCCACCGGGCGATGAACTCGGTGCGGTAAGCCTTGGGGAGGAGAGGGGAGATGACACGGAGGCCACATCCATGCCTGGAGCATCTCGGCTTCTCCAGGGTAGGCACCAGGCTCTGGCATGGCCGAGGAGGCAGTGGCAGGCAGCCGCTCTTGAGGGAAGAGGCAGGGGAGTGTGTGTCTGCCTCCACAGCACGTGGCCAGGAATTGGAAAGGTCCCTCTTTAGCCGTCCCCACACCCAGGACAGCCTTCGTTGTGCTGGGACCGTCAAACGTGGGCATTTGGGCATGAGCACTGTGGGCAACTGGGAAAGTCCTGGCTGGGTTGAGCCAAAAGCCCACCTACCCCATTTCTATGTCTCTTTTGTGCCTTTCCCTCCATCTTGTCTCCTCCCCAGCACACCTTGCACAACCCCTTTCCTAACTGATGACCCTCCGACCTGGCACTTGCCATAAAGCCTCGACTTGTAGCATGATGCCGGAGAGAAAAGTCCTCAAAAAATACCTCTATTTGATGGTGATGATTCCACATCTCCTTCACTGACCTGCAAGTGGAAATCATAGCAACATTTTTAAGCTTTAAGAGGAGGAGGAATTGCTTAAATAATTCTCCAGGTTGATAAGCCCTGGTGATTTTAGCAATTTCTTAAAACATCTTTCACAATTTGGCCAAAAGTTCCTTTGGTATTTGGCCAAGCAATTAAGCAACAAATGTCTGGAAGTGTTAGAGAAAAGATTTCTCTTGTGAGCCCGGATTTAGTACTCATCTCCACTGTCCTGGTTTCAGCTGGGATAGAGTTAATTGTCTTCCTAGTAGCTGCTATAGTGCTATGTTTTTGAGTTAGGTATGAGAAGAATGTTGATAACACACTGATGTTTTCAGTTGTTGCTAAGTCGTGTTTAGACTAAAGTCAAGGATTTTTCAGCTTCTGATGCTCAGCCAGCAAGAAGGCTGGAGGGGCACAAGAAGTTGGGAGGGGACACAGCCAGGGCCCAAGGAATATTCCATATGATGCGATGCCATGCCCAGCATATAAACTGGGGAAGTGGGCGTGGGCAGATCGCCGCTCGGGGACTAATTGGGTGTTGGTCGATGGGTGGTGAGCAATTGCATTGTGCCTCACTTGTATATTCCAATCTTTTTATTATTACTATTGTCATTTTATTAGTGTTATCATTATTAGTTTCTTCTTTTCTGTTCTATTAAACCGTTCTTATCTCAACCCACAAGTTTTACTTTTTTTTTCCTATTCTCTCCTCCATCCCGCTGGGTGGGGGGGTGGAAGTGAGTGAGCAGCTGTGTAGTGCTTAGTTGCTGGCTGGGGTTAAACCACAACACCACCACAGGCTTTCTGTATGACCTTATCCATCCAATTCCCTCAATCCTTTCAGGATAACACCAGGGGCAGTGCAACACTGAGGAGATGTGTTCCTAAGGGCTGAAGCCATGTCCAGGATGGAGGGACACCCCCTGCAGAGAGCAGGTCAGAACCTGTTGTGAGTCCAGTCCCCCCCCACCATGGACACTTAGAGGACCATTCACTTACATGGACATCCCTGGGGACGATGCCATCTTACCTCATTCCGCCTAAGGCGCTCAGATAGTCAGCCAGGCGGGGAAACTGGAAAGGCAAGAGGTTCTTGTTAGGGACATGACACGGGGATGCAGTAGTTTGTGCCATCCTGGGAAACCCCCGGTCCTATCCTGCCTCCATCCCTCGGGATGCTGCACTGAGGGTGAAAGATAATGATTAAAAATGCTCCTCATGGTTCTGAATCTACTTTGCTTTCAACTTCTGGTTGTTGGTACCCAATGTGTTTCTTACAGCCCAATACTTCCTGCTCACAGAGGAATGCACTGACTTGAACCAAGTCATTTCATCATTTTTGATAAATCAAACAATTTTTAGCTGGCATCTCACAGAAATAAGACCTCTACAAGCACTTTGATTGCCTCTCACTCACTGCTGCCTTTTTGATCCTGTCAGCTGAGAACAACCCAACCAGAGAGGCAGAGAAAATGGAGGATGGAGGAAAGAAGCCCTACAGAAGGATGCTCAGGTGGTGAAAGAGCTACAGTGAGGGCCAGCCCTTAGTAATCACTAGCAGTCCCCATGAAGTTGTGACCTTGGGGAGGCCTCCAACACGGGGATAGAGCTTCAACCTCGAGTCCTTCTGCTGCAGTAATCCCAATGCATGAATTGGTAGGCAAGTGAGCACTGCCAGGTCTAGCATTTGAAGAAACACTTGCAGTGGGCTCTGCATTAATCTTCTAGAGCTCTTGGCTGGTCCTTCTCTCATTTCCCTTTGCACTGGATAAATCCCAGCAGGGATGTAGAAAAGACTTTCCAAAGTGGTAGCATGCGCCTTGGCCTGAAATCCCAGTGTTTCTAGTTAAAGGTGTCCCTCAGTACCATAACGCTTTCAAGCATCTCGAGGTCTTGCTGAGCCTGCGGCCTCTGCTTTGAGCCCGAGGCCAGGGACTCACCAGAGGTTTAAGAATCAGAGCCAGCAGCTTCTTCCCCAGCCTCGGGATCTTGCAGGAATTCACCTGTGATTTCAAGCTTGGATCTACAATACCTCCTGTGCTGAGAGATAACAAGAGGAGGGGATCACGCCAGAGAAGCTGTTTGCCCTTTCTCAGAAACCTGAGTGTCTCCCGTTTGGAGATGGGCTCGTTTTGCCCGTGCGTTGTGCTCCCGGGCGAGGGGATGGAGGTGTTTTACACCGCTGCTGCCAGCGGGCTCTTACTTACAACACGTCCAACCAAGCACGGCCTCCGTCAGCAAAAAACGTCTTCAGAAACAGTTCAGTCATGACATAGTGGATCCGTGGTGGAGAAAAGGGCACCAGCTGCACCAGAACACAAGATTACGTGGCAGCCCGGGGATGTGAATTATTTCCAAGGCTTGACTGTGGATACACTTCAAAGGCAGAGCAGCACCTCCCTGGGCTCCACACGCCAACAGAGATCCCGGTTCAACACTTTACCAGCCCAGGCATCTCCCCATGGGATCATTCCTCCCTGATGGCTGTTTGGCTCAGCTCTGAGATCTCTCCAGAGCTGTTGCCTCCTCCATTCCGCTCCAGGCAGCCACAGAGCCAGAAACTGCACTAGTTTCCTACCTGTCCCAGCAGAATCAACGCCTGCTCAGACACGGACTCGCTTTGCTATGAAGAGCACCACTAGCATGTTTCCACAAGGAGAGAAAGGTGTTTCCCATCCCATGTCCCACAGTCCTTTTCTCTCAGTGGTCTAGGAAGGACAGTAGTCTCCACGGACATTGTGGAGAAAGGAGAAAAACACCTCTCAGAGCCCTGCTGGGGAACAACAGACCTAGAAAACGCCGGGGCAGCCTTCCAGAGTCAAAGGCAGCACTCCATGGATGCTGCTGTCTGGTGCGGACCACAGCCACCAGGTCAGAGATGGATTCGTTACACCCCTGGCCCCTTGAAGGTACAAACTTGCTAATCGCTAGTGCTGTTCCCCCATGAGATGCACTGCTACCTCGTGTGTCTGCATTGCGTACGTGGCTGTAGTAACTGAATAGTAACGGAATCCCGTATCTCTGGTAGGTCATTTATCCCCCAGCGGGGCTTGGGGGCTATGTCTGGTTTCTGAAGGGTGATTTCAGCAGCGAGGAGCAAAGCTGGGGACGCTTTGGGGAGAAGAGCGCAGGGTGGTTGTGCTCACCTGGTGCCCAGCTGCCCGCAGAGCCTCCCGCGTTTCCCGCACGGCCCGCCGCGTGCAGGGGGGCAGTGGGAAGTAGCCGTCCGTGTCGTAGTACCCGACCCGCAGGCGAGCAGAGCTGGAGTACACCTGGAGCAAAGAGCCACCAGTTAAGCATTTCCAACCCTGCTGGGAGCAGGACCGCCCCCGTGCTGAAGCCCACCGCAGTAGGGGACAAAAGGTCCAGGTGTTAGGGAGTAAGTAGTTTTCTGGTTTGCTGCTTATAGTTTCCATAGGTTACCCTTTCCAAAAGTCTGCCCTGGCCTTTTTCTCTAGCCTCCCCTTCATGTCTCCCTTCAAGACCTGTAGATTCAACCATTGCTACAAAGGATGGAGGTGAAAAAATCTGAAGTTCGTCTGCTGCAGAGGGAAAGGAAATGCCCTCAGCCAAGAGATTGGCTGCAGGAGTTTCTGATCCTGTCTCATCTTTTGCTTTTTGCTCCTAGTGTTGCCTTCCTCCCCACCCTTTGCTGGGGTCTCTCAATCTGATAAGCTATATGCCAGCTGAGAAGGCAGATAACTACTTATTAACCTATTTTTTTTCTAGTAATTATGAATTGTGCCCTCAAAGAGAGCTAGCAAGTTATAGAAACCAGTACTGTAGAGATACCTGGACCCTTAAAGAACGCATATGTTGAGCGTGTAGCACCCTCAAAAGAACCAGGGCTTGCTGAATTAAGGACTCACTTCCTCATCGAAGGGGATGGGGGGCACGGTAGGGTCCAGCTGGAACATCTCCTGACAGAGCAACGCCTTCATGCACAGGGCCAGGCTGTCCACATCTCTCGCCATGGGCCCCAGCACCCAAGGAACTGAAGTGGGACAAGAGCAAACATCCACGTTAAGCAAAGGGGTGCACCAAAACACTGGTCCACCCCTCTGCATGGCCACGTTGGCTGCAAGGGATGATCAGGCAACGAGGTGGAATGTTTCAGATGTACTCCAGGCGGATCTTGGTTGTCTCAGGCTTTCCTCAGGCCTAGAGGAGGACATAGGACTCTTCACAGCATATAGAGAGAAGCAATTAAAAATTCATGTACCTGCCAGGATCCCACTGACTGAGCCACTCACTCCAGACAGACTGTGAGAAAAGAAAAAGTAGTATATTGTCATTTCAGTAATTGTGAGATATTCCCAATACATTTGAATAGCATAGTGTCTTCACATAGAGTCTTCAGTTCAGGAGCCAAACCAGAAGAAAATTATTAAAAGTATTTGATTTGAGTCATGTGAAACAGAAAATTTTGGTTAAAATTAAAAAAAACCCCTAAACTCCCACAAATCTTAATTTTTGTTTAACCAAAAATGTTCCATTTTGGCATTATTTAACCACTTTAGACCCTTTTTCCTTTTAACTCCAGGCCAGATTTACAATGAAAACATGGCCATTTCCCCACAAAACCTAACAATGCTTCTTCTTGGGAGAGGTTTTGAGCAAAGCAAGCCAGCCTTTAAGAAAGTTTCCCCCCCCCCAAGCACTCACTGCCTACCTTGCCCCTTCTGCTGAGTTTGACAATTAGCAGGCTTCTTGCAGGGTGGGAAGGGCAGACCCCAGCACCTACCTGAGCCTTTCGGCCGTGGGTTTGAGCCCGCAGAGCCCGCAGAAGCTGGATGGCAGGCGGATGCTGCCACCGACGTCCGAGCCGATGCCCAGGATGGAGCCTCCCCCCGCGATCAGAGCTCCCTCCCCTCCCGAGGAGCCCCCAGGGCTCTTCTGGTGGTTGAGAGGGTTCAAGGTCTGGCCAAAGATGGGATTGCTGCAGTCATAGCTGGGGAAAAGAAAACCAGCACGCGGGCTGTCAGGAACAGCCTAATGCTGTTGGCTCTCCCTTGCAGTGAGCTTATCTGGCATAGCCAACCCCATACTTTCATCCCTAAATCCCTTGGGACCTGGCTTATTCCCATGAGCTTTCACTCTCCCTCCCCCACACAAGTGCACTTGATTTCTCTTTTGTCATGGTAGGGTTTTTTCCTCTTAATCTTGTCTGAAAGCTTTTTTCAGTTGAACTGAGACTGTTGGCAGCTGATGGAAGAGGGACTCGTCCAGGCAACATCTCAGGAGGCAGGAAGGAGCCTGTCCCGGGACCTACAGGCTGGGTTTTAGCTTCAGGAACACGACCAGAGGGAAGATTTCTAATGATGTATATTACTTGAAAAGGGATTGCGGCACGTTGGTCATTGCAAATGGGATGGCCCCTTGACTCTTCAAAACCTTGACTAGGACGCTGTCCTCCTGCACCGGAGTGTCCAGGCATTGCACAAGCCCACAGGTTGACAGGTGACCCTGCAGAGAGGAGAAGTGACAACGGACATGGTCAGCGCAGTTCCTCGGCAGTTTTGGAAGGATGATCTGGTGTCCCCTTTGGGGGGGGGGGGGGGAATGGAGGCAGGGGGCTACTAACCCAATCCCTTGCAAGCCTTTGCATGGAGGGCCAAAGACTCCCTCTCTTTCCATCTTTGGCAGAGGGTTGCCAAACACTTACATGGTTAAGGCTTCTCCTGAAGTTGTCCTTGCTCTTTCCCATGCTATTTCTCTCCCCTGACCCAGATGCAACTCCATAGGTGCACTAGCTGAGGATCAAACCCAGTGTCCTGCTGTCCAAGTGAAGCTACCAGTGGATGTTCAGGAAGGGAATACACATCCCAAGCAAATACAGTGTGATCCTTTTTCAGTTAGCCTTGGTGTTTGGGGCTTGCTTTGGGCTTAGAGCCCTTTTAACTGTGTTGGTAAGTCAACATGGAGGAGACTGCCTAACAAATTCAGCTCAGGATTGTGTGGTCAGTCCTCATCAGTACTTGTCTGTGAGGGGGTCCCTGGTGTGTCTTATCCACAGGCTCCTTCCTAAGGGGCTCAGTGGCCAGGCTACAGCACAACACGGATTCGAGGTTAATGGTTCCTGCTACTAATGACTTTCTAGAAGCTGAGCCATGTTCTTACCCCTGATACTGCAAACCTCTGAGTAGAAGCCTGAGTTATGGCCCAAACAACCATGTAGCCCAGCCTGTGCTGTCTCACATATCAGAGAAGAAATCATTTGGGTGTATAACTATTCACCCCTTGGTTTTTTGCTGATGGAGGCTTCTAACTGCCAGGGTTGCAGCTCCAGTGAGATGTGGGGCCACAGCCTCAGACCCAGCCAGGCTTCCCATGGTGTAAGCAGGGAGGGATCAGGCCCCTTCCCCATTCTCTGTGTCCCACCACTTCACCACCCAGCCCAGCTCACGATGCGACACTTCACGGGCACAAAGGGAAGCACCTTGTGGCTGATGTGATCCTTGATGCTGACGGGGATGCCGTAGAGCAGCCCTTTCTCCTTCTGCCGTTGTATTTCCTGGAGCTGCTCCTCACACTCTGGGATAAAATGTCGCAAGCAGTTTGTCTGCTGGGTCACTTCCAGGGCCTTTGCCGAACACATGGAGGAATAGGTATTAGTTAAGAACAGCATCACTGCACAGCTGCATTTGGTAGCTACCTGGATCTTCAAAGCAAGGGCTAGTGGCTTGGCATGAATGGTAAGTCCCTCCCCAGAGCATCACAGCTCAAGCCATCTCAAAGGACTGTCCAGTGATGGATCTGACCCAGGAGATGGAGACATCCTTGCCTTTTCATATCTTTCTCTTGATATCTGCTATATTAAAGACTTGTCATAATCACCAGGTCCAACAAGTCTTCTCAGCCACCAGCCCACACACCTCGTCATGGAGAACACAAATGATTTGCCCATCACACTGCAGACAGGCACTCACCTTCTCTAAGTAGGTGTAGAGGACAGTCCTGGGGGACAGAGACCCTTCCCGCAGTCTCTCAGTGAGTTCCAGCAGGGACAGGGACAGGATGGCATCTGTCTGGACACTGGGGACCTGCAAGGGAAAGATGAAGTGGATGCCAGGACAGCAGCTGCAGTTACCCTTTGGCTCAGAGGGTATTTAAGTTTTGCCAACATTATCAACAGAGCTTGCTGAAAAGGCGGACCCTGCATGTGGGTGTTCAGACATGGAGCTGCTGAATGTTTCATCCTGAGTTTGGATGTCACAAACATGATGCAAACACAGAGGCCCAGCTATATCTGAAGGTGTAGAAGAGCTTCACGCACTCAGCGCAGCAGAGGGCAAGGCAATGCCTCACATCAGAGCCTTCCTCCTGGCACTGTGGGACTTATCCACTGACCAAGAGTTAATCTCAGCTGAGCAAACACCAGCCTGGGCAGAAGGTACCAAAGTCCTTGCACACAAGTCTGAGGCTGGCCCTTTACCTCTCCGAATGGGTACGGGCAGTGTGGGTCAGCCCGGTCTGAAGACAAACATCTAATAGCCCAAGCCCAGCAAACTGCAAAGAAGTCAGGAAGGACTCACAGGTGGGTAAGATCTACTCAGGTGAAGAAGACTGGCATTTTTCAGTGCCACCAGCTTTTTTTTAAGGTTTTATATCATATTTATAGATATATATATATTTAAGAAAAAAGGTTGTAAAAATATGTACCACTTGTACCTGGTATGCCTTATCTCCAGGTACGTTATCTGTGTAAACATGAGCTGGTTTCACCAGTACCTACTCGGAAGCAAATGGAGTAGGAAGGAAAGGTGGTTAGAAATCAGTGTTGCAGTAGGAATTCAGGGCCACATCCATGCTGGTTGGGTGTCTGCCTCATTCATCCCCATCTTGGGTCCTGGTTGCTCCAAGGGGACACTGAATGCCCTGTACTTCATTAGTGATAAGTTAGTTAGGCCAAGCATCTTCTGGGCAGCCTGCTGGGCCGGGAGGTCTCACTTGCTGGGAATCCTAGTGAAAGCTCTTTTGAAGACTCTCCAAGAGCCATCCAGAAGCCAGGTTTTAGAGACAAAGATATAGGGGTATGGACAGATGTGTAGAGTTAGGAAGAGGAAGAAGCTTTCTTGCTTCTACCCATAGAGGCAAGAGACATTTCTAGATCCTGAAAGAACTGGGGTTTGGATCAATTAAGGTCCAGTGCTTCATCACCTGTGTTGTCCAAAACCTCTTCCCAGTGAGAAATTCACATCTTCCTGGCTGTAGACTCCCACCGCACCTCATCCAGCTTGAGGAGAGCAGTGATTTCCCTTCCTCCCAAGGCAGCCTTTCCTCTTGTTGAGGGCTGCTGGCACATCTCCCCTGGCCTCCTCGTTATAAAAGCTATGGAGGCATGAGCTGGAAGGAGGAGCTGAAGAACAGCATCAGCAGACACCCCAGTGGGACTCAGACCCCCCAGAAGGACAGGTTACCTGCTCCCTGAACTGCTGGACAGCCTTTGCCATTTTCTTCACACCCTCATCCCGGGTCCTCCGAGCCTCTTCCATTTTCTTCTGGATCTGCCTTTTGCCCAGCCATTTCCAGACCACCACGGCTGCTGCCGAGCTGCCGAGCAGGGCAAGGGCAGCAGAAGGATCCACCTCCCTCTCTGGAAGGAGCTGTCTCAGCTGTTGCTGGATCATAACGTGGCCTTCTGGTCTCCAGGGATGGAGTGAGAAAGAAAAGCAAGGCAGGAGCAGGAGACCTCCCCTGCCTCCCCAGACCTGTCTCTCCTCCCAGAACCACTGCCTCGGGTCAGCAAATAGGTTGTAAGTCCAAAGCTGACCACTGCAAAGCTGCCTTCAGTGGAGCGTGCAGTGGAGAATGATTGACCGTGAAATGGAAAAGGTGAAGGTTGGCCAGTGAACCTTGGGGTGTTGAGTTTATAGGGGCTTTCTGGACTGCGGGAAGTTCTCCGCTGCGGAGGAAGGGCTGTGGGATCAGCTGAACAAAAGAAGCAAGGAAATAGCTGCTCTCCTATTTCCTGCGTAGCCTGAGAAGGCAACAGGAGAAGGGGAAAAAACAGCTTGAAATCACAAGACTTCCCTGCACGGGGATGGGAAATGGCATGACAAGAAGATGCATAGCTGTGGGGTACCCACTCGCTCACCAAATCCCTTCGCCTGTGCCGCTCCCACGGTGGCCAGGGGCTGTTTCAGGAGGCCCGTGGGGTAGGGCTCAGCCCTGCTGTGATGCCTGCGTGCGCCAGAAGGAGAGGCTGTTCCACCCCATGACTGAGCATGCTAGTATTGCCTTAGAAGTGGAAAATCCCACAGGGTTGCAGGCCAGAAGCAAACTATTTCCAACAAACATTGGGACAGCTAGTAACTGAGGTCTTTCCAGCACAGATGCCTCTCACTACAAGCACGCAAGAACCATGCACTGAGCTGAAGGCAACAACCCAGCCAACATCAGCCCCAAAAGAAACACCATGGTCTGCCTGTGATCTTCTCTGCTTGTTTTGTATGGGGGGATCCTCCTAGGGGTCCCACCTTGGAAAAGGTTTTGGGGCAGCTAGATTGTACGTTACAAAACTTTGCAAGGTTGCACTTGATGGCCAGAGGCCCAGAACCTGATCCTGCTGTGACAGAGCGTGGAACTGGATATGGAAAGGAAGGTGAAGAGCCTGCTCCCATCAGGGCTAGGGAGTCCTCTAATGTGTGATTTTCATCCATTATCATGTCCATTCTTAACAGTTATTAGAGCTCACTGTTGTTTTTTGTAACAATTTGTGTCACTAGGGAACGTTCTTCTTGTTCTTAACTAGGGAAATTTATGAAGGGCTCTGAAAATTGGTTTTGGCATCCTCTAAGAAACAGTCTGGAGCGGGCAGCAATTAGCTGCATGGTAACAAATTAAGCCGGCCTTTTACTCTGTTCCCTTTCAGTGGCACCCTTGCTCAGAGGATGCCTCCCCAGCTAAGGCGCTGCTGGCTTGGCGAGAGCAGCGGCGTGGGGAGATGCCTGCAGCCCACCCAGCCCCTGCCCCATGGTGCTGGCTGCAGCAGGTGCCTCTGGAAGGTGCGTGTGTCCAGGGTCAGCACGCAGCAATACCCAGCCGTCCCCCAGCCTCCAGGAATCCGCGCAGGGGCTTCCTGAGGCAGAGGTGGGCTCTTTGCCAACGTGACAGCAACATAACCTCTATGATGGGCTGAGCGGACGTGGGAGGTTTTTTTTCCCCCGTGCTGGGAAGTGTCAGGGCATTGGCTTCCCACATCTGCTTGCGCACCGAGACACGTGCTCCGATCCTGCCCTTTAGCCACTTAGCAAATGTTTAACGGAGCCAGAGCCAGCTGTGTCCAGACCGACTTGGCGTTTCAAAGGGCAGATTTATCAGCAGGTGCGGCTGCTTCTGCAGATGGCCGGATGCTGCTGAGGAAGCCCCTTTCCCTGTCAGTGGGTGAGCATCTCCACCTCCTTCATGAACCAGAGGCATCTCTACTCCTGCCGCGGCAAGGCCACACGCTGCACGGCTATGGGCAGCCCCACGGGTCCCTGCAGCAGGGACACAGGCAGTGGGTGTGACTGGAGGGAGGGAGGGTTGAATCCACCCTCAGGACTGGGATGGTTTCAAAAATCCAGGCTTGTTTTGCACCCTCCAAGTAGATCTGCTGAGGTACTCCAAGAGCCATAGGAAATTAAAGAGTCCCTGCCACAAAGGGGAGCAGCTACACAGAGGCAGACGGGTTGGGTCAAAGTGGGGGGCTTTGTGTGCCCCACATCTAAGCAAAGGGGAGCAAGGGATGCGTGGGGAAAAAATCTGCCAAGAAAGAGACCGCTGTCCCCATGGGGAAACTGAGGCAGGGAAGCAAATGGTGTCCCAAGTCAAATCTCGAGTCCATAGCAGAGGAGACAGACCTTCCTGACTCACAGATCAGCGTTCACTCCTCCACATTGCACTGGTGCGCGCTAAACAACCAAGGCCAAGTGCAACGTTTTTACAATGTTTTTCTCACCTGAATCTATCCAGGTCCAAGGTCAAACTCACCTCCTTCGCTTTGCACCATCACAGAAAAAAGGCAGACCAACTCAGTTCACTCTTGTCCCCAGCAAGAGCTGCACTGTCTTTGCTTGCAAAAGCAAACCTGCACTGACTTACTGTCATCACACCCCATGCAACGCCTTCAGCTCTCAGGCAGGCTGGGTTTTGACAGAAGTTTTCTATAACTAAACTGTCTACACTCTAAATTGCTAATAATTACTTTTAATTCAGCTTTGACTCCATTTTGATTAAAATAACAAAAAATAAATCCTGACAGTTGTACCTCATCTTCATGTTTTTGGAACCAAACACTCTGATGCGCTTTTTCAAAACAATTTACAAAATTAGGTATGTTAACTACGCTGCCCTTGAAAGAATGTTAAGGACATTTCACAAAAAGCTGAAATCAGTGAAATGGGCTGGTCCCCTCTGGAGAAGTTCTTCCAGTTGGCTCAGAAGGCTGAATAAATGTTTTCTGGGAACTCTCCAGTTTCTGACTCATTTCAGCCTGGAATATCTATTGGAAGCATGAGACTTTCCTCAATCCCAGTCCAAATCCACCAACACTCACAGAACATAGCAACTGCTAAGAAACTTGCTACTGCTTAATCTGCACCTTTCCAACAACCAAGAACATCAGTTGAGAGGTGAGCATCTGTTTCTATCAACCATTTTTTTTTGCATTGCTCAGCCAGGACCCTGTTGGCTCTCCCTGAATAAACTGCAATACGATGGGGAGAGAAACCTCCCGTACCAATCCTCACACCTCTGACAGTGGGGGCTGCTTTCTCTGCTGACCATCCCTACATCTTTCCCACTTTTGTGGGTATTGCACTATTTTCCTTGGGCTTTTTCATAGCCAAGTGGGTTGTATGGATCCTACTTACAACTTCTCCAGCAAAGTAGAGCCACCATCAGCAAAGATGCTGCAGGGAGCTGTTCCAGGAGCATTTCTACTTCTTCCATCATGCCTGGTGCCTTGCACAGGTCTGTCCTCACCAAGTGACAGCAGAGACTTCAGCGCCTTGTTGGTGAAAGGCTGGGATGTTCCCAGCTGCTCCATGGCTGGGCACAAAGCTTACAGCACGAAGTTGGTCTTTTCACTGGTGTCGTCACAGGCAAGCAGTGGGGAAGCCAGGGGATTTGAGTGCAAAGTAGGAGAACAGTAACAGAAAAAAAAAAAAAAAAAGAGCAGGTGAGACCATGCTTGGAAAGATGAGGACTTGTGCAGCTAACAGCTGTTTCAGAGTGAAAGATGTACCAACCCTAATTCTTTTTTTGTGTTTCAAGGGTGAGCCTTGCTCTGTATGTCAAGGTGTTTCATTTCACCTATTTTTTTAAACATTTGCTTATAGCTAGTTCAACTACCTTCTCCCTTGAAAGTTGTTTTAAATGAATGCCTGGGATCCTGGGGATGTTCGTGTCTCTAATGCCTTCTGCCACTTTCTGTTAGACCAGAGAGCTCTGTTTGCTTTGGGTACTGTAGGAGGCCAACTGACCTGTCCTAACAACTCATGTTCTGCTGATATCAGTTCTTCTAGGAGTTTTATTTGCACCTGATGTTGTGACTACACAAAGTCTAACCTGCAAACTAAAGAAGAAACCCTGCAAAATAAAGTAAAACCAAGTAAAAAAGCTGGATTGTCCAATGACTCAATCTCTCAACCTTGCTCGGTTGCTTACCTGGCTGCAGAATGAAATAACTATAATTATTGGACTCCTTTGGTCCAGCATTAACTCTCGTTCCTTTCTTTTGTTTTTTTGACTCAGTTTAACAAAGAAGGACAATTTGGACAGAAATGAGATTTTTGCTGACTCTTTTTAAACAGCATTAATTGCCAGTTTATTGGAAACCGTGGTTCACAGTCTGTAGGTCACTATCTACTTTGCTTTGTGCATCAGGTAGAAGGTGGCTGGAGTAAAGGAATTTAAAGTCATCATAGTGAAGGCAGGTTCCCAGAAATCACACATTTCTCTTCATGCTGTAGGCAAGTGTCTCCACCTCCTTCATGAAGCGAAGGCATGGTCCTCCTGCCATGGCAGAGCCACGCATTGGATGGCCACCTGCAGCCCCACAGCTCCTTCCACAGCCTGCACAAATTAAGCACGGTGCTGATTCAGAGCACCAGAGCACCTGGGGAGGCACAAGAGAGAACGCTGCCTTTTGACATTGTAGGAAAAGAAGACAAAGGAAGACATGCAAGGGGACAGTTGTCAGGCTGATATACACCAGCCTAGCTGCACCACAGGCAGGGTAGTAACAAGGTGTATGCAAGCTGCAGTACTAAACAAGCTCCCACTCTCGTCAGGAGATGTAGACAAGCCTTGGGACAATGTGCCAGAGGTGTCACTCTGCCGGTCATAACCTTCTGCTAAGAGTTAAGCTCTTTCCCTGCTGACGTCTTTCAGCCTCTTATCCCAAGGGTCTCTGTAGTGCCCTTGGTAATGCTTCAGTTCTTCCTCAGCTCTTGTGGCTGTGCTGACTGACACCACCCCAGCAGGGAAGTTTATGACATTGTATAAATCTGTATAGGAGGTTGCAGCTGGAAAAGATCACATAAAGCATGCAAAATGGCAAAATTTAGTGTGCGGGGCCAGCAATGACTTTTGGATGACAACTTGGGTTGCAGGAATTGTAGACTGGAGTTGCGGGACCTAAAGAGACCATGGAGAGGTTTGAGGGCCACATGGCTGCTGAGACCAGAGACACGTGCCTTCACCTGTCAGTCAGGTGGAGGTTAGATCTGCTCTGGGAGAGACAGATATGGGTATTTGATCTGATTCAGAGTCTGCATCTATGTTTCCCATACCCCAGGGAAAAATCCCAGCTATCTTTTCAAGATACTCCAGATGTCCAGTTCTGCAACACCATCTTGGGGATTTTGGATCCCAAAGGGCCATTGCTAGACAGATAGAGGACCCTGACTGTTTGCTGGAAGGTATAAAAAATTGCCTTTTTCTGCAAGTCACAGGCAACGAGCCTTTCTGCTATTTGCAAAGTCTTGGGAAATGTAAGATGGACACATTCAGAAGAGCCTGGCTTTGTACTAAGGTCTATGTCCCCTCTCACAACGATCCTCACAGCCACTCTCTGCTGCAAGAGTAGTTCTTGGGCTTTCTACAGGACAGACAATGCAGGGGAAACTCACCCATGAATGACTGGGACAGATGTGCCACTAATTGCTGCCCCATAATAATCCAAACACCTACAGATGAAGTGGGAGCATGAGACAACCCACCCAGAGGAGACCTCTCCTTTGCTTTCTTCCCCAGAGGGAAGACCAAGCACCACATGTGGTTTGGGGAATGTCCAAGAGACCAAAATATCTTGCTCCAGTTCTGCCCACAAATACCACCATGGATGCATCCAGAGACACCTCAATGGAGATTACCAGAGAGCTTCCCAGCATAGCCATGGTTAAAGGCTGGCCCCAGTGCAGGACAAAGAATCACATCCAGCCTTAGCTTCCTCCATTTAGCAATGAATTCAGTGCCATAAACCTAGAAGGAAAGAGAAGAGATGACAAACAATGTCTGTTGGACAGCAGTGGCTTCCTGGATACAACTGAAAAATCAAATAAAATCTGAGCTGTGCTTTGAAAGAGCCAATGGATTTTGTTCTTCCACCCTTGGGTTTCTTGTCAGAATACAATGTGCTGCCCAGACCTAGACATTAATGCTACGTAGGGATTTCAGAGTTGATTTCTTCAAGCATTAACCCAGTCATGCTTATAAACAGTTTTGCCTTTGAATTTTTTTGAATGGAGATCAGTAATAGTTTGAAGAGTTATGTCTAGCTGACTAAAATGTCAAATTTATTAAAAGTTTTGGTTATTTTGGTAGAAGAATCTAGAAGACGTGAGTTCAAAATATTTCCATGAAACCTTCTTTCATTCTGCATGAGGATACAGGTAATAAAAAGCAGCAGCAAGAGACAGCTAGGTGAGCCCGAGGTCTTCCCCCCGCAATACAGGAGGCACAGCTTCAGGGTTGTACTGTAGGTCCAAGAGAGATCTAGATTTGTAGTCTGGTTTATCACAGCTTTGCTGAACATCAGGCAACGAATGAATCCACCCTCAAAGAGTTGGTCCACTTAGTAAATAGACATGGGTGGACCACAGTATGGCTGCTTCTGCCCCTGGTTACAGGGGCACATTTGTCCCACGGTCCAGTCCCTGTTCCGCACAACTCTCTCACTCCCAAGTTTTCTGTACAAATGCAAGTTTTCTTCCACATCTCTCACAAAAGCCACAGCCACGAGGCTATTTTTCAGTCTGACCTCAATTTCCATCTGCAGTCTGAGATCCTTCCTGTTGAAAGTTCAACAAATGAAATGGGTTTCCAGGAAATACAGTCAGTGTAGCTAACCTGATTGTTTTTCTGAGAGAAAAGCTGGTCGCTAGCCAAAAGTTTTGAATCAGCTCTTGTTTGCAGTAGATGAAAAAATGTTAATATGGTTTCACTGAAGAAAAACAATTCAAAATATCTCTGAGGCCAACAAACCTTTTTAAGAGTTTTCTTTTTGGTTGGGTTTTTTTGCAGGGCGGGGGGAGGGATCTGTTTTCACCTAAAAAAAAACCCAAACCCATTTCCTTCCGAACACTCCCATCAGCCCAGTGAGCAGGTACGTTTGTAGGAGTTTTTCCTCTGCCCTATAATCTGTCGGACCTGCTGCAAGTGAGCATGCACGTCTGTTGTGAATGAGTGGTTTGGGCTGCCTAAAGAATCACTCTAAAGGGTATTAGCAAAAGTGATTTAACAGTTTATAAAAGAGCAACTTCACAAAGTTCAATGGCAAGGTTCACTCTGTTACTTAATACATGGATGAAGCGTACAAAGGAAAATCAAGTTAAAATCAAACTAGAATGATTTATACAGAGCACAAAGACGCAAAAGAGTAAGGGACACCTTCCAGTTGAGTCATGCAGTTCAGAGAAGACCCCCTTGCTTTCTAAACTCCTGATGGAGCTTAGGGGCAGCTAGGTCCAATCTTCGTCTCAGACTTGGGCAACTGTTTATGTCTAACGGAAGGAATACAAAGAATAAGGAAGACCTTCCCATTGAGTCATGAGGTTCAGAGAAGACCCCCTTGCTTTCTAAACTCCTGATGGAGCTTAGGTGTGGCTGGATCCACTCCTAGTCCCAGACTTGGTCAACGGTTTATGTTCTAAGGGAGTATATTTGTGTAGGAGCAGTCTAAGGTTCATTCACAGTTTAAGGCAAATCACAAGATTTAGCAACACTTAATCACTGACTAATTTAACATTTACAAAGTGATTCAATAGAATTTACCACAATCACAACAGTGACTTAATTATAGTTTCTAAATGGCAATATTTGTACTATACTTGCTATCGGATACCTAGGTCAATTCACACATGCACGCATGCAGACACAAAAAGATAGATAGATATATATAAACAGAGGTATACCTGTTAAAAATTCCCCTCGAGTTCAGTGAAATATTCACATCAAATGTCTTGGCATTTCTCAATGGGGGAAGGGTTGAGCCTCAAGGAGTGAAGGGTATCAGCCCAGGTCCCGTTGTCAGCTTTTGGCGACAGTCCTCCAATTTTTTCACAAGCTGGAGAGCTCACGAGCTCCGAGAGGTGTCCCAGTCAGAGGGGGATGCTCGTTGCAGCCCGCTGCGGTCCAGGGGAGCTCAAAGGGCCTCACTTAGGACTGCTGTTTATAGGTTTGCAAGATGATTGGCTTTGGTCAGCGTATTTCCATTCTGGCTGTAATTCTTGTCAGGCAATTCTGGCACCATCCAAGGTGGGCCATGATCCAGGCAGCTGGATTTTCGGGTATGGTTAGGGAGTGCCCAATCATCCTAACTCACTGTACCATAGCCAGGATAAGAAAGCACCAGATTGTCCCAACTCACTGCACAAGAACACAATGTTGGCAGGTCCTGACATCGCAACGTGGGTGGGGGGGTGGGGGGTGCTGCACCACCACAACGCCCATCGAGTGACCGGCACTGGTGGAGGCTGCGTGGTGCAGGCAAGGGGCACGTTTCTTCTCGGGAAAGGTTGCGAGGGTGTCCCAGGGAACGCAGATCCTGCCTTGTGGGAGGACGCTGAAACAGCTCAGCTTCTTCAGCCTTGCAAAACACCAGCTGAAAGGGGATACAATTGCTCTCTATAAATAGATCAAGGACAAGGGAGGCAGTACAAAATACCAGAGGGGAGAGATGTGCTATTTAAGCTCAAGGACAGGAATAAAATGAGGATAAACTGGAAGTGAATAAACAGCACAAGAAATATGAAAGTTTCCAACCATCAGAGCATGGAGGAGAGGAGCTGGCCAATAAAAACGAATGCAAGCATGAAATTCAACTGGTTTTAAAGAGGAATCTGATCAGTTTGTGGGCAGCACTGGACTAAAGTTGTCCAGGAGAATGCTTCCTGTCCTATGCTCCTGATCCCAAATGAGTTCATTTGAAATAAGCCAAAGAGTTACAACCACAATTTTTGACTCCTAAGGCCTCTGCTTGATTGTTCAAGCATGGTCTTAGCTCATAACAATAGCATCTAGTGTCTGAAATGAAGGATTTGCACCAAGAGACAGAAAGAAGAAAAAACGAAGCCTCATTTTTAGTGGCTGTTCTTATGCTATTTCTGCTTAGGAAATGCAAAGGATAATATTTCCTCCCTATCCTACAGTAAGTAGAGACCTCCACGTGAACATGTATTGCCTTGAGTTCTTAGCACTTCTCGCAAAGCTTGACTTTCAAAGGAAAGCCTAGCTGCTTTATTTCCACATGATCCCTTTCCAACTCTGAATACATCACAGAGCTCAAAGCAATTGCTTAGAAACTTTAGGGATCTCTCACTATATTTAGTAAGGAAAAAAAAAATAAATAAAAAAATCACATTACCGCCACTGCTCCACGCTGATCCCAGAGGTTTTTGGCAGACCTGGAAAGGTGGCAGAATTAATCAGCTTTGGGACTGTGGCAACAGAAAACAATTAACAAAATGCACAGACAGCCCATTGTTGTGGAAACAGCATGACCCTTCTGGGAACAAGTCATAATATCACCCAGCTGAGTCCACTGGGTTCACACGTGCTTACAGGTACATCAAAAGAACTTATGTTAAAAGCATGGCAGATCATGGCAGGCTTCTAAATTCACTTGCTCCCAGTTTGGTGTGTCTCTGTCTCTCTTGGAGGGGCAGATACTTCACACCACACCATACCTGCATGTGGAGACCTGTCCATTAACTTGGCACGTGATGCTCTGGGTACCAGAATTCACCTGATGGGGGAAGTAGCCTGTATGTCTCTGTTCTGATCTCCATGGAGACATCCTAGCCCTGCCATGATGAGGATCCTTGGGCTCTTAAAATAATCTCTGGCTGCATAGCCCTGGTGGTGCTAAACCCAGGTGGTGCCGAGGCAGCTCATCTGGCTCAGCCTCTGCCGCGTAGCCCCGTGACAGGGGTTTGCACAATGAGCTGGCACCTACCTGCGTGAACCGGTGGACACACTTGTGTGCATCCCCTTTCTCTAGAGCTACTTCAGTGCATCTGACCCCACTCCACAGAGAGCGCTGAGATCCCAAGCGATTCGTGGGTACTTTCAGAGGGAAGAGAATAATTTAGGATTAGTCAAGAACAATGCGTGCAGCTGAAATAGCTGGCTACCATGTGATTGCATTTTGGGCACACTTCTTGTCCTAGCAGAGGTGGGTCTGAAGAACAGATATGGTTTCCAGTGAAGTAGTTTTACTCCCACATTAATTTATATATTTAATCACAACAACCCATGCCAGTAAGGCTCTAGACCACACTGCTAGCCCTGGAGAGCATCTTCTGGATGCGGGGATGCTGTTTAGACCTGTTGTGGTTTAACCCCAGCCAGCAACTAAGCACCACGCAGCCGCTCACTCACTTCCCCCCCATCCAGTGGGATGGGGGAGAAAATCGGGAAAAGAAGTAAAACTCATGGGTTGAGATAAGAACGGTTTAATAGAACAGAAAAGAAGAAACTAATAATGATAATGATAACACTAATAAAATGACAACAGTAGTAATAAAAGGATTGAAATGTACAAATGATGCACAGGGCAATTGCTCACCACCCGCCAACCGACACCCAGCCAGTCCCCGAGCGGCCATTCCCTGCCCCCCCTTCCCAGTTCCTAAACTAGATGGGATGTCCCATGGTATGGAATACACTGTTGGCCAGTTTGGGTCAGGTGCCCTGGCTGGGTATGAGAAACTGAAAAATCCTTGACTATAGTCTAAACACTACTGAGCAACAACTGAAAACATCAGTGTGTTATCAACATTCTTCACATACTGAACTCAAAACACAGCACTGTACCAGCTACGAGGAAGACGGTTAACTCTATCCCAGCTGAAACCAGGACAAGACCCTTGCCACTCTCTTGGAGCTCATTGCTGGATGAGCTGTATGGCTCATGTGTTCCCGAGAACAAATCATATTTCAACCTCCCCATGCAAAACTCCCACAAAAGGCTGTCAGAACCACTTGATAAGTTCAGCCTGGGTTTAGGGACTAAGTGTATTTAAGTGTATTTCACTATTAAGCCCATCAAGCACTTAACATGAAGCAGCCTACCTCCTTGCACACGGAAACTTCCCCACCTTGCAGATCTCCTATAACACGGACGAGACATGTCTACACATTTACTATGGGTTTCAAAATAATAGCCAAGATCCTTTTCACTGGAGCAGGAAGCCTGTAAGTATTGAACTGGGAGTTCAGGTTAGGATCCATGATGTCTCCTTTAAAATCCCTCTGGTGAACAGCTCATCTGCCACATAGTCAATCCTGGGTGATGCAACGGGAACAAACTGCAAGAAAACCATCCCTGTTCAAGAGGCAACAAAGATGAATGATTCACAGAGCCCTTTGTGAACCTCTCTGCCTCACTGGTGAGGTGAGTGGGAAGTGGTGGAAAGCTTAGGCCCTCCTTGCTGCTGTAGGACAGCAAGACCCCATTTTCAAAGGAATCTGGGTTAGCAGCACGTGCCCACTGTCCTTTCCCGTCTCCAAGGCATCAACACATGTTGTGACCTGGCACGGGCTCCACTCCTCCAGATGTTAGAGAGGAATTTTTAGAGGCTTCAAAACACCAAGTATTTTTAATTAATTTGCATCATTGGAACAGCTCCCATATAGAAATCCCCATTGATGAAACCACAGAATAATTTAGGCTAGAAGTGGTCCCTGGGGGCTCAACTGCTCCAACCTCCTTCTCACTTACCCACCAAGAAATCTGTAAACTGCGTTTAACAGCTGAGGAATCATGGAAACTATTGTGAGTTTGATATTTATGGGAACACCAAATATGATGGAAAAAACACTGCTTTAGAAAAGGAGAGACTTGGAGATATCTGAAGGCAATTCTCCTGTTTGCTAGGCCAGGAATATAAGCAAGATCACTTTGATTTGGGAAACAAACTGTTGCATTTACCTTCCTCTTCATTATACTTGCCGCAGGGAGGGATAGTCCCTGTTTTATGGGCAGCAAAAGTGGAGACAGAAAATGACTTGTCCAAACTCTGTAAGGAGCAGGATAACAGCTCCAGGCAACCACAGACATGAAAACCCACCATATGCCATGCATCCTGGAGGAGCTTTCTTTTCTGCTGGATGGCCCATTTCATGCTGAGCGACAGCTGAAAGTAGTGGTCTTCTTCATAACACCCAGTCCAAAATGGCTTTGAACTGGTGTAAACCTGTGAGATGAGGAGCCATCGCTTCCATGCGTAAGACGTACAAAATTGGACCATTCCCAGGGCTCAGGGAGGCAGCAACTGAGGTCTCCTGGGTGGGAGGAACGATGGGAGCAATAGGGCTGGTGGAAAGCAGTGTTGTCCAGAAGATAGGTCGGCAGCAGTGGTCCTTGGCATGGTCTTTCTGACACCACCTTCTGCCATGTGAAGGTGTCCCAGCTTTGAGATAGCAGGTGTGATAGTACTTGTACAGACCACGTGCCTGGGATGCCTGGCTACAGGCAGAGTTCAGGGGCTGTTCCTCTAGGGTAAGCGACTGGTCTGTATTGTCTGGGTGTCAGGGACAACTGGAGGTTCCTTGGATCCTAGGACCTGAGGCAGAAAGACATGATCAGATGGTAGAAGCAGAGAGCTAATGGCAAAGGGCAATGATTTCTTAGATCAGTGACTGTTAAATGAGGCTCTGTAATTAAAGGTGTGAGGGGTGAATTCTTCTGATCAGGAGAAATCAGCTCCTTTAGGGATTGGGCCAGGATGGAGCCAACAAGCTTGTTCTGCATGTCGCCGGGAAGGGAAGGGGTCAGCATCCAGCAGCTCTCATCAAGGCAAGGCAAGAGGGGCCCGACAACCCTGCTGCGCGGCTGCTTCTGGTGGTTGCTTCATGCTGGCTGCCCTCTGTTCAGAACGACACTTGCTTCCCTGGGTCCTTCACTATCTTGAGACATGAAACTAGATAAGAATCTCCCAAGATCTCGCTGGGCAAATGGAGACATGGGATTGCCTTTGAGCTTCACCTCCTCATCAAAGGAGGGGGTGGGCAGGGCATGGTGGGATCCAGGCAGAACATCTCCTCGCAGAGCAGCGCCTTCATGCAGAAGGCCAGGCTGTCCATGTCCTTCGCCATCGGCTCCAGCATCCCTGTCGCTGCAAGCACAAAGGTCCTATCACTGCAGGCAGATGGGCTGGTGCTGTCTCATAGTTACTGGTAGGGACCCAGCATGGAAGAGTTTCGGTCAGGCCAGGGAAGAGGAATGGGGAACTAGTGTAATGGGCAAGAAGTGAGCAAGGAGGTCCAGCAGGGACAATCCGTAAGTCTCAGAGCAGAGGTGACCTAATGAGGCTGACCTTCTGGGCCAGGCTTCTTCAGGCACAAGGGCTGCTCAAGAGGAGCGAGGGCTGCAGCCCTCCTGCCAACAGCAATACCGCTTGGCAGCAGCTGAAGCCAGCACAGTCTCCTGGAAGCATCTCCAGTGAGACACCCCAGGCCTTTGGGATGCCCATCTCACGTTTCTCACTGCTACACATGGCATTACCTGGACGGGTATTGCTTCAGTTCTGCTCAGATTCGGCTAACACCTACCACCATCCAGAACAGAATAAATGGTGCAAAAAGGTAATAGTGCAAGGCAAGCCCTGGTCTAATAGATTACCGGTTTTGACTGGCCATGAGACACCTAATTGAGCAGGCACATTTGCTGGCATTTCAGCAGCAGGAGGAGATGTGAGAAACAAAGGTTTGACAGTAATAACATGTCATCTGGATGGATTTACCCGATTTCATCCCTATGGTAGGAGAAACCACACCTAGTTTCCTAGGAACATAATGAGAGAAGCAGATTAGCAGCAGCTCTCGCTGTAAGGCAGGTCACCATGCTGAGTTGCAGCCTTCCCATTTGCCCCCAGTCAACATCTAGGAGGGCAAAGAGTCCTGCAAAGATTTGACCCTTTCTAGGCTAGGAAGAATTCCATGGTCTGTAAGCTGCTAGGGGCTAGAGACAGTTTTTATCATCTCCTTTCCCTGGTGCATCTAATTCCTTATCTGTGAGCAAACCACCTCTGATAAACAGAAAGCTCTTACAAGCAAAGCAAGGGCTGGAAAACATCTGAAGAGGAGATGATCCTGTAGTATTTGCTTTCAGCTTCCTGGCCAGGGCTATTAAAAAATTGAACAAGTCTTTCCTGTATTAACAGATGGAGGGCATCACATGTCATTAATAGAGCCCTTTGCCCTAGCTGACACAAGGAAACAGGCAGGTTAGGGTGCTAACTTAAGCCTGGAGGAAACCTTGGGCGTTATTGCAAAGTTTGGTGCACTGTGGGGGACACTTTACAGCCACCATGGCAAGTGGAAGAAGAGGACAGATGTTGGGATGTACCTGATCCTGTTGCCTGTGGGTTTGAGCCCACACAGCCTGCAGAAGCTGGATGGCAGGCAGATGCTGCCAACTACCTCCAACCCGATGCCCAGGATGGAGCCTCCCGCTGTGATCAGAGCTCCCTCCCCTCCCAAGAAGCCCCCAGGGCTCTTCTGGTGGTTGAGAGGGTTCAGCATCTGCCAAAGATGAGGTTGCTGCAGTCATAGCTGGGGAGAAGATCAGCAGGTGAGTGAGGTACTTCTGTCTGCAAACCATAAATACAGGGCACAGAGCATCTGTGCAGGGATGAGTGTGGAATTAATCCCAGCAGGTAGAATCAGCATGAAGTAGATTTGTTGGGACAGCTGAATTTAAGAAGAAAGAGGCATCAAATATAAAAGAAATAATTTCAGATTGAAATGAGGAGGCAATTAACTCAATGTGCACGGTTAGCTTGGACAAAGGTGGGAGCTTGTGCATGCGGGCCCACCCTCTCTCAGATAGCAAGAGTCACATGTCATAGCATTTTCATGAAGATGAACACAGGATTACTTTATCATCATCTGTGGGATGTTGCTTTTAATGAAGGGGATTGCCCCCTGGATTTTTGGAACCTGGATGGTGACACTGTCTTTCTTCCTTCACTTGGCTGAGAAACTTCACCATCAGTCCAGAGGAGATGTGGCCCTTGGGGATGGGAAGCAAAGCTCTTCAGGTACCAGAAAAGATGCTGTTTGGAGCAGGTTTGATGGTCCCACAATATTTGGTCCAGAACATCCTTGTCTGAGGGAACTCTTAGCCAGTCCTACTGAGGATGGGACATCCTGGCCTCTTCCCAGCCTCAGGCCAAGAGACAAGGGAATTAGGGAAGTACCTTGCAGTTAATGTGATCCTTGATGTTAATAGGAATGCCCTAAGAGCAGCCCCTTCTTCTTCAGTTTCTGGAGCTGATCATCACAGCCATAAATGAAGTCTATCACGCAGTTCACCTCCAAAGCCTCTCCAGAACAGAGAAGACAGATAAATGATGAGGAGGAAGGAAACAGTATTTAAATTGAGGTTTCAAGCTGAAAATTCAATCTCCTCAAACCTCCAACATTCATTATTTAGACCTTACCTATAAACTTTAGATGTTTCTTGCTGGGATAGTTTTCTGCCCTGGATCTCTGTCCTACATATTTACCCATAAACCACCGTTCAGACATCACAGTATTGACAAATTGTAATCCCCAGCGTTGCCAGTTCTTTCAGCAAATGACCTGGTTTTATATTTGGAAGTCCCCACTGCAGAAGAGCCCTGCAGCATCTATCCCACACTGGAAGTATCACTCACTTTGCCTGTGTAGGAGTAGAGGACACTTTCTGGGGACAGGGACCCCTCCTTCAGCTTCTCCACCAGCTCCCCCATCAGCAGCGAGAAGATGTGCAGTCTGAGTGCCTGCATTCTGCAAAGGGTAGGAAATTGGGTACAGAGGGAAGTAAAAGACAGAAAAGGCTGGTGTTGAGGCTGCAAATACCCAGTTTTAACATCTGCCCAGGAATGACCTAGAATGGAGAATTTTAGGAGACATTCCCTGTGGAAATGCAGACCTCCCACATAGCACTGTGCATACTGGAATGGGGAATTTGCTGAGTCTTAGTTCATAAAAACAGATCCAAAACAGGCAGAAAACTGCTTCTTGACTGGGGCGTTGCATGAACCTGTAAGAGAGGTTTGACCTGTCTCTGTTTACTCTCCTGCGGGCCTTCACCCCCCTTCTAACTCATAGGCATTGTGTTGAATAGCAGTTCAACCAGCTAAAGTTTTACAGAATTTATCATTAACATGGGGGAAAAAAATGTGTAGGCTCTTTGCAACCTCCTCCCCCAAAAAAGAATAGCAGTAGGTATTTATTAGGGGTTTAAGACAAATCCCAAATCCAAGGACCTGACCTCCTAAAATCCAGGTGCTTCTTTACCTGGACATGGGCAGGAAGAAATGGCTTTTGGTCATCGATGTGCAGATGTTGGTGGGACATGAAGCCCTCCCCATACTTTGAGGATGATGGGACAGGAAGGTCCCTATGGAGGGGCAGAGGTAAGGAGGATGGGAGAGGAAAGGCTTCACAGTAGGGACAGATGAGGAGAAAAGGGCATAGGGAGGTCTGGGGTGGTGATCCTATTCAGTATGTCCTCAACTCCAATCCATCTTTCATCCACAGGATTCCCTCAACAGGTCTGTGTTAAGAAATACTTCCTTTACACTGTCTTTATGGGAGTCTTTTTTGTGATAATGGAGGGTGGTGACCCTCAAAAAAAATGGTGATGATCCAAAACATGCACACACCCTAACCACCATTCAAAGAGGGATTGATCAGCACTCCCCCATTTCTTTGGTTACCCAAAATACAATCCCTTCTTCCCACACTCACTTTCCCCCCAAATTACCTCTTGCTTAAACCTGTGAGCTGCCTTCTCCATTTGCTCCAGGGACACATCCCGTTTCCTCCTCGCCTCCTCCATCTTCTGCTGGATCTGCCTATGTTCCAACCATTTCAGTAGCACAACGGCTGCAGCTGAACTGCAGAGCAGAGCTGAGAGGGTGCAAGGGCCTCCCGGTGCTGGATCTATGACCTGCCACAGTCACTCCTGGGTCATGATTTCTCTCTCAGTCCTTCCTGGTTTGGTCCAGATACGGACACTTGGGTCTCCCACCTTCTCCTAAGGAGGGCTGATGAATGCAAACTATGCGATTGCCTGCTGTGCAACATCAGCTCTGAAGCAGAGTCACATTAACAAACTCCAAGAATGGACTTTTTAGACCATGGACTTTGCAAGGCTCTGCCTGCTGGAGAAGCGTTGTGGGTCGGGCTGCAAAACGGTGCGCTCAGCTCACACTGGGTTTGGGGGGTGTCCCCCAAGGCTGTGTCTCCCCAAGCCACTGGCTGCTGCTGTACCTGGCTACGCACAGGGGCCAGAGCTGATTAACAAAGCTGAAAGTCTGCAAAACCCAGATCGGGCTATCCCTACTATACCCATGTCTAACAATTAATTAGCACTTAAGCCTATTAACTAGAGGTGCTCAGCCATCATCTCTGTCCCTCAGGCAGCAGCACGTGCAGCCCTTTGAGCCTGGGACAACGTTGCTGTTTGATCTGAGGAACCTGGTGCAGGGGGTGAAATTGCACCTATTGGAGAAGAGGGAGCTCAGGAGAACCAAGAGTATGAAGGTGCAAGAAGGACACAGTGACTCTGGAAAGGCAATGTGGAAGGAGCTATCTGAAGATGCCCTCAAGAAGCATGACTGCTCTGTGTCATTTTCAAGCCAAGCCCTTTTGAAAAGTATTTTGGCAACCCAGATCAGGGGGCGAGCACTTTTGGGAAATCCTCTCTGATGGACCCAGTATCCTATCTGCTCTCCAGTTTCTAAGCCATCTTCCAGCCAGCACAAGGCAAAGGAGCTGAACTATGCAGCCTTGCCAGCCCCAGGAGCTGCCCCTTGCCACGGGTGCTCCCCACCCATGAGACTGTCCCCAAGAGTACAGAAAGGAAGGGCTGCAAAATCAAACTTCTCTCAAACGTCAAGGGTCTGCAAACCTACAGGGAAGGAACAGGAGATGTCTCTGACAATTTATTGCCAAGCTGTAAGGCAGCATTGGCATATCTGGAGAGATGCTGGATCTGCTCCAAGAAGTGGGGTAGCAGAGCTTGGAAGGAGGCTGCAACCAGGGTAGTCATTGCTCTCTGGTGGAGAGGTCTTGTTTGGGTACCGAAAGCCAGTGACTGTGCTGCTATCGTGTTACCTTGCCTGTTACAGACACGTCCCGCGGGATTATTCCTGTGGCAGCAGGGAGGGAGCTTGGGGAAGAAGCAAGACCTTGTAGAGAAATTAGCTGCTGACTGGAAAGGCAAGGAGGATCCTCCCTGTTCAGCCAGGACAGAGAGCAAAAAGAGCCAAATAACTCAATGTGGATGTCACCAACCTCTCCCCACTGACTGTGAGGATGTGGTCTTCATTGCCCCATCCTAGCCTTAAGCTTCAGTGCTGCCATTCACACTGACCTCCCCTGGAAGCAGCCTGCAGCTGGCCCTTTTTGGCAACCACAAGTCCCCAAAGCCACACAGCAGCTTTGGCCCTGCCTGGTGCACTGTCCCGTGGCAGTGGGCACGGCTCGCTGAAGGTCCTCGCTCAGGTCTTCCAGTGAAGTTCAGGTCCACTGGTGTCTCTGTCATTTGGACTCCTGCACCCTGCCCAGCTCCATGCCAGGGAGAAAGCAGTTAAATTAACAGAGCAATGCAGTGCTTGGCTCTCGAGGAGCGACAAGCTCCTCCAGGCTTGAATTTTAAAATGCAAACAGATAAACCCTGTCCAGCATTTTCTGTGTGGGCAGGGAGCACCTGCAACTGGTGAAAATCCCCACCCAAGCTCTTCTGTGGCTTGGCTTTACATAGCATTCAGTCCTAGGATGTCTGGAGCTCCCTCCCTCATTTCTTCAAAGCCTGCTGATAAAGAATCGGGGTCCTGGGAGCTGCTTTCTCCTAGCCTGGGAAAAATCTCTCTGCCCAGCTCTTGAAAAGACCCTATGCTTTTGCATGACTCTGCTTTAAACAACAATAATACATTAAAAAAACCCAAACTTAAATCCTGCCAGAGCTTTGTTACAATCCGCTTGTGATATTGCTGCGTTGGGAAAATGCTTTTGCATTGCGATATCTCTTTCCGGAACACCCTTAACCTACCGGGAGCAGCCGGGGCTGCCAATCCCGGTGTCAGCAGCTGCCAGCGGCCGTAAATCCCCCCTGGAAAACCTGGCATGGCCCCCTCTGCCAAACAGGAGGAGGGGGTGTGCAGGGCAGGCTGTCCAGCTGGCTGTCTAGCCCTGGCACACTGCTTTATACATGCAATACCGTGAGCTGAAGCACTTTGTATCTCTGCTCTGGGGAAAGCAGGAGTAGATGTCTGAATGAGATGGGAGTTAACGATGACTCCAGATTTCCCCTCCATGGCGTGCAGGGTGCCAGCAGCCCTGTGCTGTGTGAAGCGGTCCAGCTCCCTCCCTGCTTGCCAGAGCCTGCAGGCAGGCTCAGCTTTGACCTTGGATTGCTGGTCTGTGGCAGGGAAAAGGCTGGATTGCATCCTCAGGGAGCTGAGAATGGAGGGGAAAATCCCTTTTCCTACAGCACTCCAAGCAGGAATCTGAACGTCTTGGACGAAACCAGTCTCATGGCTCAGTTTCCCCACTTGTAAGAGAAAGATCATGTTTTTGCACTTCCCTTGGGGGTGTTGAAAGGGTTATTAAAATCCACCCCAAACCCCCACACAAACACAGACCTGAAACAACAGACTCTGATAACAAAAAATACTGTATTCGGACAACGATTGGAAGGGCTCCACTGCTGCGGAGCTCACCTCGCTTTCCCCTTGCACCCCAAAGCCAGCAGCCAGACCAGCCATCACCGCATCCTCGTGGAGGGGAACACGAGTCCTGCAGGTGAGTCGGACCAAAGGATGACCTGTGCTGACGTTAGCTGGGATCCTGCTCCGGGCGAACGCGCAGGACTCAGACGAACCTGTTTTTCTTCAAGACGAGGGTCTCCACCTCCTTCATGAACCGGAGGCACAGCTCCTCCTGCCACGGCAAGGCCACGCACTGCACGGCCACGGGCAGCCCCACGCTGCCACGAAAAGCCTGTGGCACAAACAGAGGGGGAGAGGGCAGGGGGTTGTCCAGGGAACGGGATGGGGATGCTCACACGCCTGGGGAACCTGGTGCCACTCACCTTCGCCAGGGTCCGGTCCCACCAGTCCCGAAAGTACCCCTGGTAGCCCTTCAGCTCCTCCTCATCCTCATCCGTCACCATCGTGACGGGGACCACACCGGCAGGGAAGTCCAAGGCGTTGTAGAGCACGGTGTAGCTGATTGCCACTGGGGGAGAGGGGGAGCTCACAGCACCAGCCCGCAGCAGGGAAAGCCTTCGCCCCCCTCCGCGTAAGCAAGCTTCCAGCTAACGGGGCGCTTGCACTGGGAATTCAAGGGCTGTGGGATGGAAACCTGCCCCTTGGCTCCCACACGCACCGGGGGGTTTGTCCTGGGTGTAACCCACGGGTTGGGGCTGCAGTTGCCCCGAGAGCCGAGCTCTTCCCACCGCCGGCCAGTGCCGTGGGGCTGTGAGGGCAGGAGGAGGAATGCCTCGCATTGACACTGGTGGAATGCCACAGCAGGAGCACGCTGGAGGCAAAGGTGTCCCCCCTCCGCTGGCAGTCCTACCTGAGAGCTTCCCAGGGTAGCCGATGCCGAAAGCCGGACCCAGCATGGGACAAAGCATGACATCCAGGTTCAGCTTTTTCCACTGGGCAATGAACTGGTGGCAAAACTCCTGAGGAGGAAACGCACTAGTGGTCAGCGGGATGGATGTACTGTCCCATGGCTGCTGGCTGATGCTCTCCTTGGGTGCCCAGCCAGGCTCTCGACCCTTTCCCAGGAGCAGCCATCAGGCTACATCAGGCCTGATCCCGCTAAAACCCAGCGACCCTTGGCTGCTTGGTCCACAGCCCTCCCAGTGTACAAAGCATCCTTCCCCCTGCTAAAACTGGAGGCGGGGAAAGATTGAGTGTGGGGGCACATGGCAACCTGGGAAAGGGGCACGGGTCTTGAGGAAACTGGAATGGAAATAGAGGCAAGTCTGCTGCAGCTGATGGCCTACATTTTCAAGTGTAGGAGTGAAAAATTCGGGATCTGATTCAGGATCATGAATGTGTCTATGTGTCGTCCTAATCTTTAAATGTGTTGAGAACTTGCACATCCAAGTGAGATCTGTTGAAGAGTGATGTATGTTTCTACCCCACATCACCAGTGACTTGATCATCTAACTTTGGTGGGTACTGAATCTACCTCTTCCCAAAGAGAAATAAAACAAAAATTATCTAACCCTAAATTGTAATGCTTTACCTCAATTTCATGATGAAGACTCCAGACTTCATCGACTGTGCTGAAAAAGGAAACAAAACCAAAGAAAGGCATCAAGAGCTCCTGCAAAGAGCAGCTTTAGGGGCAGAGAAGATGGGCACAGGTTAGCTCTGCTCCTGGAGCTGCAGCCAAGGGAAGAGAGGACTTTGGCAAAGTCTTGGCTTTCCTCTGAAGGGCTCGGGGTCTTATTTCTGCTCCTGCCCATGATGGAGGGATGACTAAAGGCAGATTGGTGCAGTGCTGCTTTGGCTTAACAAGTGTCCAGCCCTGTTACTGCTGCTGTCCTCAGGAGGTGGAAGCCCAGACCCATGATTCCTCAAAGGCCAGGCTGTGTGAGGTGGACTGATCCTTTGATGGGGGGACAGACGTACTGCCTTGGAGGCACAGCACAAAATACACCCTTTCTGCTACGGGATTTGAGTCCTTTCTCACCACTAGCTGCCCAACATTGATATCACAGCAAGGAAGAGCAAGCCTCCTTCCCTCTGCATTAACTTTCCTTCTGTCTTACACGGTGCCTACCTCATGGTATGACAGATGCATTAACCGGTGCTGAAGCCAACATTATATTTCATTCCCACAAGCTTCATCCAGTTCCTAAGCAAGAGGCTGTGAACCCTTGCCCTCATTCCCATCCTCAGTACTAGAACAGTTTGCCAAACCCTGCAGGGTTATGGTGTTGACATAAACTGGTCTCAGTTTGCTCCCACCCTTGTGTTTTCTGCCTTGTGTTTGCTCAGAGGCATGCAGCTGGGGCAGTATCCCTAATGTAGCAAACACTGCTGCCCTCCAAAAGAGAAACCCAGATCTTCACACATTTGCTCAGGCTCAGATTTACTCACTTTGCTGTCATACTTCTTACGATATCTGAAAATCGAGGCACCTGAGAAGGAGAAAGTAAAAAAAAAAAGGAAAATAATCTACGTTAATTCCAGCCCTGTCCTCCAAGACAGTTCCATCACAAATACAAGCTGTTGACTCAGTGCTCAGGAAGGACTCGTGGATTCTCCCCAAAGTGGGGAGAGGAGGAACAGAAATAGCATCACTCCAGTTTGGAGATGTGTCTAAGCACAGCCAGGAAGCCATGCCTAGAGACTTCTCTATGATGAAGACTTACTGCAATGGGAGACAAGTTCACCACCACCTACTGCTTAACTCCATCTACGCTAGAAAGAAATGGACCTTACGAAGGGTTTGGCAATCCAGGAGAGGACAGTTTTTAGCCAGTTTGGTGACTTCGCCAACCAGAAGAACAGCCTCACACTTTTGTCCAGCTCCCCTTTGCTGAAAGAGAAAAGGGGGTTTGGCTGAGCAGTGTTGGGAAGCAATCACAGTAGATGAGCTTTCAGAAGGCCAACCCCTCTGAACAGCATATCTAAGTGACAAAAAGAGGTTTGCTCCATTCCTCTGGGCTCCTCTGATTCTCACAATATTTATAGGATATCAGCACCCAGTTTCCTTTCATCTGTCAAGACTGGTAACAATCCCAAAGAGAGCCAAGGTTCAGCTGAACTGCTTGATGGTAAGCTTCCCAGTAAATCCCAGTGCGTATTAGCCACTATCTACATCCAGTAGCTCTGCTACCTGTATCTGGACGCTAGCCAGACCCCAGGGAGGATTTTCATAGAAAAGTGCTGATCCCATCAAACTGTTCTAGGCTATACTTACAATTTCTTGAGAAAAGACGTGCCCCCATCTGCAAATACTCCCCTGAAGCAGAAGTTAAAGACCACGTAGTCCACATTTGTGAGTTCGAAGGGCACCAGCTGGAAGGAAAATGGAAGAGGAGTCAGTGGCACAAGCAAGCTGTGTGGGAGAAGCCATTGAGGGCTCTCAGTGGGCTGAGGATTTCCTGAGAAGCCCTCAGGAAAGCCTCCAGCATCTGAGGCCATGAGGGCCTCTCCATCCCATCCATCCTTCCCTGAAAACACCATTTTCCCTTTGAGCAACAAACAGATGAGTCAAGAGATACAGGATGGGCTTGGCCCCCTGAAGTCCAAGCAGGCACAAAGGTCCCTCCAAAACTGGCAGTGGGTGACAGAGAGCATGAGTCTCTGCTTCCCGCTTCACTCCCGATTCTTTTGCAAGGGTACAGGGGAGGTGTGCAGCCAGGACCATGCCTCACGCACAGGAGGTGACTCGCTGAAATGGCAAAGAGGATGAAGGAGACAACCTCTGCTCAGCACCCCAGAAACCTGAGACCCTAGAAACAGGTCTGGGTCAATAGGGGACTGCTTGGCTATAAAAGATCTGCCATCTGCAACTACCCATTTATTTTCCCCTTAGGTTCTTGTTTCCAGATACAAAAACAGGAGGTGGCTTTCCATGCAACATGCAGTAGATCTGTGGAACCGCTTGCCAAAGGATATGACGCAGAAGAGGTGAAATTGGCTTGAGAATAGACTAAACAAGTACTTGGACAACAGCTCGTCACAGTCACTGAAGAGAGGTGGTCCATCAGGCTCAGGAATCACACTGACCTGACAGTAATCGTACACCATCAGAACTGTACGCTCCCTCCGGGCACTGCTTCAGGACCCTGGTTGTGGAGCACCTAGCACAACGTGGATCTCAGCCAGGGTGTGAGTAAATGCACCCACACTACAGACAAGTCATACTGCAGCGTATCTACTCCCCAGCATGTGTTAGGGTTTGGGGTGGGCTCCCTTTTGTGTTCACCAGCACCTAAACAGCACTGAGACCCTGCCAAAAGGAGAAATCAAGTTGCAACATAAAGAATTTATCTTTTCCAGAAGCCGCTATCTACTTTCATCAAACCTGTGGCAAGCTGAGTGGATTCCAGGCCCCCTTTCCTTGCCAAATTTGCTTGATGTTCACCCACGGGTCCCAAAGACACGGTAGGAAGGAAGAATAGACGCAGCATGACTATTGGGTTCATGCAACATCCTACCGTGTGGCCAGCATCCTCCAGCAGCTGCTTCGTCTCCCGAACGGCACGTCTCATGGCAGGGCTTGGCATGGTGAAGAAATCGGTTTCATAGTAGCCTATGCGGAGGGGCTGCGTGCTGGAGTACACCTGCAGAGCAAGGGAGAGCGCCAGCGGGAAGGATGTCAGGAGCCATCAGTACACCCATGCCGCAGGGGGAGTCTGGAAAACAGCACTTCTCTCACCCACGTGCCCACCCACAGGTCCCGGAGGGCTCCCGTGAGCCACTGGCATTTTCGGCCTGAGCAATGGCAGCTCTTCTCAGAGAGCTTCACCCCCTTTGAGGTCCTTTACCTCTTCATTGAAGGGAAGGGGAGGCACTGTGCTGTCCAGGTTGAACATGTCCTCGCACAGGAGTGCCCGCATGCACAGTGCCAGGCTCTCCACGTCTTTTGCCATCGGCCCCACTGCTGTGACCACTGGAAGAGACCAGAAGAGAGCGTTCATGGCTAGGGGGTCTTTCAAGGGCATGTCCTGCAAAAGCAGGGCCTCTCGGCATCGTTTTGACTTAGTCTAGTCTTCGCAACAGTTCCTCTTTGAGAATTGGGCTGGGGATGCCTACAGGTGTCTTCCCATCAGCAGGCCCATCGTTATGGACCCAGACTTGTTATCCATCAATACGTGCCCTGATGTCTCCATTTCTTGATTTACAAATGTAAACAAAAAGTTTTGTTGATCACAACACAAGGACAGCTTAAGACACTCCCTTTGACTGCTAATCACACCTCCCACGAAGCAGTGGCAGACAACACAGCAACCTGGGGGTTACAGGGTGTGTTGAGGTTTGTGTGTTACACAAACTGCTCCCCTCGGCTCATGCATATTTCAGTTTTTCAGGAATCACAGTATGGGAGCGGCTCTGTGAAAAAGTCCCTGAAAGGAACCTGCTTCTCTCTCTGAACGTGTTGGAGAAGGTCCCCCATAACCAGCTGAGGGTCCTTCTCACCCCTGCCCTACTGCCCTCCCTGGGGGACAACCATCAATTCCTACCTGCCTTCTGCCCAACGACACCACAAGTTATTCCTTTTTTACTGTGAAGAAAAGAGACACACAAAATACAGCAGCTGAGTAGTTTTCATTGAAGGGAAAAAGCTTTAAGCAGTAGCAGGTGGTAATGAAAACACTGCCCTCCCTTTGCAGATGCAGAGGTTGGCAGAAGGGCCAAGGGGAAGCCCAAGAGAGATCCTACGCCAGAATGGTTTATGCCCTGTCAGTCAGGAACAACCACCCCCTTAGCATGCAGATGGAGAGGTTTCCCCATCTCTGTTCTGGGGGAAACAACGCTTCCCTCCATACAGGCCCCAGAAAATGTCCGGGCAGGAGGGAGAAACAAGCCCTTCGCAGTTCCTCCCAAGTTTCCCCTTGCCCACAGGAGCAGGAGCATCCCAGCACAGCAGTCAGTAGGGTGGCGGGTGAGTCTCACCAGAGACATCACTGCATTACTTGCAGTACCTGAGTCTGTTCCCGGTGGGTTTGAGTGTACAGATCCCACAGAAGGCAGCGGGGAAACGCAGGCTCCCTCCTACATCTGTCCCAAAGCCCAAGATGGATCCACCTCCTCCTATAAGTGCCCCTTCTCCACCAGAGGAGCCTCCAGGGGTTCTGGTGTAGAGCAGAGGGTTGAACGTCTGACCAAAGATTAAGTTCTTGCAGTCATAGCTAAAGAGAGAGAGGGAGATCGCAAATGAGAAGAATGTAGATATCTGCTGATGTGGACCCCAGTCACTACAAAAAGACCTTCAGAAGGTAATTAGATAATACACTAGTTGTCACATCGACATCACTTGGTCCGAGGGAGCTTCCCAAAGCTCCCATGAAGACCACCAGCCTTTTCATGGCGGTCCCATGTCCTGGATTCACTGCCAGCTAATTTCAGTATCGTCAAGCCTTCCCCAGGCAGACCCTCTGGCAGCACAAATACATCAAGCCTCCTGGAAAACCTCCTGTTCAGGTGGTCCTGAGTGCCACAGGACATCCAAAGCAGCCCACCTGCAGCAGGTCCAGGCCCCTCCATGCTGAGGGGGCATTCCTGAGCCTCTGCTTTGGAACAGGCCAAACGCCAACTGCGGCAATATTTGAACATCGGAGTCCCCCAGGAACTGGTGCAAAATCCGATGATCTCTGGGGCAACCTCTTTCTGTGGCTTTTTTTAAACGTGGCCAGTCATTGCCGTGTCGCCTTAAGGAAGGCATTTCATACGGCTTGGGCAATAGTCATGCACGGAGGAGCTTTGCCAGAGTTCACTTGTCAGTACCCAGAGCCAGCAGCAGGGTGGCTGTCTGACAGAGCGCACCTGACCTCGCACCGTATCAATGACATCAAGCATGCTCTTGCCAAGATACAGCAGGAGGTTTGGGGGCAGGATAATTTAAGGTCATTAGCTTAACTAGCTAATGAGCTTCCCCTGCCATGGATATGCATTTGCGCTGTATAGTTAACAGGACCATGTATAAGGCCTTAATAAAAAAAAAAAAAGTGATTTAAAAACACCCAGCACAGGAAAGAAGGGCAGCGATTTCTCTCCTCTTCTCCTTTTTTTTCCATTTGGAACTAGAGTTAATTTTCATCCTTAGTGAAAATGTGCTTACTTTTTTAAGTAAAACTTCAAGACACTAAGGATGGGGACCAGGTGTTGTAATTTAAAAAGAAGTGGGAAATGAGAATTAGACTTAATAGAAACCCTCACTTGGGATGAGGGAGGGAGGACTGCTGCCACGCCGAGGAAATGGAGCACCCACCTACCTGATGAGGGACACAGGAACGTTGGTTTTGACAAACGGAATTGCCCCCTGTCTCCTGAGCACCTGCACCACCACGCTGTCCTCTGCTGCGGGTTTATTGAGGTTTTTTATAAACCCTAACGTGGAATCATGACCCTGGGAACACAAGACAACAAGGTTTCCAAATGGAGAATGGAAATTCCCCCTGCTCCTGCGTTTTTATGTATTTATATATATATATATATATAAAAGCACGTGCATGCACCTCCAACAACCCATCCATCACCCACACATTGCATAGTATATTGGTAGTAAATCTGACCAGCCTTCTCCATTGGCTTATATGGGAGACGGGCAGCAAACCCCAGTACCTGCCAGGGCAGGCCATCCCACATCAGCTATGACAAAGTCAAGCAAGATGCTAAAGTCAAACCTCCCCCTGCCACCAAAGTTCAAACCACAGGGATGTCAGGATACCCACAGTATCACGCTGGCAGTACCTCGCAGTCGATGGAGTCTTTGATGCTGACAGGCACCCCATAGAGCAAACCCAGCTTCCCTGTCCGCTTCGCTTTCCGGACCTGGGTCTCGCTTTCCTGCAGATACTCCGTGATGCAGTTGGTTTCTGTGGCGATCTGGAGGGCCTTGGGGAAAGCAGGCAAAGCCCACAGGTGAGACACGGCCCGCAGTGTTCCGCAACGGCCTTCTGTTTTGCAAGGGACACCTGCCTCTTCTCCCTTTTCCACCTCCCCATCTGGACAATGGGTATCGGGGCAGCCCTTTCTGTTCCTTTCCAAGACGTTTTCATGCCAAACTCCAAACTATTGTCTGGACACAGGGGAGCCATAGCACCAGCTATGATGAAGAGAGGCACTCAGCCCAGCAGAATACCAAAGGCTATTCTCTTGATTGAGCTTCTGGGGTGGCATAAAATGATAACCCCGAAGTGGGAACCCAGGAGGTGATCAGGGCATTACGACAAAAGTAGAGAATGAAAGCGGACACTGAGCCTTTGAGGTTTACCAATGCATTTGGAGGTGGAGGGGAGGCAACAGCAGCATTCTGCAACTTTGCTATAGACACACCTGCCCCCCTAGGATGGTATGGGCTCTCCAGATGCTGAGCTTGCTGCTCTCTTTTGCTCCAAACCAAGCCGAGAGCCACGGCAGCCAGACGCCCAGCTCTCCCTTCACTCACAGAAAAGCACAGATGGGCCCAGCACCAACCAGCAAGCAACGACAGCTCAGCAGCACTTGAACCTTGTGCTGGGCTTCTCCCCCCAAAAAGCCAGCCCCACTGTGAGTGAGACGCTGCCCCGCCACCCTTGCTCCTCACCTTGCCCACGTAGGCATAGAAGACATGCTCCAGAGGGAGGGAGCCATCCCGGAGTTTCTTGGAGAGCTCCGGCAAAGGCAGAGAGAGGATGGAAATCATGTTCACAGAAGGATGCTACGGAAAAGGTTGAACAGGCAATGACACACCTCTACCTCAGCTGCTGGGCTCCTCCTGTCCCCTTGGTGCCCACTGTAACCCACCCAAAAAATATCTGCCATTTAGTGGCCAAATGCAATATCTGCCTCAAGACTGCAATCCTGCTCCTACACCATACTAGAGAGCATGGCGTGAAACCAGCAGGGCCAGCAGTAACCCAGGCTTTCTAAAGCCTTTTCTTCCTGGCCAGACCGGTCTCACCAAGCACCTGCTGCTTAAAACAAAGCCTTTTACGCAGCCTTGTTCAGACAGGGCTTGGCCAAGGCCTGGGGGAACTGCTCGGTGCAATGTTCTCTGCTGAATTACAGTGGGAATTGGTGGCATGGTTGTAGACATTTCTCTAGCAAGAAACGAAAGCGGACCCGGCACCAGCTCTTCTCCTGGCATCGCCAAGATATCCTACAGGGAAGCGCGCAAACCAGGGAGCGGCAGAGATTTTGGGGTCAGCAGAGATTTCCTCGCCACCTACCGAATACCACGAAAAAAAAAAAAAAAAAAAAAAGCGTGAAACCTCATCCCCCAAGCTGGACTCTGAACCCAAGCGAGTCCCCTCCAAGTCCAGGTGGGGCAGTCTGACGGGATCACAGGGTGCACGGCGCGGTCGAGCCGCATTTCTGGGCACCGCGCCTGGGCGCCGGCGGCTTCGCGTCCCATCCCCGGGGGCAGCGTCCGGGGGCTGCGCGGCTGCACTTTGGCCTCTGCTGATAACGCGCTGCCTTCTCGCCTTTTCCTACCGCCTTCTCCCGGCCAGGCTGAGCCTCCTACCGCGGCGGAAGAGGCCGGGAAGCTTTCAGACGAGGGGCCGGCATTTTTCCCTCTTCTCGCTGCCGGGGACTGTTTGCTGGCGCCTGCGCCGCTGCCCGTTATCCCCCCCCCGCTGCACCGGCTGCCCCAGGAAGCATTCCCTCGCCCCCCTCCCTGCTACAGAGGGGATGGCTGCATTGCCGGGGGGGTTGTGTGTGCAACGCACACGTAGGTTTAGGAAGGGGGAAAAAAAAAAAAAAGAAAACGAGATCCCCGTAGCTCCGTATTAGGAGCCGGAATGCCGTCTCGCAAGGGGGTAAGGTCTGCGGGCGCAGCCCAGCAGCTGCCCCTTGCAGGGAGCAGCCCCCCCAGCCCGCACGCCCGCTGTCCCCGGGGGAATAAGCTAAGGAGAAGGGACCGGGGTGAGGAGCCATCCCCTGGGCGGCCGGAGGCGGCTTGTCCATCCGCAGCCCCTCCCGCCCCGGTGGGTGAAGGAGGGGAGAAGGGCGGCTTTATCGCACTCACCTGCTCCCGAAAGCACCGCACGGCCATCTCCATCTGCACCAGGCTCCGCTCCTGCCTCTGCCGAGCCTCCTTCACCTTCTTCCAGAGCCCCCTTCGCCACCGCCATCGCAGCAGCAGCAGCAAGAGGCTGGCGGCCGAAGAGCAGAGGAGGGCGGGCAGGGGGACCCGCATGGCGGGGCTGGCTGAACGACCGACAGACCCAGACAGACAGACAGACCGGGCGGGCGCCCCGCTCCTCCCGCTGCCGCCGCCGCCGCCCCGCTCCCGGCCGGGTCCAAGGGCACCCGCTCGCCGGTGGGGAAGAGGGAGGCAAAACCTGGGGAGGATTCCCGAGCGGGAGGGGGTTGGGTTCAAGCTGGAAAAGGATTTTACACCGGTTTAGCTGCCTTGCGAGCAGGGGAGGAGGAGATTTGGGAGGAGGAAAGGCTCCTGGATGGAAACTCGCGTCTCCCTCTATATAAGGTTGATTGATTTTGCCGTCCCCCACGTGAGGCTTTGATCTCCCTGAAATTTTTCAGCCTCTCTGGGGATACTCTTGGCTAGGAGCATCAAGGAAACAGAGCGGGGGAGTCCTAACGATACCCGGCTCCTTTGCGTTTCCTGACCGAGCAGCTGTGTGGGAAAAAGAAACAATAAATGTCCCAGCCTGTGCCCAGTGGAGTCCACTTCATCACTGGCAAGAGCATGGGTGTGCCTGTGCTGTGCTAAGTGCTGCAACTTCCAACAGAGAAACCTGGCGTCCCTGCTCAGGCAGGGGAGTGTTTGCTGTGGCCTTGCTCTCACTTCCGAGGGAAACTCCAAAATAATCTGTCACCAGCCCAACACGAGGTCTGTCCTCAAAAAACCTTCACCGCTTGCAAAAGTTCATCAGCAAATATTTCAAGCTATCCGGTTTAGATGCTGCCCATAAGTTTGTGGAAAACCTGTTGGGCAGGGTTTGGGATGTCTTCTCCTTCCCTCTGCGTCCCAGCAAGATGAGCTGTGCCTAAGGCACTCCCAGGCAGATGCTGAGCTAGAAAATGTGATCGACTTACATACCCCAGATCTGATTTTCCTGGTGTTATTGCTCAGGGTGCTGGCTTTACTTCAACCTTCAAGCCATGAGAGCTATTCCGGCAGCACCTGAGCGGCTTGTGCCAGAGCCTGACTCCTCTAGAGGGAAATGCTGCACTGTACGTACACAGCGTCCTGGGACTGATACTGTCTTTGCTGAAGGGTGTTGAAGCCTCGGAAATATTCAGCCCTCAGTGAACTTGTGACCTACGGCTTCTTGCTCTGTATTTGAGGATGAGTAGCTCCCTGTTATCTGGGTCAAGGAAATTACATGCAAGAACGGCCCTTTTTTCCCCACCGTTTTGTTTTTTTCTTTTTTTTTTTTTTTCCCCTCCCCCCTACCTTTCAGACTGTGGGGCTCAGAGGATTATACAGTAATGCGAGCTTCCAAGGTCACGGCAGTCCCATGCATGCAGACTATTCAGGGCACAAGAAACTGCAAGGGGAGCAGGATGGGTGGGGGTGCCCTTGCCGTGAGCCAGGAGGATGGAATCAGCTCAAGGTTGGTGAGAGCTGGTGCTGTGATCCCAATCTCCTGCTTCCTTCTTTCTCATGCTGGAGGCTTCACGCTCTCCTCAGCTGCACTGATCTCCCAGTGCCAAAATAGGGCTGTTTCCCTGCAGGCTGTAAAACCAGGTGCACCTGAAGTCTTTTAACAAGAGAACAAGAAAGGTGGTGAACTTGGAGAAACAGAAGTTAAAAACTAGTTCTGGTGGAAGACAAAATTACTTCTCTAACCCTCTTCCCCTAATTTAAACCCTGCTTAAAACCTCTCATGCAGGAACAATTTTCAACTTCTGCAATTCAGCTTGTCAAAGGGAAGAAAAAAAAAATACAAGCTTTATGACTGGAGCACCTGTGCCTCCAGGAGCTGCTGCCAGAGACCCCTTTCTCCTCTCTCCCAGGCGAGTGTATGGGGGTGAATAAATGGGGTTGAGGATCAGGCAGGACAGTGGCAAGCTTTGGATCTCTGCTGGGGCTGGTCAGCTCCAGGAAGCTAAGCCAGGGCATGGGAAACCCCAAAATGCAGTGGGTCTCTGCTGTGACCCAGCTGCCAGCAGAGATGGGACAAGGCAGAGGACGGGGGGGGGCTCCAGCATAGGTGGGTGGTGGCTGGGGACACCCTGGCCAGCAGGATGTGCCTGGGACAACGTAAGAGGGGTTAAATGGGTCTGGCCTTGCTCCCCACGGGGCGGGGTGGGGGGCTAACTGGTGGCTTGTGGGGCAAGTGGTGCCCTGATGTCCTCTTGGGACGCTGGTGTGTCCTTGCCAGATGAGGAAGCGGAGCTTTTCTGCTGTTACGTCCATAGGGCTGCCCATACTCTGCAGCAAAGGGGGCTTGAATCCTGGGGTGCTGGAAATGAGGACGGATCCTGCCCCTGCACCTCCTCCACTGCCTGGCAGGGCTGGAGCCTGTGGCTAAGGGAGGGAGAAAGGATCATCTGGATCCATTGCCCACACCCCTCCCTGTGTCCACAGAGCTGTGGCTGGGTGGGTACCACCACACACCAGAGATGCTGTAACCCTGCGGTTACCAAAGGAGGGGCAGAAAGGCGTCGTCTTCTTCTAACTGCGACACATCACACACGATCAGCTGGACTGGATCAGGCTGAAGGACCGGCTAACCCCTGTTCATCTGACACCAGAGCAGACGCCAAGAGCATGGCAAACACACAGCAATGTTTTCCTTAGTGCTGTCTCCTGGCACCCAGAGGGCTGTGGCTTCCCAAGCCAGATGTTAAGTTTCAGTGACTAATAGCTGTGTGCTCATACAGATATTTCTGCTGTGAAGGAATCTGATTCTGGCACTCACGGCGTCCTGCAGAAGGGACATCCACAGTTTATCTACGTACTATAGGAAAGCGACATCTCCTGTTTGCTGTGCTCAGCTAATTTCATTTGCTGCCCCTTATTTCAGAAGAGGCAATAAGAAATTGTTTGCTGTTCACCCAGGAATTTATACACTTCTGTTCTTCCATTTCACCCTACTGCTTTTAGACCGTTTCCCAGAGGTTAACAGCTTGCTCCTGCCACCAGCTGCTAGTTGTCTCCTTCCCAGGGTCTGGCCCTCTGAAAGAAGATCCATGCTTCATTTACAACAGCCAACAGTCCCACTTGCTAAATTTCTTCTCTCCTTGTAGGTTCCCGACACTCGAGTGGGATTTGTCAACATGATCTGCAAGAAGGTGAAGCAGCTCCTGGCAGAGCTGGAGTTTAACCCCTGCAAGAAAGTTGTCCAGCAGCTCAGGCTAGAGGTAGTGTCACGTGGGAGTCATTCCTTTTGCCCCTGCAAGAAAATTGCATGTCTCAACCAAGCTGTTCACTCAGTGACACCTTTGTTATTCACCCTGTAGTCACCACTGCCTGTAGAAGATGCTCGTCCTCCTCACTGATTGTGCTCCAGTGGGAGGACCGGTTCCTCCCAAATCTGCTTCAAGGTGGAGTACCTGAGTAAACAGATTGAATGCACAGTTTGTGCCAGCTTTGTGGACTCTGTTGTGAAGCAGATTAGGGAATGCTCCCCTATTTTCTCCACTAGGAGAGCGGAGGAGGAGCTGACCTGGAAGAGGACTGTGACTTGCGTGTGCAACTTGCACTTGCACAAGCTCTCGTGTTCCTTGTGTACCTGGCAGCTATTGCATGGCAGCTTGATGGAGAGTAAGGGAAAGTTGAAGAGGTCACAGCAGTGGGGTCCGCAGGATGGGGAGGGCCCTTTGGAAGATCCCTAAGATTGCCAAAGGCACCTCAAGCAAGTAGTTTCAGGCTTTGAAAACCTCATTTCTATATAAATGGGGGAGCAGGGACTCATTTCTAGTAGTGCATGTGTTAGAGCAACTTAAATCCAAACAGCTTTGCATTTCATGTGAACATTAAAAAATAAGAAATTTTAAAAAAGAGAGAGAAAGAAAATTTAAGTGGCTAAAATTACTCCTGTAGTTGTTTTTTTACACAGCTGAATGAAGATAATTGTATTGGCAATTGTGAGTGATTACAGTATTATCTGCCATCAAAAAAGTTATTTTTTTGAATGCTAGAGAAATTAATGACACATAAAACTGTGCTTAGATTGAGTGCATTCATCAGCAGAAATGCCTCATGCTGGCACTGCTACACTGTAATTACTTCAGCCGTTCAGAGGAAGAGAGCAGGAGATAGGGGGCTATTGTGGATACCGCCAAAGATTTACATACATTTACACGCTGAGCTGCTCTGGTGCTCAGAGAGGGGGGAGCAGAGACATGGCAGCAAAGCTGGTGAGGGGGGAAGGAGTTTTGCCCCTTCTTTTTCTTTATTGTGCATTGCAGAGCGAAGAATGAGGGGTCATCTCTGTGTTTAAAACTTTACAGGGTGAAGCCAGTGTGGAGAAGATGGTTAAATGCTCCTCAGAATAGCAAGTGATGAGCCTAGGCTTTATGGGATGCTGCCTCATGGTGTGTTGAATTGATAAAACCATTCCTGGGGTCACAGGCACTGATTTCCCAGCCCTGGCAGTGATTGCCCAGCCCTGGGAGACTGATGGGTTTGCTGGGAACCGTAGAGGTGGTGTCCCCAAGAGACATCTGCTCGTGCCCTGCGCTTCAAGCGAGCCCATCGTGCTGCCACATCAGTGAGGCTGGGAGCATGGGTACATCTCAGCAGGGCTGGGGTGAGGAGATCTAGAAGAAATGCTCCCCAGCTTGCTCCACACCTTGTGGCCCTTCAGCAAGGAGATATTGGGGGACCCCGGACCCCCTCCAGTGATGGACCCATGCCCCGCTCAAGCAGGGAATCATAAAACCTTCCGCGATCTCCATCTTCTTGTGCATATCTGCCTTCTGAGCTGTATCGTGAGCTAAATTAATAAAGAAAGAGGAGCACAGCCCCTTTCCAGCCCATGGCCAGGCCCGGTGTGCATCTCCAGCTGCTCCCCCAGACCATCGCTGCTGGATGCGCTTGGCCTTTCGGGTGGGAGCCACCAGAGAGCAGGATTGAGCTGCTGGCCTGGCAGAAATCACATTCTCGGAGGCATTTGCGCCCTAAACCCCTGCACTGTATACCCTGTACTTGCAAGGAGTGTTGAACGAAGCAGAAAGCCCTTTTCTGGCTCTTTGGGTGATGGGACAGCCCGAGCTTTTGTGGGGAACAGTGCTTTGATTTCAGACGGTTTAAAGTGCTCTTACAAAATGAGGGGAGATTTGCTGTTGGTCCATCTGGGCTGGGTTGGTTTTGCTAAGGAGGATGGCCCAGCAGGGCTTGATTCTGCAAACCATCAGTGCTCAAGAGACCTGAAGCTCCTCTGCTGCCAGGATTTGTTCCAGTGGCCAGGACTGTGCACCTTTAACTGGGCAAGGGCATCTCCACCTCCTCTGACTGCATATCGCAGAGAAGGGGAAACAATATTATTTGTGTTTGAAGCCCCACAGGCCAAGTTTTGAGGCTAACAGGGGCAGCTCCAAGTTTAATCCTGACAGTCTTCATCCAAAGCGATGTTATTCGATAGCTTGGGGTCAAGATTTAAGTGGGGTCCTGAGTTGTAGCAGGGGCTTGAGCCCTTGTGCATCTCTGACATGAGTGGGCTGAATCCAGACCTCTTTGGCCACTGGTACTGTGGTTTTCCTTGCTTGGAAAAAAGCACAGAAACCCTGCCTTTTTTTTTTTTTTTTTTTTTTTTTTTTTTTAATAGAGCGAGCGAGTCCTGTTTTCTGAACAGGCCAGGAGAGGGAGACAGACAGCCAGTTACTGCACGGCCCAAATTTCCAGCTCTCCCTATTTGCTGTGGGATGGGAGCAAACACACTTAAATATACACACTGACTTTCCCAGAGGGAAGGTTTGGTGTGTGCAGGCCCCCGGGTGACCCGCGATTTACATTTACACAAGCAGGATGGGCATTGGGCAGGAGGGGAAACTGAGGCACAGAGCAGGCCCATGCCTTGGTGGAACTGGTTGGTGGCATCCTTCTTCTTGAGGACTTCCCGGGGCCTATTGCAGGCTGTGACTGCTCTGTGTCGGTCGGTGTAAACATCCCTGTGATCTGGAGCGGGTCCACGAGGAGGGCTACGGGAGGCCGTTCCAGCATCATCGCAGATGTGACCGCGTAGGGTCACACGACTCGCAGAACGCCGATATACCTCCTGCCCCATCCACGCCGAGTGTCTGCGCAGCGTCTTGCACGACCAGCAGCCGGTCCCTGGTTCAGACCCCCCCGATGGAGAAGCGTTGGGGACCCCCACCTGTGGGCAAGCTGTTGTTGGCGAGCTCACCCCAGCGTTGTGGAGGTACGAGGGGCATGAACATGCAGAGGCAGTGGGGGGGGGGGGTGTCCCCTCCCTCCCTCCTGTATGTCATCTTCCCGGAGCGATCGGAAAGCTGCAAAGCATCACGGCCCGTGCTCGCAGCAAACAAGTCGATGGATTGATCGGTCCCTCCCGCCGCCCACGTTTTCCCTCCCCCTCTCATCTCTCCTGGGCCAGCACTACCGAAGGACTGGTGAGATCACCCCTGTGTTGAAAAGAAATAAATAAATAACCAAATAAAAATGCTGACGTGGAGAAGTCAATCAGCTTTGTGTGGCCTTGTAATATCTCATTTTATCCGCGCCACGCTTTATTAAATTCTCATAAACCTGTCAATGAGGACAGATACCATTTCAGTTTACCCCATTAGTTCTACACAATGACATCGGGGGAGAGGAAGACGGGGAGGTGGGGGGGAGGCACTCGGCGCGGAGAAAAGAGGAATGAATTTAAAGACAGAAAAAAAGAGAAAACCAGAGCCAAACTCGGCTTCGTGACAATAATGTAATAACATCGGCACCCAGGGAAAGTAATTGAATTAAGTGGCTTTTGTTAATGGTTTTAAGATTTAGAAATGTAAATAATAGTTAGGACTCTTTAATGGGACTCTGGTTTTAGGTAACTGCAGCCCTGAGAATGAGAAATGCTTTGCTGCTTAATATGATGTCAGATAGTTTTGTTACTCCTCCGGTTTCATGCCTGCAAAGCATATTTTGCAGTTTTAAAGCCGGGTGTGTTTATCATCTTTCCTTTCTAACTTCAGATGGAGCTTAATTCGGGAGTATTTGCATGAACCCTTCTTAGCCAGTCCCTATCACTTATTTGCACCGCCAGGAATAAAGTATTATTTCTCCCGAGCTGCTTTGGAGAACTTCCTGACTGCAGGGTTACTCTGCTCAGAAGCCTCCTGTCTATTTACATGTTCATTAAAGGCAGGCGGCAGCGGGTGCTCTCTGCGGCAGGGCCGGACTCGGCTCCCCGGAGTAACGCCGTTGGGAGCAGTGATGTTACACCGGGCTTAGGCCAGTGGGGATGGAGAATCCAGCCGACAGGTAGGATGAGCCAGGCGATTTAGAAATGACTTTCATGGGAACTCGTTCTGCTTAAAATATTATTGGATTTTCATTTAGGAACCTATCAAAGTGCAAGAATAAAGTCTGAGCTGCCTAACCCACATAGGTCTAAACAAACAGTCCTCCCTTCTGCTCTGCAATCTGACGGCTCGCGGATTGGAAAGGGTCCTTCGTTAAGGCACGGGCTGAGTCTCAGGGAAACCCACTGTGCCAGGCAGAATAGGGGGCTTTGCATTTATTCGGGCTGAAAATCTCCCCCTTTGCAGGGTGAAGGCGGATGCCTGTCCTGGCGCTCCCCGGACTGTGCCGCAGGGATGATGTCTTCCCCGCTTGTCCCCTTAACTCTGCCCGCTGCTGTGTGGGCACCTGCAGCTCCCCTCCTGCAGTGCAAGGAGGCAAAAGCTCTCCGGCGGCTTTTGCTCCAGCCCAAAAGCAAGTGAGCAGCTCTGCATACACTGGGTCGCTCTAACACCTCCCGGGGGGAGCTGCCGTCTCGTCTGCTTCACTCGTAACCTGCGGTGATCTCTGCTATTGAATGGCTTCAGCTCCACTTGCGTGGCTGGAGAGCCTGCCTCATAGCTGCAAGCTCTGCTTTCCATCCAGTGGGATCTCAGGACACTACACAACCTCAAAAGCCTTCCCCCATCATCTTCATAAGCCTTCCTCCATCACCTTCATAAACCTTCCCTCATCACCTTCATAAACCTTCCCCCATCATCTTCATAAACCTTCTCCCATCACCTTCATAAACCTTCTCCCATCACCTTCATAAACCTTCTCCCATCACCTTCATAAGCCTTCCTCCATCACATTCAAAACCTTTCTCCCATCATTTTCATAAGCCTTCCCCCAACACCTTCATAGGCTTGGCTGGAAAGAGAGCCTAAAAGTCCCAAGCCAAACCTGACCCAGCTCACATGGACAAAGGAGAGAGTTGTCAGATTGTAAATGCAAAAATAAACGGTTCAAGTTACACATCTCCCCCGGGGGGTTTCTTAAGTAGGTTGTTTGCAAAAAAGAAAAAAAAAAAAGAAATAGTTCAGTTCCTCCTGGTGAATTTGAGAAGAGGTTTCTCACTGCTGTCCATTTGCTGTATTGCTGTACTTTAAGTGAAACTGGGGTAGAACAGAGGAGTTTGTTTCTTCCCTTATGTAAAAATAAAATAAGAACGAGAATAATATTGCAATTAAAACAACAAATCCTTCACTATTCTCCCTGCATTAGAAAAGAAAACCCAACCACCCTATTAATGGTCAAATTCTTAAAAACAGCCCCTGACTTAGCAATTTCCCTCTGACAGGTCGCTTTTTTCTGACCATGCCGCCGTGGCACTGACCGTGGCAGAGGGAGAGGCAGCTGCAGGCTGGGCTCCTGCCCTGGGCTCTCCTGTGGGTGCTGCAGCATCATTGGGGGTGCTGGTCCCAGCACAGCTCCTTTCCCGGGGAGGCTGTAACGAAAACAGGATCGGTGGCTTTCCCTCCTCTGCAAACAAGACGGGGACAGGTGATTGGAAATTTGGGGACTCGGTGTTTTGTGTGCTTCACCGTTTCCCAGCAGAGGTGGGCTGCAGGCTCAGCACCTGCCTCTCTTCCACTGGGTCCCAGTGGGATCCCACTGGGATGCTGCTGTGTCCTCGAGCAGGACTACAGAATTTTTCTCCCGAAGCCAGATTCCTGCTGTCCTGTGTCCGTCCAGGCAACAAGTGACCTGCGTTGGAGAAGAAGAGCCGGGGACCTGGGAGAGGGCTCATGTCCCCCTCTGCCTCCGGCAACGTGAGGGGCCACCCTGGCTCCCTGCTCGGAGGGAAGGGACAGCTTCCACTCTAGTCCATGAGTCCACGGCTCTGCTCTGCAAGTCAGGGAGCTCAGCAATGCAGCAGGATAGCAGCTGGAAAGAGATTTACACAGCCCCATAGACAGGTAAGAACTATTTAATGCTTGGAGAGCCATTAAATAATTTGCCATGATAAGACCCAGGCGATGCTATTTTCTGCAGATAAAAAGCAGGTTATTTTTCATTAGCTGCAAAAAGGCTGTTGGTGGCGGTGAAACTTGCCACTGGGTCTGTAGCTCGACACAGCACGAGCAGATACAAGCAATATCCTAAAAATAATTGAAATCCACTGAGGGCTGTGTTGAACTGCTTTTTTTAAGTGCATCAGGTGAAACAACAAAGGGATGGGGTGACCCTGATTCAGGAAACGGTGCTGATGGATCAGGGGGCGCATATGCATTGAATGGGAGATGCGAGCATGCTGGAGCCGCTCCCAATCTGCCAAAACTGCATGTGGACAGGAACCTGGCTCTGGCTGCAGCATTTTGTCCAATCAAGACTGAATTGCAGGTTTTTTGGTGAGACCATCCTGGGATTGTCTTCACTGACAAGCTGCCAGCTCAGCCAGGAACCTGTTAGAAGCAGACAAGAGAAGAACAACCCTATGAGCCACAGAAGTCAGACTCCAGATGATTTACATGGAGCATGAGGGGCACCAGAAGGATAGCCAGCCCAGAAAATGAGATTATAAACTATCATCCGCTGTTAGACGCTGGGACGTGTCTACAGGGTGGCCCTCTGCCATCATTCGGGGAGGCAGCCGTGGTCTAGTGGTGAAAGCAGAAGGCTTTTGGAAAATCCCCCATCCTGAGGAGCATCTGAGAATACACTTGGTTTCTGCCTTCCCTCCTGCAGCCCTTTCCTGACCTGTTGTCCTGGTTTCAGCTGGGATAGAATTAACTGTCTTCCTAGTAGCTGGTACAGTGCTATGTTTTCAGTTCAGTATGTGAAGAATGTTGATAACACTGATGTTTTCAGTTGTTGCTCAGTAGTGTTTAGACTATAGTCAAGGATTTTTCAGCTTCTCATGCCCAGCCAGGGCACCTGACCCAAACTGGCCAACGGTGTATTCCATACCATGGGACGTCCCATCTAGTTTAGGAACGGGGAAGGGGGGGGCAGGGATTTCGCCGCTCGGGGACTGGCTGGGTGTCGGTCGGCGGGTGGTGAGCAATTGCCCTGCGCATCATTTGTACATTTCAATCCTTTTATTACTACTGCTGTCATTTTATTAGTGTTATCATTATCATTATTAGTTTCTTCTTTTCTGTTCTATTAAACCGTTCTTATCTCAACCCATGAGTTTTACTTCTTTTCCTGATTTTCTCCCCCATCCCACTGGGTGGGGGGGAGTGAGTGAGCGGCTGCGTGGTGCTTAGTTGCTGGCTGGGGTTAAACCACGACACCTGTGTGCAGTGCCTGACACCTTTAGAGGCCACAGGAACATCCTAACTGGTCACTGCTGCATCTTGCTTTCCCCATGGCAGGGTCTGGAGATGTTTGCGAAGTCAGTGCAGGAGTGGCAGTCTGGTGGACTGAGATGGTGGAAGAGAAGCAGCCCTTCCTCCAACTGGCCAGGTCCTATGGAGTGTAGACCCTAAGGTGGACCCACTCCTGCAGTTGAGCTAACAGCTCTGGGGCTGGTGGTATCCGCAGGGCATCGCTCTGAAGTAGTTTAAACATTGCCTCTTTTGGGGAAAGGAGAGGACACAAGAACCTGGAAAGAGGATACAGGAACCCTGATGTGGATGCACCAAGCTGTCTAAACTGATTTAGGGTTCAAGCAAGGCCAGTGTTGCATCTGAGCCAAGAAAATGCAAAATAGCCCATCTGCTCACCTAAGTGTGAAACCTGCTGGTAGAGGCTTGGACGTTTAAAGTTCTTCACCTCTGCGATGTGAACTGATAGGAGGGGAAAAGAAGCACTAAAAGGAGTCCTCAGGAGAGTCAGAGCCTGGTGTTTAATCTGCGCTGGCATGGAGGTGGTTAATCAGATAATCTCTGGGCCCTGTAACACAAAGAGAAAGTGAGTTTTCTGATCCATAAAGGATCAGTCTGCAGGAAGCCCCATCAGATTCCTCAGCGTGAAATTACACCACAGCAGGGGGGTACAGTCCTGCTACTGTACAACATTAAAGAGATGAATTAGGACTTGACATTCATGTGCTTAATATGCCTATTCCTGGCATTATCCCACAAGGACCAGTCACCGCCAAGGACTTACGGTCACCGGGTCTAGGAAGGTATTTAGGGTTGCTCATTTGCTTGCTTCCAGAGCCAGGCTATCTGGCTTCCCCATCTAATCTCTCAGCATTAGGAGCAGGGGGGAGCGCAGCCCAGCTCTTCTATCTCGCAGCAATCTGGTCCGGTGAATAAACAACCAGGTGCACCCTTGTTGTTTGAATAAATCACAACGATCCTCTAGACTGGTGAGTGTTGCACGAGGGAAAAAACCACGATGCACATAAAATCATGACTTGGTCCTCAAGAGGCTGAGAAAGGGGGAGAGAGCCAACCCTGAAAGTATCTCTTGCATAGTTGCTGCTAACAAAAAATAAATATTTACTGGAAAGGAAGGCCTCACCAGATCTATATTAGAAATTATTTGAACTGGGTTAGTCTCTCCAGTGTTAAAGTCATTGGAGGTGTGCCTTGGACAAACGTTGGTACTCCGAGCTACTTTACTGAACAGGCTTTGCCAAGAAGCCAGAGCCTTTCTAAGCCTAGGTCTGGGCTGTGCGAAAATTCCCGCCTGTTTGAACTCTGAGCCAGGGCAGAGTGCTTTTGGTTTGCTTTTTATCCATGAAACATTTTTTTGAGAACAAAATTTTAGGGGGAGGGGAGAATCCACTCCAAATTCTGGAAGAAATAAAAAGGAAAATGTTGGCTATGAGGCCAAATAGTTCTCTTTTTGAGCTGATCATTTTCCAAGAGAAAATCCAAATTTTTTTCAGAAAGTGGCTGTCCTGCAGGAAATTCCTGATTTCACGGGTGTGCTGCACTTCTGGCAAGAGCACTTGTGATCAAACTGATTGAAAAGCTGTTTAATTGGAACTGTTTTAAGAACAAACTAAAATTTGGCAAGGTTAATGGGGGGAAGCGTGGACAGGCCCAGGAGAAATAAATGAGAAGCAGAGTCCTCCCAGAAGCTGATTTTGCAATGGTCTGGCGTGGAGAAAGGGCGAAAGCCTCCCCGGCACGAGGACGTCCTTGTGGTTGTGATCACGTTGTGCGGCACATGGGCGCTTTGCAGCCCACAAATCCCGCTCCTCCGACTCTCCTCTTCAACTGTTTTCCCTGGGGAAAGGGGAGCGGGAATATGGTGGGATCCTTGGATGCATCCAGACATGGAAGTGGTGCTCAGTCTGAACATACTGAGCATGACCATGCAGGATCAGTCCTGAACCTGGTCATACAAAAGCATCTCTTGTGTCGGATGCAGTGGATGCCCAAATTTGTAACCCATTTCTACAGCATTTTGAATACGGACACATTCTTGCCTGCCCCGCTTGAGAAGGGATGTAGCAGAGAGGTCACTAGACAAATTCATGGAAAAAGGTGAATTGGGTCTCTAAGATACAAAGCTGCGGTATCGATATTGGGACTGTACCACCATGCCCCTTTTCTGGCTTGTCCTGCTTTCTATCGAGCTCATGGTAACCCATGGGGGTGGAGATGAGGATTTCTACAGGCTCTTTTTTTCCTTAAGCACAGACTTTGTGGGAATATTTTTCTACCTAAATGTAAATCAGAGCTAACATTGTCGTGGGTGAAATCAAATAACAATTTATACCCAGATATCTTTACTCTTTTCCATGTGATGGAAGTTTTGGTGCTGGGCTCATACATCCTGACATCAAGCCAGGCATGGAGGTGCTTCTTGGACGTACTGAGCAGTCTCTGGTGAATGCAGTTGCCATCAGGTAAGCAACAAATAGAGTTAATGGTTGAGGTAGCTGAATACCCCATCTCTATGGATAGGATGTGCTCCCCCCAGTTGTTTTCTCTGCCTAGAGGCACCATCTAAGCAAGTGATGTGTGGTCACCACCCCATATCCTAAATCTTCAACAAACTAGTCCTCAAGTCCAAATAAACACTTTCAGGATGAAACCGGAAAGGAGATTTGGATGCTTAAAACTGCCCAACATTTTGGTTGTCCCATTGTCCAGACAAGGTAGACAGAAAATGTTCCCAAACCCACTCTGTTGATTTAAAATAAATCCCAAGAAAAACATCCCTAAGTAAACCAACGCGTGAAGGCTGAAGGAGCACTTTCACACCTGAATGATAAATCCTCATTCTTCAAGAGAGTGACAATTTTTTTTAGTGTGCTTGGCTTTTGTCTCCTATGAAATTAGAAGTCTCCCACTGAGGGTTGGGTTTCATGTCTGGGTCACAGTTTCTACAGAAAGGAATTTTCATTATGGTCTTGGAAACACTTAAGCCTCCCTGTGCAACTGATCTAGCTGAGCTTTTCATAAGCAGCAGGACCATGGATGCCATCAGCAATCAGGGGTGAAATCTCAAGCAATCTGAGAAGGAGATATGAGCCTTAGGATGAGACAGGATCTCATAGTGAGATTAACATGGACTGTGAGGGTAATTAACCACAGTGACTGTTTGCTGAAGGTGTGGTGGGGGGTATCTCCTTGCCGGCAGACTTTAGACTGGAGGATGGATTCCCTGTTTCAAGGGGGAGTTAATTCACCAAAGCCCTTTGCCTTGTGATGTGCAGGGTGACAGACTAGATTATGAAGCTGGAACAGAGGTTGGGGACCAGTGTAGCAATAGTTGAGTCCTCAGGCCACACAAAGTGTGAGAAGTAAATAACTATTCCCAACATATCAAATGACATGGGAGAGTGTATCCCAAAGAGGTATGAGACCTAGGAACTTCTCACAGGGCATAAAACCCCAGACATACTCTGATCAGTAAAATTCAAAGAATATATTTCTAAGCCTGGGTCTTGCCCTGTTTCCTGTGGACATGGCGAAGGGACTAGTTCCTGCACTATACCAGCACTTTGTGTACTTAAAGCAGGCATATATCTGAAACTCCATTTGCTTTTCTCTCTCCAGGTTACACAACATCAATAGTCTTCATTTTTCTTTCTGGATGCTGTTTTCCAGTTATTATTTTTCTCTGGACTCTCTCCAGCCAACACACATCTTTCTTGAAGTGGTGCTCAAAACCAGACATGTTTTTCCATCTCAGGTCTAACCAGAGATGAGTAGAGAGAAGATGCATCCCCATGTCCTGTGAGCTCTATCAGGGTTGTCCATGGTTGTAAAAGTACCTCATGGGTATCGTAGGACTTAAATCAAGCAGTTACACCAAAAATCTGTGACAACAGTTGTGTAGGCTGAAAATGGCACACTCTTTTGTGATTTTTTTCCCTCTTGTTGAATGTGATGAAAATGTGGAATGTGCCTTGTCCCCCCACACAGCTTTCTCTGCATAGGCGAGATGCCCAAACCACAAAATTAGTAAAAAGAAACAAAGTAACTGTTGTAAGGTGGACCTCTTCATCAGTGTGCTTCAAAGGTTTTCTGCATTGAATAAAACAAGTTTTGACATATAATTGCAAGAGAAAAGAGCTGTAAAGACTCTACCATAGCTCATACCTTGATAATGGGTGATGATCCACAGCAATCCAGCTGGGCTCTTGAGGTTTGGGGTAAGTCTGACGAGCTGTGAATCTGGAGCATCAGTGAACATACAGGGATACTCAGCCTCCTTTAACAAACAGGAAAACTGAAACCAAGAATGTGAAGCCTTTTCTCCAAACCACATGTAATGGGGCAGTGGAGACAACAGCAGCGAGACAGGCATCTTTGGCTTGCTCAAGGTCAAGGCTGCCCTGTTTCTTAACTGGAAGTTAATCATTTAGCATGGGTAGTGGGAGCTCTATTTTTAGTTCTCTCTATTCTTTTATAGCTGAACAGATTTTCACCTCCTAGAAGCTGCTACCCAGTCTCACAGTGCCCTTTTTGCAACAGCTTTTTTCCAGAATAAAACTGCTTTTTAAACATTTGGCAACTGAGGAGCATGCTTGGGTGGTGCTGGGGCATCTCTGGGCTCTTCAGACCCACCTCCTGCCTGGAGCAATGCTGTTGCCAGCACCAGGTCAGGCTGGCCATGGCGGTTTACCCAAGTTTTTAAATTCTCCGGGGATGGAGACGCCCCACCTCTGGTGTCCTGCCCCAAGGCTGCACCACCGTCGCTGTCAGGAATTCCTAATGTTCAGCCCAAATCTCCCAAGCTGCAAGTGGTGCCTTTTGTCCCTTGTCATACCATCGTCTTATACAAGAAAAGTTTGGCTCCATCATCTCTGTGCCTTTCTTGGAGCAGCTGCCAGCTGCAGCCGCTAGAAAGGGCTAGGAAGAAAGTGTCGATGGAGCTAGTGTGAACGCAACTGTGAACCAGAGCCAGCGTGAAAGATGGTGATCCTGGGAGAGTTAGCAAGGGGATGCTTTTGCTGTGCTAAGGATACCTTAGCGCTCTCAATTATCTGCACTCTCCTTAATGACCCAATCTTCTGTGCCTTGTTGTAAGGCAGTTCCTCTTGAATCACAGTATTTAGAGCGATAATTTGGCTTGGAAGGGGTCTTTGGAGGACATCTGGTCCATACCTTGCCTTGGTCATGCTAGACAGCATGTGAAGTTGGGGTTGGTAGGAGTTCATCCTTCTTCATCAACTGTACAGTAAGCAGAAGGCAGGTCCCTGGTTTCCAGATGACTGAAGTGAGGCAGGATGGAGAGACTGGCATTGTCCTCAGTCCCACCTTTTCCTCAGCCCCGAAGGCGTAGCACATGATGCTGTTTTAATTACACAGCAGAGGAAGCTCACAGTTGTGTGACAAATATGAATACTTCTCGTGGGCTCAGCTGGAGGGTCCTTCCAGGCAGGAGCTGGTAACCTATGTTGGGAAGCTCTTCAGGGCAGGCCATGGGATTTACGTTTCTCCGAGTGCTGAAGACTCCTGCTTCTGATGGGAATTACTGGGAGCTCCCAAATTGTGTTCATTCATTTAATTTCTACTGCAGATTTCTTGCATGCCGCTAGGCAAGTCCCTTGGTGTCTCATCGTTTCTGCTTCCTACCAGGAAAATGTCCTCTCCTTCTCCCACCTCCATCTTCACCATTTAGGTGATGCACCTCTCTGAGGAAAGGGTTACAAAGATGTGTATTAGCTGGAGACAATCCAGAGAAAAATGAGAATAACTAGAAAATACACAACGGCTATGTACAGCGCTTTGCACCGCCGGGCTCTCATCCTCCTGAGGAAAAAAAAAGCCTCAAGCAGGATAAAAAATAAATACTAAAAATAGCATGCTGCTGAGCAGGTTTGTGGGGCCGCTCTGCGGAGAGCCAGCGAGGCAGCCCTTAGGAATGCGAGCAGAAAAGGACGCAGGGCAAGGGGAGAGACAGCCCTTTCCACCGGCCCCCACCTGCCCCTCTTTCCCCCACTGTGTGAACCTACTGTAGATTTCTTGAATTTCCCTTTGATGTTTATCTCCCCCCAGTAATTCTATTTGGGGGATTTGCTAAAGCGACGGTTAGAAGAATACAGCCTGGAATAGGGCGGCCGAAGGGCGAAAGAATGTTAGAAACAGGATTAAGATCATATTCTACAAGCGGTTGTCAGCCACTGAATAGGGCTAAAGTTTCTTATCGGGCCGGGGTGCCAGAATGCCTTTGGATTCTTCTCCCCTCTTTCCCTCCCCTCGGCACAGGGCTTTCAGCGTGGCAGGGAAAGCATAATCATCGCCCTGAATGGGGAGGTGGGCTCTTGCAAGCTTCGCCCCACGGAGCGGAGGCTGGGAGAGGGGGTCAGGGGATTGCTGCGGGTGTCGTGGGCAGGCAGCCCAGTTGCCTGGGAAAAACAAAAAAAAAAGGCAATGGTGGTTAATGCTGAAGTGGCTGGAGGATTTTAAGGCGCAACTATATTAAGAGGACAGGATTCCCTTTTGAAAGTCCCAAGCTCAGTTTCTTGATTTTTTTTATTTTATTTTTTTTTTTGCATGGGATTCCATGGCTTTCACTAGGCATTTTAGTTGTTGTTTTTTCTTTTTCTCCTTCTTCTTTTTAGGCAGGATTGGCATCCTGGTGGGAACTTAATTGGAAATATTTGGGGCTTGCTTCTGAATGTTCCAGATGATAAGAAACAGAAGTTCCAGAAAAGTGGAAGTATTTGGAAATAAGGAGCAAAGAAAAAGGAAGTGTGTTTTGAAAACAAACAGAGGCAAAAAAATGCTTGTGAAAGAGAATAAATTTTGGAAACTTTTGAAGCTACTTTCATATAAAACAAAAATACAAACACACTGACCTTGCCTGGGCAAAGGAATCAAGTAGTATTAAATTGCCCTGTGTGCTCATTTCAGAAGGCTAAGGGTATACAGGCTTTTGATGTTTCTACCTGTAAGATGCTTTTGTCTTCTTTACAGGTTAGGACCTTATAATAGAGAAGATTTTGAAGGGGTCAGTGTCCTCCCCTTTCCCAATCTGCGACACAACAGATGGACCCATGTGAGTACTCTCAGATGTGTATGTTCCAGTAGAAAAGAAGTGTTTCTGGTAAGATATTCAGATTCATTTAGGGAAATCTGGGTTTCGTTTCACTAACGTATTTAGACTATGTAGGCATGGAATGTTTCTCACTTGTTCTGCACAAAGCAGACAGAAATCTTGCCATCTTTTCTGGTTTGTGTTGGAAAAGGAAGTCTTGCAGGTAATATAATTTCTGGGCTGATCAACATAGCTGGGGAAAGGAACAAATTAGCTTTCTGGATCATGACTACATGTAGCTATTCTATAATGAGGGATTGCATTTCTCTGTAGCCCTTGCCTGATTTAAAGTATCAGGAAAACTTTGTCTAGAGACCCGTTGTCGAGCAAGAGCTCAGCAGAAGCAGTAGAAATCCAGCAAGAGGAACTATTTCCCCAGAGTTTTCAATATTTGGGGAGTGAGGGGGAGTGAAAGCCAAAGGGGTTAAAACCCAGCTCCTGGAGGCCTGTGAATATGAAAGCATCTCAGCTTTTAAATGAGCTTCTCCCTTGAGGTTTACAGAAATTTGACAGCCGAATACTGAAGTCAGAGAATCCTTTATCTACAAGACAAAATCTCATTAATTATTTTAGGGACTTGAGAGTAATGTCCTCGATGCTTTTGGTTGGCAATACTGTGAAACTTGAGTGAAATGGGGACTGAATGACATTACCATGTCCAAAAGCAATGAGGTTGAGGGAAGTTAAATAGCCCACACAAAATGATGTAAAATAAATTAGATTTTTTAAATTCTTCCGTTTTTCATAGTCCTTAACAAATAATGCTTTCAAGTCAAACTACGAGGCTACATTCTGTAGTTCTTATTGATTTCAGTTGGAACTTTGCCTAAATAAAATGTGTCAGCTTTTTTTTGACTCTTTAAATCCATCATTCCTTGCTATTACTCCTAGACTTTGTCACGTCGCTCCCTGCTACAATCAGCCCTTGTTGCATGAGTGCAATCTACTTGTATGCCCTAAGAGCTCCTGCCCCCAGAGGCTGACAAACTGCTGTATTTTCACACTTAGAACTCACACTTGCAGTAGTCTTCAGTAATGGAAAGTACCGGAATATGAAAAATCACTCCTCGTGCAAGGTGAGTACAAGGAGACAGGGTTACAGGAGCAGAAGGGAGCATCGCAAGGGCTGTTTGGGCAAAAGATGCTCTATGGTTCAACGTCCACATGTATCACTCACGTATTCCTTCTCCCATTCTGCTCCTAGGTCAGTGTTTTTTATGTAACTCAAAGGTTTATACAAATGAAAACATGATGAATAGACTATGCTGGTTAAAGACAGCGGTGTTAGCTTCCTCTCACATTTGGGGACTCAGAGCACCTTCAAAGCCATGTCAAGAAATTGCAGTAACTGCATCGAGGTGAGCCAGGGTAGGGAATCACCTTAATGCTCCTTCCCCAGCAAACTGCTCCCCAAGGACATGCCCGAGGGCAGCGAGCCTGCTCCTTCCCTTTGGTTTGCATTTGCCTGTGGTTGTACCAGCTTTTCCTGAACACCCACTGCCGAGTGTAACTGGGAGATGTTGGGGACAGCTTTCTGAGGAGTTTGCCAGGAGAGCCGACACAACTTTTGGAAGCCAACTGAATGCAAAGCAGGATTAGACCTGGCTCTTTAATACTCATAATCCCAATGTTGCAGCAATGCCTCCACCTTGTGCAGGGCAGCTTCATGTCCAGTCCCACCCTGAGACTCAAGCAGATAAAGCGATATCAAGCATTTATTCCATAAGACCTAATAATCTGTGTTGTCTGTTTGGCCCTTTTAATTGCCTTTCTTTTTTTAACCAAGGTTGAGACATCATAAAACAAGGGATGGTACCTTTGGAAGAGGAGAAACCTCTTCAAGAATCACTGGGAGATGGGCAGTTACTCCAAATCTATAAAACAGAAGAAGGTCAGTGAGAAATTTGCTTCTACCTCAAAAATTTATGATGCTACTGTCTGCCATTAGCTCCTGGTTGGTTTGGCACTGCCAGTGTGGTGCAAAGTGTTCTTCATTGCATCGCTCAAAGTCACTGCTAGACTCATCCAAGTAGAAACCCAAGCACTGATTTTTTTTCCCCATGATGCTGGCCTGTACCGTGGCCTTCCAGGCTAAGGCTGGTGAGCTCGGCGGTGGCTACCGGCGGCAGCAAACAGCTCGCCAGCACTGGGTGACAGTCAGGGTGACAGCTGGGAGGCTGCGAAGGGGACAGGCAACTCTAAACACATGCTTAAACACGGCGCTATTTGCCCAATAATCAGTAACATCGAGAGGGCGACATTAAACAAAATAATAAATTGTGTGCTGGGCTTCAAATTGGATCCCTTTTTTTATTTGATTTTGCTAGGATTTATTCCATTTGACAAACCATGCTGTTTAGAATACAATAGTGGCATAATCACAGCCCGGGGCCCTCATTCTTCAAGATAATGGGATACTTATTCATCTAAGGCAGGTACAAGTCTGTCCTTGGCTTTCATTTTACAAGATTACTTGTATTTCTGTCTCGTTTGCAATAGGTGATATCTGTCAGAAAGCAATTTTCACCCAATTTGGGGTTCTTAATATTTTGTCTTTAAACTCCTTTGTTGTTGATTTTTCCTTCCCCCCACCGCTTGACACGCATTTGGCAAGCAACCTGCAGACAAGCTGCTTTTTTTTCCCCTTTTAAACAAATAAATAAATAAATAGCATCCCTGGCCCTGTTTACATAGCTTGACGATTTATTAGTTAAGCGTGACAGCACAGGAATTTTTCAATGTACAAGACGTCCCGGCTGGTGTGTGTTCCACTTCATCCTCAAGAAAAAGAGAGTCTGCGCTCGCTTTTGTTCAGCCTGACAGTCTGAAAGTTCAGCAGATAGGAGCCCCTCGTCCCCCCAGAGATGATCCAAAAAGCGGTGGTTTAAAGGCCAACTGGAAGGGCTGAGCTGAGGTCCCGATTCAGGCTTCGAGGGCTTAACTTCAATATTTTTTTCAAGTAAAGGTGAATGAAATGCAGGGTAATTTTTTTGCAGGAGCGCAGTGATTTTTTTCAGGTAATGTTGGGAAATGAAAAGAAAAAAAAAATTGGTCCACTAGCAAGGTTCTGCTTAGTGCTAAAAAGAAACATTTGTTTTTCCATTTAAAGATGAAGTGAAATGGGGAAAAACATGTGATAAACTGTTTGGATCTAAAAAGCATTTAGATAAAATTCTAGCTATTTGGGATTTCAGCCCTTCCAGTTTCCTTACGTGAAAAGCTCTTCTCATTTCCCTGCTTTCCTATTTCCCCTCGCTTATCCCTACAGCCCCCTCTGCTGCTTTTGGGTATCCCAGGTTAATTTGTCATTGAATTTTGATTCTGAAAATGCAACAGCTCCATCTTAGTTGATGTTTTTCTTGTCTTTCCCCTCTTCCCCTCCATCCTTACTCAAAGCTGCAGGAACGTGGGTAGGTGTGAAGCCCCCTCCCAGCCCCGCTTCTTGTGCTGAGACCTGATGGAGTCGTGACACATTCCTGCAGGTAACATAGCCCTGCAGACATCCTGGGAGGTGGAGGGACTTAAAAATGCAGGTGGAAGCAAAGCAAACAAACAAAATTTGGGAAATGGGGCTGAAATCAAAAGCACATCTCTCGTCTCTCTTTGTTTAAGCCGGTTAGAGGAGCTCTGTGCAAAGAGGAATTACTCTGAGGAGACTCAGACACCTTTCTTTTCTCTGTGGGTGTCTCTGAAAGCAAAACTAATTCACTTCTTTTGCTCCATCAGGTCTCCCCTCCATTGTTCCTCACTAATGTAATTTTTTTTGTCTTACTTCAGAAACATTCCTGCCTGAGTAATCGTCTCCAGCACGGAGAGCGAGGAAAGGAAATTAAGATGTTAGTGAGGGTTTGAGACATCTCTCATGTTTCAGAGTGGATCAGAAGGCTTTTTTTTCCTTAAGTTATGGGGAGGTGAGGCAAACACGTTGGATGGCTTAGCTGGCGGGAGAGGGCTGGGGTGGAGCGGGGCTGGTCTTCAGGAAGCGGTGACGCTTCTTTCTTCTCTTGACACAGCAATAAATATGTCCCTAATTCCACATGCGGGTCCATCTACAGCAGATAATCTCTCAGGGGAAGAGTTTCATCTTTGGTGGTCTCCACAGGGCAATCACAATAACTTTTTACTAGATGGTTCCCAATTTTACTTTGGGAAGGGAGGAGGCTGGACTACGGGAGGTGTCAGATGAGATCTTTTTTTGGAGACATGAGGCAAAACTGAAGCTGACAGATAACTTTTGAGTAGTTTTTTTGCCTTCAACAGCCAAAAGCTGAAGGGAGCTGAGCCACTTCCACCAGGCGAGTGATTTATCTTGTTATAGGGAAGTTCATTTTTTAACCAAAGAATGAGACCGTACGCATGAAAATCCATCAGCAAAGGTTTTTCCAGGGTTACACAGTGGATTTCAGTTTTCCCCAGATGTTTCCCAGTGCAGCTGTGGAGACCTGCATGGAGATTTTGAGCCAGCTTCAGAACTGCTTTGTTTTTCTCTGCTCCTTTTCATGGCATCCTTGGAGAGATGGTCTCCTGTCCCCAACAGCCACCCTGGTCATGGCCACCAAACTGCTGAGGTGGACCACTTGGCTTAACTCACAGAGCCTTTGTGGTGCTTGTGACCTATTAATTGACTCCATAAGAAAGAAATAATGGGGAAATTAGCATAAACATTGCACTTGGGATTGAACAGTGCTTGCAGCTGCCTTTGCAGTAAGGGGTGCTGTAAAGTTTACTGTGCAAAAATGATGGCTCCAAAGTCAGTCTGGGAGTAGCAGGTGCCTCACCTGAGATTCCTGATGGTGGTGTGTCCCCATGGGCCACCCCATGGGCATCTTTTCATAGGGAAGAGCTTCATCCCACTGGGAAGTCACGCTCGCCTGGGAATGCTGGACTGACTGTACATGGCGGTGGGAGAGAGCAGAGGAACGGAGCTGAAGAATTTCCCAGGGCTGAGCAAAAAGCCAACCTTCATCCAAAAAGGGGTTACAAATCCTGAAGACACCAAGTAAAATGTAAGCAAAAGTCTCAAGTGATATTCGGGCAAAAGTTGCAGAAATTTAAGTCACTTAGGCATTATTAATATTTGCTTTGTCAAAGGAGAGATAGGTTTCTCTGACATGTGCCTTGCAGCAGGTTAAAATAAAAGACCAGCATGGTCCCTTCTGGACTTGCAGCTCCTGAAAACAGCGCCAGCCCCAGTGTGTAATAGGATCTTCACTGCTATTCCAGGGCTTGAATAACATTATGGTGACTTTGCATAGATTTTTGCCCTTAATGCAAATAGGGAAATGATTTTCTAATCGGGTAAGATAAGGCTGAAACATGATAGATAGAGTTGGGCTTGTTAATGAAATACAAAGAAGTAGCCTGTAGCTCCATAAACTATTCTTTAAAATAATGCAACGTTAAAAAAAAATGAGTTTCTCTGGCTAACAGTGATGTGAGAAAGCCTTGATGCAAATCTTTGTAATGAGTGCATTTCGATGAGCATTTGAAAAATATATATGTATTTATTTGCATTGATATGTTTATATGGCTTTACATATCAACTTAGTCAGGAAAAATTGAATAAAATGTCTCAGGTCTGGGAAATGAGAAGAGATTATGAAAAGCAGATTTAATATAGCACCGTTTTTTGATGTTTGTGGCACATTTCATCATATTGCCAGAGACACCCAATTACACAGCTTGCAGAGTAATCAGCAAATGGGGGATCCGAAGGAGAATATTAACTGTGGTCTTTTTTTTCCCCTTCCTCCTCCTCCTTCTTTAGCAAATATTATGTTATGCTTTATGGAAATGGATCAAAATGCCACATGTGCATTTAATACTGAGCTCTGGAGCTCTTTCAAATCTTATTTTTCCCCTCACATTGTATTTTTCTGGAACAAACCTCCTGATAACTTTAGGACATGGTCTTTAAAGCCAAAAACATCACCTTAAACTTCCTGCAAGTTTGGGTTCCAGTTTTAGCAGGTGGTTGACTTTACCTCATTGACCTTGTGCGAGGGGAAAAATCAGGTCTTATTGTGAATTGCAGATACCCACGTGCAAGGACATGATCATAGATCATCCGTTCATTTCCCTCTTGGTGGAGGCAGGAATTGTCCAAGCTATTTGGTGGCCTTGAAGGTCACAGACACTCCTTACCCACAGGGTTTTTAATATTCAAAGCAAACCTGCTACTGCAGTGAAAAAAGGAGATCTAGTGATTCATATTCCCCTTATTGTGGAAAAAAATAGCAATGGTTGCATTGTAGGACAATTGTGGCTGGCTGATATTTTGGCTGCATGTGATCAAACAGTCCTCGAAGGCACTGATTGAACCGGGTCAAAAAAATTGGAACTAAAAATATTGCAGGCAGGGGTGTTACCAGGCTCTGCCCATATTCCCACTGTTCCTGGCTCTCCGCTTGGTTTAAGAGAAAGTCACTTTTCTTGAGAATGTCAGAAAAGTTATAAATCATTATTACAAATGCACTCACTTTTCCTTCTTGATGACTTTTTCCCTACTATGTTGTTTCCTCTGCAATGTTTCTACAGTTGAGAAGAGAAACTAGGAAGTTATATTGGTGGGGGATGACATTCTGAAATTGAGTAATTTGATTCTTTTTTAAGAGCTTCATTGTCAGACGACTTCAGGAAAATCTTAATAAAGTCAGAAAAATATTTTTTTTCTTATCAGCTTCATCAGGCAGCAAATTAGGCCTGTAGCCAAGATGGAAAGCCCTTGACATCACTAGGAACTTCTTGCCCAAAGAGAAGTTTCACCATCTAGGTAATGCTCAAACTAACCCTAAGGGAGCAGCACAGTAGAGCAACAAGTTTCACTGCCATCTTCTTGAGCACAGCCCACCATGGCTAGACCTAGAAAAGGGGACAGGTCTTCCACCAAAAGAACAGAAACATGCCCCAAATTGCATGAAAGCCCAATCGTTTGAGAATGGTCCAATTTATCCTGCACCGCTGTCTTTAAAGACAAACTCTCTAGTCAGGTCTTTCCCATCATCCCCTCGTCAGACATGACTTTGTGTCCTGGCTTGTGCTGGAAGGTGATGAGAGAGCAGACCCCTTGTGCTCGCCTCGCATAAAGTGCTGCAGCAATTGTTTCAGTGTCTTGCAGCCAAAGGGGGTTTTCACCTCCTGCCCCAGCTGGAGACAGTGACCCCAACAGCGAGAAGCTGATGTTCGGCACCTTTTTATTGTGCAGATTTTTCTGTGTGGTCCCAGCCTCCCCCAGCTGAGTGGCAATGGCACTCACCACCATCGGCAGGGACGTGGTGGGGCCAGGCAGGGGAGCATGGGTTTCGGTGTGGGCACCGTTACCTGACCCACACTCCGTGTCCAGGTTTTCTGCACTAGAAAATGCCTCGCAGCCCACCAGTGACACGACTCAGGTACAAAATAGGTGAGCCTGTTTGCATTTACACCCCTGCCGATCGGCTCAGGTAGTTGTTAAGGAAGGATTCGCAAAATAAGTTTTCCTTGATTTTTTTTTTCTTTTTTATTAGCGGAGTATGAAAACAGGCAATAATTTTACAGAAAGCAGGACTGGCACAATTGGTACATAGCATCATGCTGCAGCTTTTTGGAAATGAATATAAACTCTTTTTTTTTTTCTTCTTTTACCTACCAGAATAAATAAATATGATACACATTTGAGTTCCTCGATAGTGAATTCTAAAGCACAAGGTCTTACACTACAGCTCAATTTTACAGCGATCTGTACAGTATATTACTTTGATTTCCTTTTTGTTGTTTAAAAGCCTTTGTTCCTTTGCAAGATAGGTTTGACACACAAACACGGTTACACTTTGGGGCTAACTGTATGCCTTGGGTCAGAAGCTGGGAAAAAAAATATAAATTGATTGCCTCCTGGGATGAGAAAATAAACCAAAAAGTTATTTTCCATTGCACAGACACATCTAAAGTTCTGCTGTATGAGATGGCCCTGCTCAGTTGCCAGGGCAGTTAGAAAAGGCTTTGGCCATTTGTAGGGCACCAGATGCACTATGTAACTTGCTATGGGTTTAACGTGTGTCTTTCTTAGAGAGCTTTTGCAGAGGGCTTTTAGCTTGAGGCCCAGACTATTAAAAAAAAAATAATTGTATGTTTTTGTTAGTATATGACAAATCTTATATTCTTTACAAATTAATTTGGGGGCTAAATTTTGTCCTTAGCTGTGGCCTTGCTCCGCTGAAATCAGTGCAATTATTCCACTATGGCATCACAGCAGCGATGAGGGTCTTACTTTACATAGTGTCTGGGTCTTACTTTACAAGTCGCAGCAGGTTCCTCTGAAACCAGTAAGACTACATGACCTGGGACATGTCCTGAACTTTGTACAAGGTCCTGAGGCCATGCTCGAAGTTGGCATTAATGAGAGCCTTCATTAATGAGAGACACCCATATACAGAGGAGGTGATGTTAGCATCTCAGCTTTTGCATCTTTTCCCCAGGCAGCCTGAGAAAGCAGAGGACGACACGGATGCTGCTATCTGTGCAGCTGGGAACGAAACAGCGCGTCTGCAAAGTCCGTGGAAAACAGAGGACGTTAATCATTACTGGGCTGTTTTGTAATATGGTGGGAAAGCTGCATACACACATCAGAGCAGGGGATTTTCTTGTTTGTTTGATCTTGCTTTGCTGGAAATTTGTTTGTTTGGGTTTTGGTTTTTTTGTTGTTTATTGCACCAACCTTTTCTTATCCCTCTGCTATGGATTTGGATTGAGAGCAGACCTACTCAGAGAAATAGCTTATTTTCACTCGATAGAAAACACAGGAGATGTATTGTGTTGCTCTGGAACAGATCGTAAAAAATCAGCAAGGGGCACATGGAGGGGTAAGGAGGGAGGAAAAGAAAAATCAACACAGCTTGTAAAAACCAGCAGGAAAGTTCTGTAATTGACTTTTTTCAAGCTTAATTGAGTTATGTTTCATAGCTACTGTAATTAAACTAACAGAATACGTTGGATTTGAATTTGCATTTCCTTTCTACAGAAGTTTATTTAATCCTTTACGTATGAACTCTTCAGAAGTGTCCTTAAACTTCTCAAAATTGTCGTGTCAATGGAAGTACCACACATGGCACACAGGGACAGAAATAGCTCCAGTTCCCTCTTCTGTGTCCACCCACTGTGGTGTTTCTTCAGCAAAGATGAGCATCTCTTCGACTGGCTGCGGTGGCAACAGAAACCTAGAGCTGGTTAAATTTCTTCACGTGGTGAAATACCTAAATGAGAGATGAGATGTGAGGGGATCTGTTTGTTGATGATTATTTTCGTGGTTAGGAGTGTTTTTGTGTTTCCTACACGGCAGATGATGATTTTTGGTGGGGGAAATACAGGCAAAACTTCTCTCTCTCTGTATTCCCATATTCACCATCAAGGATATTTCCACTTGTTAGCCAAAAAGAAAAAAGAACCAAAAAGGGAAAAAAGACATTCCCTTTCTGCCTCCCAGCATTGTTACTGGTTCTTTTCTCACAGGTAGTATTTAGTATTTCTCCTGCACTGTTTAAACACCTCCTTTACTTTATTAATACTTAGCAGACTTGTCTTGCAGAGTAAAAGAAATTTAAACTGCAAACTCTTACCCTGAATATTGTGACCTGTTTTCTCCTGGGCCCTGATCCTGCAAGGACCATGGCTAAAACCTTTAAAAATTTGGTAAGTAGGGTTTGGAGCCACAGCTGGTTCACCAAGGAGAGGCAACGTAAGCAAAGCCATAGGAAGGGAAAAGAACAGCAGAGGAGATCTCCAGGTACAAAACCTGTTTCAAAATAGAAATTAGGGAGATTTTATCCCCAGTCTCTCCACCATTGTTTTTAAAGGACTGGTCGCATCCTTTTCCCAGCCTTGGTGCCATGCTGTGCATTTATTTGGCATTCCTTTCATGCATTAAAAAATCAACTGGATCATCTGCATTACGAAACACAAAATGTTGCTTCTCTTTTTACATTTATCTCTCTGCTGCTAAAACTGTACCAGGGATGCCCTGCCCCAGCACCAGGTTGGCGTAGCACCCAGAGAAGATAGATAGCTTTTTTTTCCCCCATAATAGTTTTTCTGTCTGATGGGGCAGGATCTCCGGGTTACTCTCCAGGCCTTTTATGCCTGTGATAGAAGAATCTGTGTTATATCCAACTGCAATATTTGTTAAAACACATCAGATGTCTCCTGGACAGTGAGGGGAGGGGAACCTCATTCCATTTTGTTTCTGAGACTCCACCAACAACCTCATTTTCCTAAATAGCTGGGGGTGGTGGAAGGAAAGGGAACAAGCAGACCTCACATCACAAATCGGGGGAGATGTGCAGTAGTTCTTCACACCTGAAAGAATGTTCAGGTTTGTAAAGTTCAAAGAGGAATGATGCAGAATGACTCCCTTCAGTCTTCCCACTACATACATAGGCTTGGATTGGATGGCGAGTTCTCCCTGTGGTTTTTTGATTTTTTTTTTTTTTTTTGGTCAGAAAAAGCCCCAAAGCCCAGAGGCATTAAAACAATATGCAGGAAAGAGTCAGTTTTGACAGATAATTCATTATTAAACTTTTGCAAGTTAGGAGCCTAAATTCTTGCTTTTTTGCATTTCCAAATCAATTTTGGCTTTACGTGTCAGTTTACTCCCATCATGGATGTTTAACTTTGACCTTAAGAAGATAAACCCCAAACTTGGCATAAAATACTTCAGGGCCTCATATATATTTAAGGCAATATATTTTTTCTTTTATTTCTTTTTAAATTTTAGCTATTTTTATCCTGATTCAGAATGGGAGAAATAATCTCCGCATAAGAAATGTTGACATGCTCTAGTCCAGGACCAGCTGCACCTTGGTCAGCTTCTGTACCACACAGAGGCAGACGAGGATGATACTGAACAGACATTGCTAGGGACTGATGGAGATCCTGATGTCTCCTCTCCCAATTTGCTTTCTGAGCTGTGCTGACCTCGTCCTGATGTCCATGGTTTTAATGGCGTGCTAGATGTTCCGTCTGGGAAGTTCCCAGTAGCTGCTCCAAGCCTGCTGTGAGGATGTCAGCGATACCACAGGGCACGAAGAGCGTCAGGCACCAGGGTCGGTCGAGACGTGTGAAGACCGTGAATGTCAATATGAATTTTTGCACCAAGGCACAGGGAAGAGTTTCCCTCCGTGGCTCAGTGGGGAAGGTCTCGTCTCCCTCCAGAGGATCATGGCAAATCTAGTGCTGGCTCAAGCAAGCTTATCTCCTGCGCTCCCTGTCCCCACCTTGCAGAAGCAGGGCATAAATCCACGTGTTTTGACCTTCCCGTGGCGGATGCTGTGGTATCCATCGTGACCTACAGGAAGGCTGTATCTGCCCTGATGTGAGCTGACATCGCCCATTCCAGCCCCATGGTACCCGGGCAGAGAAGAGATGCCCGTCTTACCTGGGATGGGATAAGAGTGACTACGACCCTCTGTTCTCTGCCTGAAACACTCACTGACATGAGTTGCAGTTTCATGGACATCTTTTATTACTTAAAGAAGAACTGAAGTCCAGATCTGGTCTCACTGCCAATTACCACCCTTGTTTGCTTCATCAGCTCAGTCTAGACTGATACCAGGGAACAACATCAGAAAGGGCATTAATTAAATTTGCAGTCGCTCTGCTCTGGCAAAGAAACTCCATATCCTACAAATGCACTGATGTTAGTGTGAGGCATTAAAAATAAAGATTAATATAGCTTTTTGAGGAAGGAAGAGGAGAAAAATTAAAGCTTTTGTCCTGGTGTCCCTGGTTTGGGTGACAGGCTACAAAAAATGGAAGCTGGGACTTTCAAAGGATCTTTTTGGAGACAGTAAATGTTCTTTGGTGGTTTTAATTTAATCAAACTCCTTTGAAAGTGGCAGCCAAAAATCTGCTTCCTACGAATACCTTTGGTTTTGGCAATGTGGAGAATTCTGACGGTCACAGGGGCTGATTTGACAAAGTCAGGAGAACTAAAGCAGGAGAGAAAACCCTCAAACTGAAGTGTTTGGCACAACAGAAACATTTAAGGAAGATGCTCCATTTTCCTTGGAAGCTGGTGCAGTCGATGGGTTGCCCCCTCCGGAGGTCCACTCTTGCTATAACTTTATGAGGGATAACACACCATTTTCCGTCAAACTTGGCTATTCTTACGTCTCTATTTGCAGGAGTTAGATGCTTTTTCAAGAGGTATTAGCGGAGTTGAAAACACTCTTTCCCCTCCATGTTTAAAGAGGTAATTTGATCCCTGGTTTCTGCTCTGGTATGAAGCAAGGTGGGAGCGAGTGGGGCCATAGGCTATGGATCTACACTTCATGGTTAAATCAAGTACGGACCAGCTGATCATCTGCCGTGAATTAGCACAGATCTGCCCTGTGTGTTAGTGGCAGACCCAGCTGACAACCTTGGGTTTCAAACGTAGCACCTGCCACACAGTCTGGATTTTTTGGTCCTAGGCAATATTAGAGATTAGATCTGGATATCATCCCTCCCTAATGCTCAGGATAACAGCAGTGGGTTCAAAGGATTTATTTGGTTTGGCAAAAAACCCCCGTGGTTTGAGTTGGCAGAAACATTTCTTCTCAACAAGGACAACCACCCTAGGTTGAATGATGGGTCATTCCAATGAAACGAGGCTGAAACTGTTCACTGAAATAATTTTGAAGCTGGTGAATTTTGGTTACTTGCAAAGCCTGCATTTTTGGCAAGTTCATCTATGCCCCCTCAGCTCCAGCAAATACAAAGAGACTATAAAGCCCCTGCTTATCACCTGCTTTGCCTCCAGCATTTCAGCATTTTTCACTTGTTACATTTTCGCTTGCTAACCAGTTTCTGAAGCTGCAGGGCTTGAGGGTAGAATTTGGTGATCAGAGCTTTTTTCTAGACACAGCTTGCATTAATCAAGTTTTTGTCAAAGAACCATATAATTCATGGTGTATGAACACACCAGGAGTTCATACAAAGTTTTTATTATTCTCTATTGTCAAAGTTAGACCAAAATGCTCTCCAAAAAGAAAACCCCATAATTTGTAAATAGAGGAGTTTACACTTCACTGAAGATCAAAGAGGAAACAATCTAGATCAAAAATAATCCTGTGAATTTGGCTTTCATTTTTCTCCCCAGCCAGCAGCATTAGGCCAATATTTTGTCCTCTGTCTTTGAACAAGTGCTATTAAAAAGTAAACGAAAAATGCTTGCCTTATAGGAAGTGCTTAAACAGGAAATTCACCTTCATGTCATTTCCCGGCTGTTATAAAATTAGCTTTAGCAGAGAAGGGGGAAGTGGAGCAGTGAAGTGCACAGTCGTTTCTCTTCGTCATAAACACCTTTAGGATGCTGACCCACGAAGAGCAACTAGCTACAAGCTGAGGTCAGAAGGATGGCTGGTTTGTGACTTGGATACTAGCTACTAAAATTGTGAAGGAAGGGGGTATAAAAGCAAAAGAGGTCACAGTTCTGTACCACTGACAGTAACACACAGGTGATGGGTGTTGTCAACATTATAAACTATATACAAGACGAAGCAGGACTCTCTTTTCCCAAAGAACGCAACAACAACAAAAAAGGTGTATATAACACAGCTGGCACATTATCGCGGGGATGAGGAAAGGGGGCTTCTCCTGAACGTTACAGGCTTAACTCATGGCAGTCCAGAGGACAGTTCATCTGTCTAAACATACATACTCTCCCCCTTCCTCCTTAAATATTTAGTGAAGACGAGGCCAGTAGCAATGTCTGATGCAATCTTGGTGCTAATAAGACATTAGTAAATGCAAAGTTTTCCCTGAAAGGGAGCACCTTACTCCAGGAAGAGATGAGGGTGGGTGGGGGTTCAAGGAGTGACATGTCTAGTGCCAACCTCTGGTGCATCTTCTCATGGGCAACGCGAGCTCATCTGCCAGTCAGTTGGGTAGGGTGTCAAGCCCAAGGGATGCCGCGTGCTGCTTCGCCCGGAGCCTTAGGTTCTCAATACTCGTCGTTTTACTGTTCAGGCTTGGAAGGGAGCTGGAGGCCTGCAGGATGGGGGAGGACCAGACCTGCTGAGCGTGGGAGAGCGACTGGTAATACGACTGACAGTGCAGGGAGCTCAGCGGCGCCATGTTGACGTTCATGCCCAAGTAGGGCATGGCAGACGGTGTCCCCATTTCGAAGGAGGAGTAATGGACCAAGTTGTTGGTGGCAGCCATGTGCTGGCGGAATTGCTCCTGCAGGCGGAAGAGGCTCAGGGGTGAGGAGGAGTAGGAGTGAGTCTGAGCCAGGCCACTGCTGGATGAAGGCGTCACAGTTGCGCTGACTGGGGACTCTGTAGCAGGAGACAAGAGGGGATGGGGGTTATTTCTGCAGGCTGGATGCAGGTGCTGATCCTCACCCCAGTAGGGTTTGGACTGCAGCACGGGCTTCTCTCTTGCATCAGGAGGGCAGACGAGATGGGTTGTGTTAGCTCGGGAGAGCTAAACGTGCCTGTTCCTTACTTAGCACCTTACAGCATAGAAATGGGGCTGACCTCTTTGCTACGACTTTCCTGCTGCCACTGGGCACTGTTCTCCCCAAGCTCTAACCTGAGCAGAAGGTATTTGCTCTTTCTGTGCTCCTGCTACAATAGACAGCATGCTCTGTGTGGGTCCCATTTAGTGCTGGGGGACAAGAAGACAAATCTGGGCAGCCTACGTGCAAGCACCCATGCCCCCAGGGAATAAGGGACTATACCCAACCACTAGCACCCCCCTTGGAAATGCCAGGTCCTGACACCAACCCCCATCAAGCTGCTGCCCCTCACCTGCTTTTGGGCTCGCTCTCTTGCAGTTCAAAACCTTGCTGTCCACACCAGGGCTCTTGTCCACTTTAGCCTCATCCAAGGTGCTCTTAAACTCCTCCTCTCTGTCGGTCTGGTCCTCGGGCGCTGACTCGCTGGCCGACTGCTCTGACAGGGTTAGGTTGAGGTCTGCGCCCACCTCGCTTGGGAGACTCTGGACTTTCTCGGTGTCCGGGGTGGTGGCCTGGGTCTCCAGCACGGGCGGCTCCGTCTTTCCCTCGCTGTGGCTCCCTTCACAGTCCTTCTGCTTCTGCAGCTGCTCCTTCTGCAGGCTACGCTGTTTCTTCCGGAATTTGGCTCTCCGGTTCTTGAACCAAACCTTCAAGGTCACAAACAGCAAGGGGGAAAACTGTTGAGAATCCTGCTTAGTGCCAAATTCAGCATCATTCAGCCTGGGAACTTCAAGGGAACCCCAAGTAATGAAGTACTGAAAACCCACTGTGTCCAAATGTTTTCAGTGCTTCTACCAATAGCACAACAAATATATTTTTAAAAATGTCCAGCCTTCTTGTTGATTCTTTAAGCCATTCCACTGGCATTGGGTTTTTTTGGTTTTTTGTTGTTGTTTTTTTTTTCTAAATTGGTCAGGCAGTTTCGTCCAACCAGAATGGCTTATAGCTGAGTCTGATGACATTACACTGGTTTACAGGACAGTGCTCTTTTAGTTTCTAAAACCATTTGGATATAAGTGTACCAAAACTATGACGACAACACTCAAAATAAGTCATTACAGGCATAGGCTGTTATCTGGGAACTGAATTTAAGAGAGGAGGAGAGAATCCATATTTTTTTAACCTAAATCAGTAGAGATGGATTGGAAGAAATATATTTGCAAATCTTGTTAGTGCTGTTTGACTAGTTAGATGACAAAACAAAAATTTTGAAGATCAAAATGTCTTGACATTTATATAAAATAATTCTTTTTTTCTACTACTTATCCACTTCACATTGAAGAACATGCTATTTTGTCTTTTAAAGCCCATCAATGCAAGAACTTCCCCACCAGCAGGTTATGAAGCATGTTGCACTAGTTGAAACTAAAAAAATCCCAAAAAACAAAAACCAAACCTTGGCCTGAGATGTTACAAATATTGACACTGGTGGAAAAGAGCAGCTGGAATTACTTGGGTTTCTGCTCTTCTGAGAAAGCCAGAAAAGCCTTACAAATAAATAAATAAGTAGACTTCTGTTAATGTTTCTAAAATTTCCCCCAAAGAAATGTGAAAGAACAAATGAAAACCAGTGTACACTTCAGACAATCCTAAATTTAAAAAATGCGCATGGGGATGAAGAATTTCTTTAGCAGATGTGTGACTTCAGATGATTTTCTTCTGCCCTCGCCTTTGACAACTTTACTGCTCCCAAATCTTTGATTACACTGGAAGAGTCTTGAAAGGTCAAGGGAGCTGTCAACCCTCTTGGAACCCCACTACATTCTTTTAAACATCCCCACTCACAAACCCACAAAATACCAGTACCTGGACTCTGGCTTCAGGTAGGTTTGTGCACATAGCCAGCCGCTCTCTCATCACCACATCTGGGTAGTGAGTCTTCTGGAAGGTCTTCTCCAGCGCCTCCAGCTGTTGGGCGGTGAAGGCTGTGCGACTTCGCCTTTGTTTGCGGTGCTGGGATCCATAACGTGCCTCCAAAATGATGTCTTGAAATGTACAGCCGTTGGAAGACAAGAAAAGTGGCCAATTTAATTATTGGAATTTGTATGCTGACAGTTGAATAAAGCACTTGGTAACACCAGACGAACCTACAAAAAGTTTTTTTCATGGCTCTAGATCTAATAAAACACATACACACATTTTACTGGTTAATTGAGGTGTCCAAGGAGATAAAACCTCTGACTAGAAAGCCTGTTCTGAAGAGGGAACATCTTTCTATGACAGCTGTGGAAACTGTTGAGACTCCAATGCTAAATTTGGTTGAAATAAGCCAACCTGCTTCAGCGTCAGTGGGGTAGGACATGCAGATGCCCGGACCCAACATGGCATAAGCCTCTTTCATTAAGAAACTCAGTTAAAAACAAGGTGAGGAGATTCACCCTTGTAATAAGGAGAGGGGCCCAACATTATGCGTCATGTTCTCCTTGAAGCCCAAGGCAGAGCTTCAGTAGGCTTCAACGCTGCCATGATGTGCTGCCCTGATCGGGGGGAAGAGTCTGAGCAGCTCAAACACAGATGCTTCTAGCTCATTTTGTTGGCTGCAGCTGTATTGGAAGACATGCGTCTTCCCAGAAACCAGGCTGAGCTGGCTCTTCTTTAGTGTCTCGTATGTAGCTCTCTGTAGTCTTCAAGGCATGATATTGGAGTGCTGTTCTGGGCCCCAGTTCAGGGAAGCACTTAAGCTCATGTGCTTATGTGTGTTTAGCTTGAAACCATGTGCTTTACTGAGCATGGGCTCTCTGCAGCATCTGGGGTGGAAACACCAGCCAGGACCAAGTCCAGACCCACTGAGTGCAAGCCCAGCGCTCATGTGCCGAGCTCTTCTCAGTAGAGGAGCTACTCACAAGGCCTGACTTTGCAAACTGTGCTTGCAAAATTAAGAGCAGAGAAGAAATTCAGACTGGGGAAAATCTGAGGCCAACAGTAAAGGGCTTATTATTTTACCAGAGGCGTTATTATTGCACAACAGTTAGTGGGAGTAGAAAGATCTTAAATCAATGAAAATTAGTTACTTTAAAATGAAAAAAAAAACACCAAACAACAACTCTTTATTATGCAAGCTGGGACATGCTGTGCTACAGCATTGGAATGAAATAGTCTGGCAAGAGGTTTGCTCTCAAAGAGGAAATGCAGAAAGAGCAGTGTCTGGTATCATTTTTAATTCAGTTAAGAATGTGACTTCCAGTAGAAGGGAGGAATGAACACACTAGAAAACAGCAGGGAGAAAAGTCGGCATTATCAGTGCATGGAGCCAGATGAAGGCTCTTGCTCCTGTTTATTTGTGCTTTTGTCACGAGCATTGTGGAATGAATCTAAACAATAAAACAAAACCTGCTGTCAGGCCAGCCCCAGAACCACACAGCCAGGTTCCAAATACATTGGCTAATGAGCGTAGCAAATCAGCTTTGCACTGCTCAAACATTCCTCTTCCAAACTTCCAGCTGTTTCATTCTAGGTCAGCATTTTCAGCACCTTTCTGGGCGATAGCCAAAGCCATGTGGTTTTGGCAACCTGGAGGAGACGTGATCAGGCTAAAGGTCTTCGGCCAAATACAATATAGTGTTGGTTGCATACAAGAGACTTTTGTGTTTGAGGTATTGGAGCTCCTCAGGGAGTTAAAATGCTGGTAATAGCTGCCACTTTGGAGGCAAAGAGACTGTCCTTGATGAATTCAGACACAGTCACAGTGCAGCCGGGCGAGGAGAAGGGATGTTCTGGGACAAGAAATAGAAGCTACCCCAAAACGTTTTACAAAGCTAACGTTTGTGTTTCAAGTACAAGAAATCAGGAGAAAGGACACTGGTTAAACACCCTACCTGCAGGCTGGAATATTCCCGAATTTCTAGAGTAGAGGTTAGACCTACCAGCTCCCCGGAGGCGGCAGCTCATACATTAAGTTTGGCCACTCCAACGAGAGCCAACCAGCAATTATTTTAATGTTTTAACTATGTTTTCAGGCTTTGTGCAAGAAGGAGAATATAAATTGCAGGTGAGGCTTTGCAGTTACAATCAGAAACCTCTGTTTTCTGACTTAAGGTCATTTGCTTTTGTGCTGCTTTATTCTGACTGTCCCTGGAAGGCAAATGAGATCTATAACCTACACTGAAAGATATTCAGAAGTAACAGAATGTGAAGCAACTGCAAAGGAACCAGCTTGTAGGTATATAATGCCTACCTTGCCAATGATAAGCAGACAAGGGGACCGTGGGATTTAATTGGGAAAGTCTTCCAGGTGGGTTATTAATTTTAAAGATAAGAGGTCAGAAAACTAATTGAATCTCCCAATCAAGAATACGAGAATAGGTTTTTTACTCTTTTTTTTAAATGTCCCTCTACTTTTACCCTAGTTAGGGTCAAAGACGTTAAGTCCTCCATGCTCTACTGTAAAAGGTAGAGGTGATCAGAAAAATCGTTCAAGAGATCCTTGCATCTAGGAAAGGGGCACCTTGAGACCTAAGGTCTGCAAGGCATATTACAGAGTTCAGGACCATCTGCTCCCATCTGACCACCTACACACTGAAGGGGTGAGGGAAGGAGGGGATGGACGACCAGGACAAGGAAAGTGCCCACCTATCATCACTGCAGCCCAGCAGTAGAGGCAGGATTAGAGTCCAGGTCTCCTTGATCCCGCTTTGGTTCTTTTTCAATGAGGACAGTGACTCCCAGCACTGCCCTATGGCCCCCCAGAGATTCCACAGGCCACAGTGAGTGGTCTGAGGAACTTTGTTAAGGAGGTCACTACTAGCAGCTGGATAAGGGAACATTGCTGGCATGAAGGTTTGAGAGTCACCTGTGGTTCAATGATCCAAAGAGTCCATGACCTTTACCACCATGCCTTCGTGGACTATGCACCTAGGAGGACCATCCTGAAATGTCTGCATCCTTATTTTGGCTTAAGCCCATGTCTCTTAAATTTAGCCCACTAAAGTTTTCTGGGTAGATAATTTTTTCCACCTCCTCTAGGCTGGAAGGAATCACTCCACTTTTTTTTTTTTTTCCTTTAGTATCAGACAACTAGAAAGCTCTCTTAAAGCAGATGCATAATTTTCAGACAGCTGGGGAAGATCATTCCATTCTGGGAGGGTCTCTAGAATCACATCTATGGTCACTTTTTGCTTTAGCTTCAGTATACTGGTTGTCAGGTCTGCTCTTCCATACTGAATCCAAGCCCTGACCAAAATGGTGATGTCGCAGCTGTTGATCATTTGCATTGCAGTAGCCTTTGATGATCTCAGCCAGATCTGGGTGTTTTGTGGTAGGCTGAAATGTAGAACAGATATATGTGCCCTACCATACCAAATATTCTCAGGTCTTCATCAATTATTTTTGAACAATTCCCCCTAACAAATCACAAAATATTATCTGGACTTTGCATTTCCTCCTAACGACAATATCGATAAAGTGCTGTTACACTCATGGCTGAACACAGAAAAACAGATGAGATGCTCTGGAGCAGTGCCTCCTGTCCCACTGTCTGACCATCAACAATGCTGTGTAAATAACACTTTCTGGGTAAAGTCACACGTGACTTTCTTTGAGCCTAAAAAAAGCTCTTTTATGGAAGGCAAAATACAAAGGGAACAGAGAGGGAGCCAGCAGGACCTGCAAGAAAGCATCACCCTAGCCAAGGTCTAGGATCCCCAAGAAGAAATAGGTCAAGGTGAGACCCAAAGAAGATCTAAATGAAGATCATTTTTCAGAGAGAAAGAGTGTTTGGTAAGACAAAAAATAGAAAATAGTTGCAAGAAGGGGCAATGTGGAAGAACAAGCTATGACCTGGCATGGCAGGAGATGGCTGCTAGGGGATGCAAGTCCTGGGCCCCTCAGTGGGGGAATCCAATTCTCTGTGTGCTCCTATTCATCGTGCTGTTTTTTACTAACAAGAAAGTAAAATTTTCTGCTATTTTTTTGTTCACTCGTTAGAACATACTTCCGTGTCTTTTTAATTCTCTCTTTTCAACCCCATACAGTGGGGCTGCGTCCCTTCTCAGCCCCAGGCTCCCCAGCCATTGGAGGCCAGTCTGCAGCAAGGTACAGTGGTCCACTGGCAACAAACACCGCGGGCCACGTGTCACCTGCAGAGCTTGGCCACGTGGCCAGTATTCAGGAGCACACCACGCCAGTTGGCTACGTCGCGCTCCAACTCCCAAAGAGTTTCACTTGGTGCAAGCAACAAGTTTTGGTGGGTTTTTTTCCCCAGGGAATGGCAAAAGCCGTGAGTTGTTCTTACCAGCCAGTCTCTCTGCCAGGGTGAGGGCATGCACCGAGGGTCTGTAGTCGGGGGCGTGCTGGGCTTGCTGAGCTGCCTGCTGATGGAGGTTGTACATGGCGCTCAGCGAGTTCATGGCGTGCAGGGAGTAACCGTTCACTCCATAGTGCTGCATGGTGACATAAACCTGAAAAACAGCAGCCAGAGGAGAGAGGTGCTTAGGAACGTGCTATTCCAGTGTCCTGGTGTCTCAGCGGAGCTTTGGAAATGCTGAGCTCAAACTTAAACTGCTGTGTGTGAGGCTCACGTCCAGCCTCCCAACTCCAACAGGTTCTGGGACAGGAATCAAAATTCCTCCTGTAGACCTAAAGCACCAGCGAAGCCAGTCTGGCTTCCAAGTTTAGAGACTAGCATCTGACTATATTCCACTCATGATATGCTGAGCAAAAGATGAGAAAGGATTTTTTTTTTTACATACCGTAATAAAATTTATCATATTATTGTGACTTTTAATGAACGGACCCAGCTCTATCCCAGGACTAGCTGGGATTTTGTCCCTATCATTGCCTACAGTGGGCTGTTCTGTACTCCCATTGCTATAACGTCAAATAATCTTTCTTATCTGAATCCACTCATGCGTAATTTGTTTCCATTCATTTTTCTTAAGGTTCTTCCTAACAAAACACAAATGACACAGGAAAAAAAAAAAAGCATGTGGTGTAAAAGAAAATAAATCTGTGGCGTAATAGGACCAAAAATGTTATGGCTAAAGAGGGAATTAAGGTTTGCAATAAATACTGACATTTCATAGCTCAATAGCAAGGAAATTATTTCAAAAAACTAATGGCTTTTTTTTCTACTGTGGGCTCTGCATGAAACTTCAAGCTGTTTTTCCTTACAGACCATCTGTAAAACTGAGCTAATATTGATCCCAAAACCTGAGTGATGCTTCATTCATTCCTGTTATAAATGACGGAGGGCCTCCAGGATACCATTTCTGTAGTTTGTAAGACATCGGGAAGGAAGTTGTGAAACATTTGCCACACAAGAAAATTTTTAAAACATCAGCAAGTCACTGTCTGGAAAGTCAGTGCAATGGATGAACATGCAGAGAAAGAGGTCCAGCTGGACTAACTTAAGGAAAGCAGACAGGTTATCTAGGCAAACTCTTAGAAAACAGTTTGATTACTGGAGGGAGGTGGTTCAAATCCCATGATTTTAGGAGAAACCTGATGCATTGAACAGCAAAAATTTGGATGAACAATTATCTGTTGTTTTTTCTGTACTGAGGAAAGACCTTCTTTTTTGCCTGTAGAGGATTTATACCATGGAGGACAGACTCTCAGTGAAGAGGGAGGAATGGAAACGAGTTGCTCCCACCACCCCTCCTGCTCTGAATTCCCATTTTCTCCCAAACCACCTTCATGTAGGTGGACAAACATGGAGTGACTTTGTTTAACATCCAGAAGCCAAGCTGTAGTTCCTGGGAAAAGCAGCTGAATTTTGTACTATAGGGTCTGGCAATGACCTGAGGCATCTTGTGCCTCACCCTCGCAAGCACCTCTCCATTCGTGGCACCCAGGAACGGAGGAGGGAAGCCACGCAGCGGGAATTTGGTCAAACACTCTGCCAGCTCAGGGCTGGTCCTCGTTGCTCTGGGGTGGGTTTTTTTGCCTAAGGGATTTTGTCATGAGTGTGAGTGCTGCCTTTGGGACTGTCTTCTCAAAGAGGCTGCAGTAATTATAAACCAACAATTTGGGACAGATCCAGGTGTGGTTACACCACGAAGATGTGATGCACACCCTGATACCACCACCTTCACCTGCTTTGTGTCTCCCTGTTCACCCACTCTGGATTCACTCCCCAGTTCTTTAGTTTTAGGCTCAAAAAAAGATCAGTGGCTATCCAGCACCTAGATAGAATTGTAGAATCACAGAATATCTCAAGTTGGAAGGGACCCACACCCCACCTCACTCTATGCAATGCCAGCCACAACCTTATGGCCCACGGAGAACGTTACTGGTCACGTCCTTTCCTACCACATCCTATATGAGAGTATAAGAAAAAACAAAACCTGCCTCCTACTTCAAAGTACAGACAGACAATTTTTATATGAATAGCTGATTTATTGAAAAATGCATTTAAGGGTGCCTGAGACATATTTTGTAGCTAGTTCTGGAAAGCAGGGGAAAATCAGATCTGATTTGTTTTATGGTATCCAGACAATCACTTTTGAATTCATTTTCAAAATGTTTCATTTCAAAATTTACCCCAGTTTTTATAAAAGCAAAGACAACCCCAAACCAAAATAATAACCTTCATCTATATCCCATTAAGGTTTTATTCACTCTAACAGAGAGAAAGCCAATGCTATTCTAAGCTGAACTGCTGTGAAAATGGATATTTTTGGTTCAGATGCTGACCTAAACACAAGAATGCCATAGCTCTGCTCTAGTCAAGCTTAGGGAAGACCTAAGCAATGCCAAAATTGTTTGCTGGTTCTCTGATGAAGGGGAGGGACTTCACATGACAAGAGATTTTTGGCCTTTGTATTTTCCCCACGACGGGTTCACAGCGAAACTACGGCAGGGCTGTTGCTTTGCTGGACTGCACAGCTTTGCTGCTGGTGGCACGTGCTCCGGGACAGGAGCATGTCCCAGTGACATGGGCCATTGATGTGGCCGCAGAGGACATCTCCCATCACCTGGGGGAAGACCTGCAGGTCCCCGACCCAGCCACTACCTTGAGCGGTTCCAGCGGTGCCTGTGCCGCAGCCTCACCCCATCCTTGGCACAGTTCGGTTCCAAAGAGCGGCAGCGCTCAGCCCGTCCCCATCATCAGCGAGACCGCCGCAGTCGGCTGGAGAGTCGTTCGCTGCTTCGCTCTCACAGTCCGAGAGAAGGACTGGCTTTTCTGGGCAACGCGGGCAGCGACGCAGAGGTTTGCAACTTCGTTTTGCCTCCTCCCTTCCCACCCCGTCACTTGTGAACCGGCTGGCTGGTTCCACCAGCTTTGGCCAGCAGCATGGAGGTCTCAAAGCTTATTAAGTTCCTGCGTGTTTCGTGAAAACCATTTGAAGACACAGAACCTATTAATTGCCCTGGGCTGCTGCCAGACCTCTGTCCTTAGCAGACACTGGAGAATCCACACCGGGGCTCAGCCTTGCCAGGAGATATGTGGGAGGCCAAGTGTTTTTGACTCCCAGCTCACAGAAACGCCTGTTTCTTTTCTAATCCCCCTGCGTGATTTTGGTTGTGTACCAAGCTGGCACATTAAGGGAAAAATCAAGAGGGAGAGGAGGGGAATTTTTCCCATACTATACAGTCTTTTGAGGACACTGCCAATGATGTTGTGTCTGGAGCCCAGTGTTTCCACTGAAACACTTGCTCCAGGAAGATTTCAGTTTATTTGATTGTTAAAAGATGCTTTTGTGTGTACATGTGTGTCTGAGCAAACTCTTCTGGGTGGCCTAGAAGAAAGTGCATCAAATAAAAAGTAAAGAAAATAAAAAGTGGGAGGCTTAATAATGATGGACTCGGGACAGGGGTCACTACCCATCACAGCTTACTAAAGTTATCTTACTGTTATCACTAAATAACTGCCTGGCGCGCTGTGGCGCGGATGACAGGCAGAACTTGCTACTCACTTGTGCAGCAAATGTATCATCCCAGATTCAGTATAAAAAATGAGGGAATTTACTGGGCGAGACTGTTCAGCCTGGTAAGCAAAGTTAACTGAGACCACAAACAGCTCCTGTTTAACTGTCAGCTCCGAGCACACTCCAACCCCAATAAATGAAATATTTAAAAGACATCATGCAGCAATTTTTTTTAATGGAGAAAGCCATTCATCAAGCCACCGCTGTGTTTCACAAGCTGTCGAATAGTGCTTACACTGGTTAAAATAATCTTTATATTTCATTAAGCAACCAAATAAGCTGATCCCTTCCCACTGGCTGTATAGATGGTTTTAATTTTCAAAATCTGCAAATGCATCTTTTATGTCTCTGGGTGGCTGGAGGGCCTCAGGAACAGCCGCAGCCAGGAGGAAGATGAGAGCGAAGTTTGAGCTCCTCCTTTGCGGAAGGGTATGGGCTTGAGCAGTTGTCAATACAGCTGGGAGGGTAACGTAGAGTCCGTCCTGGAAGAAAGGGGGGCCTCACCCTGATTTTGTCCATCAGAGATGGTTGGAGAGTTGGGAGCGGTGGAGAAAGGAGATGGGAGCTGAGGAAAGGCGCAGGAAAACAATAGGCGAGAGGAAAATTTCTCTATAGGGTGATGGTAGCCTAGGTTTGCTCCTGCCCAGAGCCTGGGGGCTGATCCTGCAGCATTTGCTCAGCACAGGGAGTGGGTGCCTCGGTGCAGTGCCGGGGGCTGGTACCTCCTGGGGCGGGTGGTTTCCTTCTGCACGGCCCCTCAGGGCCACATCGGTGACTCTCCCGTCCCCGACATCAAAAGTCTTGCTCTCTCCCAGCCACCTACATTTCGCAGCACCTGGCTATCAGGTCTCCGCGCCGTGCCCTGTGCCGGACCCTGCCGGGGTTCCCGCTCCTTCTGCCTTTGCAATCCTGGCATTACTACCTCAGTCCCAAAAACCCTCCTATGGCTTTTACCTCTCACTTAAGTTTTCATTATGGAAGTCTCATGGATGCTGTGCCCATTTTTCTTCCCAAGCCTGCAGATCCCTCGGGCTGCGGGGACTGTGTCCTGCCAGGATCCGGCCTCATAGAGGGGACCAGGGGTTCCCCTTAGCTTTAACTGCTGCTGGCTATGAGAAACCCAGGGTTCTCCATCCTCTGCATTGCTTAGAGGCCTGGCGATATAGATCTCTGCCCATTCCAGACTAATTCAGAGAGCAGATGTCTCTTTATTCAGCTGCAGCTGTTCAATCTGATGTAAAAAATTTTGCACGTTTACCAGTCGGGAACGGGAACCCCGTTATCCTGGAACAGAGCTGCATTGCTCCAGCCACAACGTGGCTCCCATCCACCCCTTCCCAACACTGGCCTCAAAAACCTCAGGTTCCCATAAAGTCATATAGCACAAGAGTGGTGCAATTTATTGTACACCACCTAACAGCATAGCTTATAGGGGAAATTTGGCCCTGGGCTTTAATATTATCAACTTTGGCTTCTCAACTTTTGTAAAAGGCTTTAAGTTTCCCTATTTAACTGGTAACTAATTTTGTATCCAGGCACATAATTCTGTCCTGAGACAAGATGTGAAGAGGAGAGAACCACACATTTCCTTGCCAGGTGAAAACTCCCGTTCCTAGTGGCTTGTGTTTGTGTGGAATTGAAGCAGATCTGGGAACAATAAAACATCTTTTAAAAATGAGATATTGACATTTTCTGAAAAGTGCCTTGTAGCAAAACATCCATATTTTCCCTTCTATCAGGAGAAAAAAAAAAACCAAAACAAAACCCAAAAAACCACAAACCCCAGCCTGGAGCTGCACTAACCGCACCCAAGAATTTGAAATCAGGGACATTTTCTGTTCGCTCCTCTCCTCATTTCACTCCCTTACTCCCCCCCATCAAAACATCATCAGTCTGTACCTGGCTTCACCTGCTACTCACACACAAGGCCTTTAACAAAAATACAGAACTGAGACAAAAGTCATTAAGGGAGAAACGTATCGATCTGCGTACTCAAGTGTCACTTGTGCTGCCCTCAGAGCTTGTGTCAACGCTGGAGAGCGTGTCCCTGTGCTGAGCTGTCCTGAATAAGGACATCCAGGGCAGCTCCCTGTGCCAATGCTGCTCTGGAGGAAAGGGATTTTAAACCAAGACAGTGGTTTTGCTCAAGTGCGTTATTCTGGAGTAACACACCTCCTTTCCCCCCAAATCTAAACTGAGTCAAGATGGAGGAATTTTCTTCAATAGCTTATTCTGGCCAGTTTTCCGAGGTAGAAGTAAAAAAACGCCTAAGACAAGACGTTAGCCCTTCTCAAGCAAACACTGTTGGGTGAGATGAGTTTGAGGCTGAATGTAGGACTCGAAGCTTTGCAGAGGCTTTGGACCATTTTCTCTTTTCCCTTCAGTTGGTCCCTCCAAATACTGAGTCATCCCAATCTCAGAAAAGTACTGAGACTAAATTCACTGACCTACACAAGATGCTCAGGTGCCATCATGAAGAATGGGATAATAAAACCTATGAGTTAAAAAGAGTAAGTTTATCCTAGAGAAGTCAGGAAGAGGATACCAGAGCCTGCTTTTGACTAATGGGCACCATGGGGTGTTACGTTTTCTTTTCATTAAATCTCTCCAGAAATTGGGAGGGTTGGTGATGGTGGTGGGGTGTATGAGCCCTCCTTTATGTGGGAAATAAGCTGTACTAAAAAAGTTACATCTGGACTTTGGCAACTCATTGGCAGAAGTGAATTTCAACACCATAGTTGGTTACTGGTGAGGAGAGATTTGCCAGAGATGCGCTTGAAGTTTGGAAGAGCTCGGCGCTGCCTCAGCTCTGTGCCCTGATGCAAGACACTGCTTGAACATGGGAAAAGCATCGGGGGGAAAAAAAAAATCGTAAAAGGAAAGTCTGGTGCTGTGGTCTGGTGTTCAGGGTTCCTGCAGATGACAGAAAAAAATAGGAGCAGCCCTGTCAGGTCAAAAGCAAAGTTGCGGTCCCCCAGCCCGAGTGCCTGCTCAGGAGATACGAATCTCTACTCGTTTATGCAAAGCACAGGAACCCTTTGTTCATTACTAACAGGGAATAACAGCAAATAGTTTGTGCTAACAATGTCCCCCTTATTACTGCTGGCAATAAACACCATCAAAAATAAAATCACAACAAAATATTCTCCCCCCCTCCTCCTTGGAGCTGTTCTGCTTTATGATTTTATGCTTTGAGTCCTGTATTGGTTTTATGTGGCAAGGTTTTGGTAGCGGGGGGGGGTTACAGGGGTGGCTTCTGTAAGAAGCTGCTGGAAGCTTCCCCTGTGTTCGAGAGAGAGCGAGCCCATACCAGTCGGCTCTGAGACGGACCCGCTGCCGGCCAAGGCCGAGCCAATCAGTGATAGTGGTAACGCCTCTGTGATAACATTTTTAAGAAGGAAAAAAGTTGGGAGAGGGAGAAACAGCCGCGGGAGAGAGGAGTGAGAACATGTAAGAGAAACAAGCCTGCGGACACCAAGGTCAGTGAAGAAGGAGGGGGAGGAGATGCTCCAGGTGCCGGAGCGGAGATTCCCCTGCAGCCCGTGGTGAAGACCCTGGTGAGGCAGGCTGTCCCCCTGCAGTCCAGGGAGGTCCACGGTGGAGCAGATCTCCACCTGCAGCCCGTGGAGGACCCCACGCCGGAGCAGGTGGGTTCCCGAAGGAGGCTGTGACCCCGTGGGAACCCCGCGCTGGAGCAGGTTCCTGGCAGGACCTGCGGATCTGCGGAGAGAGGAGCCCGTGGAGCAGGTTTTCTGGCAGGACTTGTGACCCCGTGGGGGACCCGCGCTGGAGCAGTGTGCTCCTGAAGGACTGCACACCGTGGAAAGGACCCATGCTGGAGCAGTTCGTGAAGAACTGCAGCCCGTGGGAATGGCCCACGTTGGAGAAGTTCGTGGAGGACTGACCCCGTGGGTGGGACCCCACGCTGGAGCGGGGGAAGAGTGTGATCAGCCCTCACCCTGAGGAGGTGCAGCGGCAGAAAATAACGTGTGATGACCGTAAACCCCATCCCTGTCCCCCTTGTGCCGCTGGGGGGGTTTGGTGGAGAAATCCGGGAGTGAAGTTGTGCCCGGGAAGAAGGGAGGGGTGGTGGGAAGGTGTTCTGAGATTTCGTTTTATTTCTCATTACCTTACTCTGGCTGATTTGTAATAAATTGAGTTAATTTTCCCTAAGCTGAGTCTGTTTTGCCCGTGACGGTAATTAGTGAATGATCTCTCCTGTCCTTATCTCGACCCACAAGTTTTTGTTATATTTTTCTCTCCCCTGTCCAGCTGAGGATGGGGGAGTGATAGAACGGCTCTGGTGGGCACCTGGCGTTTAGCCAGGGTCAACCCATCACAAGTCCTTATTCAGAAACACTTTAAATCAGCAAGATAAATAATGAATCTCTGTCTCTGCTTATCTGACAGTCTAGGAAAATAGGCTCACTCTATATACAGACATCGGTTTTATATGTATTTGGTGCTAAATAAATTACATACCTGGGGGTTCTGGATAAATGATCCTTGCAAGAGGTTTTCTTCAATCTTTTTTTTTTATATCCCTAAATCTTTAAGATATATAAAGGTCCAAAATCACACAAGATAATAACCAGCATGTTATAAATCAGTTTTGTTCCTCACGTGAGATTGCTGAATGTCTAAGGAAACAATCTCACCTTTCTAGTGGATGAAACATAAATAATTTGAAATACTGCAACACATCATATTTTCTCATTCAAACGTCAAAGTCCGAGAGCAACATGCACCATAAAAATAGGTTTCCACAGGACTTTTCTTATAACTGAAATAAAGGAATTGAGAACAGTTTTCAAAAAAATCAAAATTCCCCATTTCTGATCTTCCTGCAATATTTTGATACCTGTGTAAATCCCTGGATTTAAATGCAGTTAATTTCTTAGTGCAGAGTGAGATCTTAATTAGACCTAGTCTAGTTGAACAAGTCGCAACCTACCAAAAGCAAAACCTGACTGCTTACACCAATTCTTGCAGCTCACATTCAGCTACTACTACTGACCTTGGTATAAATTAAAGAGATCTTTTTCTTAAAACCAGGAGGTTTGCTAGCAGCTGAAATTTGGAAATACTTCCAGTTAGGAACAGCGTCACAGTTTTTGGGTAGACCTTGTCAAATAATTGCCTCTGTTGGAGCTGTGTTGCTGAAGAGCACAGCAACTGGATTCATAATGCTCATTTATTTGTAGCAGAAGCATAATAAGATGTGGAAGGTTTGTGAGTTTTATAAAACAAACCTCAGAGCATCCTGCTTGAGATGGGGAAGTTTTATTGTAGTGGTCTACAAACTCAGACACCAGGTCGCAAGCGGCTGAGGTAACAGGTCCTGGCTGACAGAGGTAACTCACATCAGTTGCTGTGACTTTTAGTTAAGGCTTTTGGGGAATCATCATCCCCCCCTGCCCCAAAGCCCCAGATAACAGAACCAAGTGATTGATTAGACAGTTCCTGGCAAAAGACTGTCCAGCATCTCTGTTTGCAGAGGCACACTTCAAAGAGCAGGCTCACAAAATCTGAAACAAAATAAAAGACACCCTCATAGTCTTTGATTTTGAGCCAGTTTTAAGGGTTGGAGCCCAGTGATTTGCAGTGTAGAGCCAGGATTGGGATCGCTAAACATCACCGTGGTGCTGAATTTCTTGCTTGCCGTAATTTACACATGACAATCAGTGCTTACGGATCAAATCAGTATAAACGCACCTCCCTTCTCCCCTTTGGAGCAGCGCTCAACCCTCAGTAAAAGCTCTTGTAATCTATATTGAAACAGAAGCATTTTCCTGGGTAAATAAGAAAAGCTCTTAATATGAATATTACTTCGGCTCTAGTTTCAGGATCTCATTCTGCTTCCAGCTCGGTCAACAACAAAAACCATCATGCATTTTAGATTTCTTATGATTAATATTGCGGCGGAAACTGAACCCTGCAGCCCAGACTGACCCTGAGGAGTTTGAGTACCTACAACCCGGCTCTGCCGGCGTTGCTGCTGCACGGTTCACGTTTGTGGATGTGAAACGCAGCAGCGTCCTGCTGCAGCCGGGCTCTCACGTACCTGCACTGCCTGGCTGTTCTCACGTCTCGAGACCTGATGGCGTGTCTGCCTCCAGACTGGCCCTGACTTCAGGACTTGGAGTAACCTTAAAGTGCTGTGCAATCAAACTACTGACTTCGTAAACAGCTTAAAGCGTTTAACTTAGGTGTTTATATGCAAAAAAAAAAAAAAAAAAAAAAAAAATAGTACTTCCCCCCCCCCCCAGCAGTCCTTCCAAAACAAGCATGTTTCTGGCTTAGTTGTATTTGCATGCGGTTTGTCTGGCTCAGCCCTTCCTCTCGCTTTCGCAAAAATGCCTTTGCTTGAGAAGCATCATTTCGTTTGCCTTAATGCTGGCAAAGGGAATTTTCCAAACCAGATGATGGGAAAGGTCCAGACTTCCCAAACTGGGCTTCTTCAGGGCTGCTGGCAGCACAAGGGGCAGCTCACTGCCTGCTCTCTGCCCCCAAAACAGTTTTGCCTGCAGCGTATTTGACTGCAGATCGCTTGCATGAGCAAACTGACTGGCTTGAAGGCAGCTCCTTGGAGCTGCTGGGGGGGGTTCAGGAATCTCCACTGTCCCTGAAAGATAAAGCAATATCCTGGATGATTTTACCCATAACATGGTCTTGTTAACAAGACAAGGATCTGTAGTTCAGTGTCAAAATATGTTTTTAAGCCTGCGACATTTAGGGGCCAGGACCTGGCAGAAGACGGCCCTGACAGATAAGCTTTGTAAAGATTTGCTCAGGCAGTTAAAGACATTCCCAGTTCCTCTCCTGCTGCTCTCAGGTGCTGCCAGCCAGCCTGGTAGCTGGGCTGGCAGAAGGAAAGTCGTGCTTGCTCCGGGTGCCCCCAGTGCAATGCCTGAGCTGAGGTGCTGAGCTCCAAGAGCAGCGACTGGGATGAGGCATGGAGGGAGGGTAATTTCTCCACCCACCATCACTATTCATCACATAAATGTAAGTTGGAGCCATAAGTTCTGGGTGTTAAGCTGAGAGCAGTTAGGTACACGCATGAGGAGGAGAGAGCAACACGTCTTTGTGAAATGCAGTGGTTTGTGCCGCGTCGGTGGAGTTTGACCCACTTGGCACAAAATGACTTTCCTAGCTGCTCTTTCAGCTGGTTAGCTGAAAAGCTGCAAGGCTGTGACACCAAGTGCAATTTTGCTTGAAGCTGATTTTGGAGAGGTCTAGAGAACAAGCAAGTTTTGAAGGAGACAGAAACTGAGAGCCCGAACCCAGGATGTTTCTGCAAGTACAGCTGGATCCTGGGTCTACCCCTGCAGATGGTGCTTATAACACTCAAACCTACAATCACAGAAGACATGCTGGCAATTGCTTCTGCTCAGACTAAGATCAGCTATAAGACAAAATGACAGACAAATCCTACCTTAGTAAAAAAAAAAAAAAAAAAAAAATCCTGAAAGGCAGCTCCAGAAAGCCATGCAATCGTGGGGCACTTTTAATACCTTTAAAACCAAAAGTTGTACGTTTTCCTTCTTTACAAGTGATAACACTAATTTTCTTCCTACCACTAAAAAAAGCTATTTGAGTTCAATGACTTTTAGGAGGCAGCGCTGGGGCAGGGGGGAAGACTTGTGCCACCTTAAAACAGGGCCACGAACTGGAGTTAGCAGCAGAGGCGCCAGGGGCTGGGGAGCACTGCGGGTGCGTGTAAGGCTTTCTTTCCCGTAAGCATTTGGATCCATACACTGAATTAAGGGCAGTTGCCAAAGTAAGCAATATATTTTGGCCACCAGCAGGTGATCTGTGCTTTAAAGAGCTGTACGCTGCAAAGCAGGCAGAGCAGCTAAATGTCCGCTGGGTTTTTTGTGGGGAGATGTGCAGTCCTTCAGCAGAAGCGTGTTTACCCAGCTTGGGCTAACACACACCGAGAGCGTGCAGAGCTGCTGTCTGTTCGCTCCACGCCAGCGCTCAGTACGGTTGGCAACAAACGACTGAAGACATCAGGTTTCTGCAGCTCCCTTGGTAGAAGCACTTTCTACCCCCTGAGATCCATCAGCCTGCATCCCCCAGCCCAACTGTTTCTCTTTTTTTGGAGGATCCTAGTGGAGGTCCCAAGCATCATGCCCCCGTACCCCATACTTTGAGCTTTAACATCTGGACAGCTTAAAGCAGCATTTCTCATGTATGTTTGCTCTAGCCACACAGAGGCTGCAATTGGTCCTAAAAGAGTTGTGCCAGCAGCTACCAGGACGAAATCACATCTGTATCGTAGCCCACCCACAACTCCTGGCTGTAAACACCCATTTGCCACTGTTTGGAGAACTGCTGGTCTCTCCCAATTCCAGCCCTGCTCCCAGCCCTCCCTCAGAGCCTCTCTCCTTCCCAGGAGCTCTATCTGCACCAGACATGCTGTAGAAAACATAAGGAGTCTGATCCAAAACCTGATGAAGTCAAAAGGGAAAAAAATTTAAATAATTCAGTTTCAGTAGCTTTTGGATGGAACAGACTGGCAGAAAAAGACCCAGGTTTTGGCTAACCCCAGTGCACCCTGAATTAATTCCTGGATATTTAGCTGCATTTCAGAATTCTCCACCCTCTTCACAACAAGCATATTTTGATGGATGTTCCCCCAAAGTAGGTTAGTTTATCAGTAGCTGCACAGGGCTGGAAAATTTGGGCTTTATTGAATCCATGTTCTTCAGCATTTTCCCTACTTCTGTGTTTTTGCCAAAAGCAGCGAAGTAGCTATAAACGTTTCTGTTCGGACATGAGCGGTGGAAATCAGCACTGAACCTTTCGAAAGGGTTCAGACCTGACTGACATTTGTCAGTGCCTCAGCAGAAGCATTTCCATCTTGATGAGCTGAATTTTGGGATGACCCTGAGAAAACACAGAAAGAATAACTGGTGACTTAGAAAACATGGGCTACTTCTAGCTAAAGGGTTTACCCATAGCTTCACCAGCAAAACCAGTAGGCAGCCACATCACAAGAACTTGGTACTGGACCATCTCTGCAGCACCTTTGTTTTTGCAGGGCTGGTTGTGATGATGACAGAAGGGAGAGAAATTCTGTTCACACCAGCTTCTTTTCATCCAATTCCCCTCCTCCTCAGCAAAGCATTCTCTTAAAGGATAAAGACACTGGGAACAAAACCCACTGCAGTCACTCCCTCTACAACTATATTGGGCTAAAACTTGCCTGGCCAGCCTGCCCTTCTCTCTGACCTGTGGGAAGCTCCTCTGGGTCTGGCTCTGGTTCTTTGATGCAGGTAGCGACCCCGGCACTAAGGAGAAGCAACATCTGCGCCGGTTCTGCGGAACAGAGCTGTGTCTTCCGAGATGGCAATAATATCACTGTAGGAGCCTGCTGATTTGTGTGAGCATATGACCATCCCATTTACACATCAAGATGTCTTTAAATTAGCAGGGAAAGCTGGAAAGCCAATATAAACTGCTGACATGATTTTGGATGTATTTTTGCATCGAGTACGTTGGTGTAATTTAATACAACCTCTCATCAGCCACGGGGTAACTCAGAATTGAAGGCACTCTTACCCTTTCAGGAATTTTCTGCCCTTAGAGTTCTTAGTTAGAATGGAAAAACTGAACTTAGAAACACAATCTGAAAGCCAAAGTGTTGTAGGTCCAAGTCTCTCCAGCTGGGGCAAACGAGGAACGGGGATTGACTTGCATCGACTTACTCACGGGTGAAAAGGGAGTATGGAAGGGAAAAGCTAACCAGTCAAAGTGCCAGTTCTGAGATGTGGTTAAGAGAAACACGGAGCAGTGAGAAACTGCAGACTCACTCTGTGCTCCCCGCGCAGTGGGGACGGTGGACCAGGGAGGGCGTAAAACCTCTCCTCTTCAGGGTGAGCCCCATCCTGCTCTCCCTAGGACAGGCAGGGCAGGGGGACAGCCTCGTCTGTGCTGGGACACCCCTCGGGGCTCAGCTTTTGCCCCCCCGTGGAGGACACGATTCACACCCTGTGGGTGGATGAGGAACCCAGCACCCACTGGGGACATGGGACAACCTGGCTGCTTTGGGTCGGCTGCTGGCCACGGCTTGGAAGCTCAGAAAGGGGAGGAAAAAGCAGCAGGGATTGCTTGAAAAGCCGGGGATGGGGGGGTGCTGGAGGTTACCCCCGCAGCCCACCTCTCCAAGCCCCGGCCAGGCCGGGAAGCAGCCGGCAGCCCCCTCCGGCCCCGGGACGGTCCCCACCGAGCCAGCTACGAGCAGATTTTGCTCCTCATTTGCTTTGTGCTCCATGCAGAGGTGAGAGGAGAGGGGGAGAGAGGAAGGAAAAAAAAAAAACCAAACCACCACCAAACCCTCCAGCCCTGCCTTTGGGGAAGCGGGAGGCTAACTTCAGACAAAACTGTTATCCATTAACATCCAATTATCACTTGGTCCAAGCCATTAATTATAAATCAGCCTCCTAATTGGGATAATTAGCTCTCTGCTACTTAATGTAGTATGACTGATGCGTTTGGAAAGAAGGTAATCAGTCCATTTGTTTAGCGTTAGGCGAACAAATCCAACTCTCATGGTTTAATTTCAGCCTCAGCCTTCCCCCCTGCCGCCCCCCCCCCCCGTCAGCATTAAAAGCTCTTTGCAGCCCCATTAATTGTTTGGGAATCACGGCGGGGATGGGCACACGCAGCTCCGCGGGGTTTTCGGGAGGGCAGCCCCCGGGCCGGGGATGAGACCGGCCCCGGGATGCGGGGGGGGGGGAATTGCTGGGATTTTGGGAAGGGGGTTAATTAAAGGGGACCGGTTTGAACCCGAGCGCGACCCACAGGTGCGATCTGCGCCCCCGCCCCGCGGCCGGGCCTCACTTTTAGAAACCATTTCGGGGAGAGCGGAAAAAAACTTTCCTCCTCCTTTTTTAATTTTTTTTTTTTTTTTTTCCCGCTCCTTCCCCCCCCTTCCCCTGGATGTCTCATTAATGCCGGCTGCTCGGCGAGCCGCCGATAGCTGCGGGACATGATTAGATATTTATTACTGTCATTTACATGGAAAACTTGAGCTAACCAAGTGGAACTGGAGGGGGCCGCCGGAGGGGACGGGATGGGGCGGAGCGGGGGGGGGGGGGGAGAAAATTTCCTTTTCCCCGGCGCTGGAAGCGGAGCCGGAGTGCGGGACACAGCCGGAGCCCGGCCGGCTGGAGCGGCGGGTGCGGGGGGAAACCCGCAGACCCCCCGCCACCGGGGACGGGGCTTTTGGGCCGAGCACTCCCCGGGGCCCCGGCTTTGGTGCCGCTTCGCTCCGCCCGCTTTTCGTTTCCGAAGGGAGCGGGCAGCGCTCGGTGAGCGCATCCCACCGGCAACCGGGGGATGTTGCCCCCTCCCACCTTTCCGCTGCCGGACTCGCCGTGGGGACCCTCGGGGACACCAAGGACTCGGTCCGGGATGCGCTGACCCCTGCCCACCCACACCACCCCCCCGCAGCCGCCCGAGGTCCATGCCTAGAAATAAATGGAAATTGCCGCCGCGGACCGGAGGGCTCCGTGCGAAGCGTTTCTTGCCCCATCTCCCCCCCCCCCAAAAAAAAAAAGGGGCAGCTACGGCAGGTTTCGCAGTCAAACCCTATCTGCCTCGCAGGAGAAACTTCCCCGAGGAAAGGCTTTGGGCTAGAGGAGCCCGTGTGTCCCCCCCAAGGCGGGATACCCCCCCGTGAGCAGGTCACCCTCGTTCTCTCCTTGCCCCCTGCAAGGGGAACGGGTCCCCGGTGCCCCGAGCAGCCGGTACCGAGCGGGGACACGGACTTTTTTCCACTCGAGTGCTGGCTGCGGCGGAGCGCGACCCCCCCCCCTTCCCTATCTGTTATCCCATGGCCCGAGGGGCGACTCTGGCGGAGATGTATGAGATCTCTCGCGGTAAAAATATGCACGCTGATCCCCATTTGGTTAGCCCTATAATGGAGGTGTAAATAGGTTTCGACTGCGAAGCCCTTAATTTATCAAGCGAGCCTGGCAGCGCAGGTCCGGGATTTATATACCTCTTAAAGTAAGATTGGAGGGGGGGGGCACAGACCGGCCCCCCAGCTCCTTGCAGGCGGGTCCCCGTCCGTTTTGCCGTCTAACCTCGCAAAGGGGTGGTGTGTGGTGGGGGGGACGATTTTCCCTAGATTTTCTCCCGAGGGCTGCCGGAGTCTTGCCTTTCCTTGCCGTCCCCTCCGCGCTCAACTTCGAGCCGGATCAGAAAAAAACCCAGCCAGCCCCAGAGCCGCCCCCCCCCAAGCGGGGCCACCCCCCGGCCTCCCCCTCTGTCCCGGCCCCGCTCGGGGTGGGTTCTGCCCCCCGGCGAACTCTCACCGGGCTGCGCGGCTTATTAAAACATCATTATGTAAATAGGGGGGAAAGTTGCGCTCTCCCACCCTCGGAGCCCGGCAGACGGAGGGATGCGCATCCCCCCCCCCCCTCCCCTGAGCCGGGTTGCACCCTTCTTTTCCCCGCCAGCTGCCTAAACCCACACCGGAGCTGGCCCACGGTCCCAGCCCTGAACTAGTAGTTGCGGTTTTGCCCCTTTTTTTTTTTTTTTTTTTTTAAATGAGGAAGCGTAGTATACTCCAAATAAAGCAAAAAAAGAGGAACAGGAGGGGATGGGACTTGCGCTGGAGCCCGGGCTGGGCTTCCCCTCTTCCGCGGTACGCGCATCCCTGCCGGGCGTGGAGTCCCCCACGGAGAGATTCCCCCAAGCCCCAAACTCGCCTTATTTCCCCCCCTCCCCACATCCCCAACCCACCCGGAGCCGCGCTGCTTGGGGAGGGGTAGGGGTGTGTGTGTGTGTGTGAGAGAGTATTGGGGAGGGGGGGGGTGGTGGGTGTCTTACCTGGGGCGGCGGCGCAGCCTCTCCGCCCGCCGTGGGAGCGGTGACACGCGTGGGAGCGCGGCCCGCGGGCGCGGCGCTGCGCCCCGGCCCGCCCTACTCCATCCGCCCGCGCTGCCTGCGCGCTGCCTCCGCGCCCGGCGGAGCTGCCATCTACCGGGAGGCAGCATTGAAGAAGGATTTTTAAAAGGAGCTTCATAGCGACCCGGGAGCTACCCAGCGAGATTTTCAATGGTCCTCCACCCTGTCAATCAAAACGGGGCTGCTGATACACCCCCACACCCCACCCCGCATCTCCCCCCCCCCCCCCCCCCCCCCCAACACTTCTTACCAGTCATTTACTCCAAGCCGAGGTGTAAACGCCTAATTAAATCCCTGGGAGCCGATGGGATGCCGGTGGAGGGAGGAGGGCTAGACCTAGGGCCGGGGGGGCTGATGGGGTCCGTAAGGCGTAGGGGAGGGAAGCCAGGCCCCCCCCCCCCAACCCCCCCTGCTTAACACTAGGCTGGAGCAGACCCTGAAGTTTCTCTCTCCCCCGATGGCCCCTGTGTTGGAGGTGCTAATTGGGGGATCGTCTCCCAGCGTTAATTACAGAGCCGCCACGGCCCCCCCACCCTCCTCCTGGCCCCCGCTCTGTCCCAGAGTAGCCTGCTGCACCCCTCGGCTGCTCTTTAAAACGGGGGGGGGGGAACACAGAAAGATAAAATTAGGAATAATGGAAGGAGCCCGGAGGAGCTGCGGGTCCGCAGCCCGCCCCGTCGGGAAAGCTCCGCTCCAGCAGCCGGGAGCACACGGGTGGCTCTGCCAGTGCCGGGGGGGACACAGGGGGGCAGAGGGGGGAAAGCGGACAAGGAGGGGAGGCCACGGGGCTTCGGTGAAGAAGGAACGACCGGTTAACGCACCCCCCCGCTTTTTAATTTTTTTTTTATACTTTCCCCCGAAATTTTTTTTTTTTTTTTCGGGATGTAAAAGGAGGAAAACTAGCTTTTCCTTTTTCTTTTTCTTTCTTTCTCTCTCTGCGGGATTTTCGCAGGTACCTTCCCGTCCAGCGGCCGGGCTGGTTATCTGGCAGAGCTCACTAACTGGAGCGATGGTTGTGTTTGCTTTTCAGCTTTGCCATGCCTTCGCAGCAGAAAGAGCAGTTTAAAGCCTTTAGAGAGATTGCTAATAGATGCCAGCTCCTTGCCTTTAGATTCTCTCCCAGCCCAGGAGGATTTAGGATGGGATTGGGAGACGAGACGCCATTTCAGGCTCCAAAACACCCTGTTTTAAAATGACTGCGGGTAAGAGGATTAAAACAATAATACCCTTCTCTTCTTGAAGGTTTTTTTTCCTCTCTCCCTCCTATAGAAAAGATTTCTTCTCCCAGAGCAAAACCGTTTAGACAGGAATTAAGGGAACAAGAAAGAATAAGAGGGGGGGAGAGGACCTTTTAATTTGAGCTTGATATTTTGTACAAATTCTGACCAAAAAAAAAGAGGGGGTCGGTCTGGCTCAGGACACCAGAAGGCTCCAAGTGCCACTTTCTTGTATTTATTTTTATTGTATACATATATATATATATAAAAATTTTTTTCCAGAGGTTATGGGGTACCAAGCGATTGTCTCGGCAAAGAGAGGGAGGGGGGGAATCTATTGAAATCTATTCCAGCCCTCGCTCCGCCAAAGTCCCTCTTGCTCCCCAGGAAGGAGGGGAGCCCCTCGCAACTGCCTTTCCCCCGCACCCTCTAATTAATAACCACCCGCTTTTGGCCGGGAAACCGATTGGGCGAAACTCGGCGCTTTGATTGCCGTTATCGCTTTTCGGGGGGGCGTTTTTTGGGGGGCACCGTGCCCGGGCTGACCTGGGCACCACCCCCCAAAGCCCACGGGGAATCTCCCTCCTTCTTTTTTAGGGTGACTCTGCAAAGGGATCCCCCACTCCCAGCCCCGAGTTTGCAACCGGCACCTTCCCTACTCCTCTAATCACAACGACTTGACACGGGGGACGGTGGGGAGCGGGCAGACGATGCTTCCCAAAATTCAGTGACCCCCCTGGAAGCCCCCTCTCACCCTCCAAAGCCTGGCTGGGAGCAGCCCCGCAAACCTGTAGCTCGCAGGAACTGGGGCACAAACCTCAACCCCGGGGTGCAAAAATCTGCTCAAGTAACCGGCAAACTTTGCAGGGCTCCTTGCTTTCATGCAGCGGGGAAGGGTCTCCCCGTGTGCCGGGGGGGGAGGCTGTGCCCCTCGGGGTGGGGGCAGCGCGTCCTCTCGGTTGTTTCTGAATTGTCGCTTGCAGCCCAGGCACAAAATCCCAACCCCTCCGACCGCGATTTCACCATTGTCTCGCCTTTCTGCTCGCTGAGCTATTAAGCACGGGAGATTTTGTGATTGCTTCGATGAAAAATCCTGAGTTTTAATTCCTCCCTTCCCCCCGAAGAAATAATAAGAGTTCCCCTCTCTCTTCAGAAAATCTTTCCGAGCTTTCCAGCGACGGGATTTCTGCTGTTTAACCAGCTCCTATAAATAAATAATTGCGTTTAATTCAGCGCTTCTTCGCAGAAACGAGTAAACAGGGCATTTAGCGCAGCTCGGAAAAGTAAGCCCCGTTTGTCCGCAGAACTGATTTATCACATTTACCCCCCGCCCCAAGCTATCGATGCGGGCGAGGCATCAAGGAAATCGGTACCGGTTGTGTCGAGATTACAGGGGTTTCTTCACCAAAACGCGGGGAACCGAGGGAGGGATGCGGGCTGAGCAGGAGGGAAAGTAGCCCCGGTAAGGGGCGGTTTGCAGCAGAGGAGGGGTCCCCACCACGACACCCCCCCCCCCGGTCCCGGTCCCTCTCCCTCCCGAGCCGCCCCGTCCATCCCGGGGCTCCGCAAACTTGCGGCCGGCACCGGGTCCGACCCCAAAACTCGGCTTGGCTGGGCGAGAAATGGCTATTTCCACCACAGCCAATAAAATAATAATAACAACAATAGTTTTAAAAAAAACAACCAAACGCAAAAACAACCGGGGTAGAAGGGGACAGAAATTGGGCAAATTTTTTTGTGTGTAAGTTTTGCATGGCAGAACAAAATGAAATCTGAAAATAGGTAAATCTGCTACCCCGACTTGATCCTGCACTACGAGACGGGGTGGGGGCAATTTGTCAGTTCGCCAAGTAGAAAGGACATGTCAAGTTTTCGTGATATTAACGGAAATATTTTGGCTAACTGGCTGGGTCTATACATGTACCAAAAAATCCCCTTCAAAGACCATTTTTTCTGTCTTTGCTAAGTGAACCGGCATTTTCAGGTTTCCATGTAGGCTCTAAGCACCCTCACCTGCATGACGGGAAGGACAGCTGCTACTTTTAATTTGAAAACTGCTTTTTGGAAAAAAAAAAAAAAAAAAGAAAAGAGTGGGATGCTCAGGGCATAACGTTGGAAGTAAATTGTGTTTTCCTCATTTTATCTGGAAACACGTGTAATTTCCTTATCTAGGGTATTTTACCCACACACGCCACATCCCCATACACACAGAATTGTGTTTGCATTTGCACAGAAAACGTGCTGTTTCCTTCAGAACAACTAAAATCAAAGCCAAGCTGGTTATGTTTTAAACAGGTAATGCATTAACTCCCTCCTTCTCTCCCTCTTTGGTTTTTTTTTTTTTGTGAATTTTAGCACACCTCTTGCCAGGACAGTAAACTGTGCTAAAGATGTGGACATTTAATTTTAGGTTGAATAAAGGGAAATAAAGATCCATCCTTGGAAGACGGACAAGGAAGAAAACTGCAAACCCTGCCAAACCTCCTTACCCCTGGATCTACGGCAGATACAGTGCAAGACGATTTCTACTTGCCTCAAATTATAATGGCAACAAGGTCTTAAAATAGCTACTTAACTAAATCAAGGCCACTTTGCTTGGTTTTGTTTTGGGTTTTGATTTTTTTTTTTTTTTTTTTTGGTATGGGGCATCTTTTGGGGGTTTGAAATGTTCCAGACATTGTCCAGTACTTTGTCCCCGACGCCAACCGCATTCGTGTGAGACCGAAAGGGGATTAACTTGTGAACTTTTAAAAATCAGAACTTAAATGAGAGGCAAATCTAGGCCACAGCTCATTGTGGGAACCGTTTCTTAAGCAATTAAAGCGAGAAGAAATTCCTCGCAGCCTTTTTCCTTAAAGCAGCTTTCTGAAGGATTTAAGGAGGACTAGTGTCCGGTCCATCAAGAAAGATTTAAACTGCACAGTGATATAGAAAATCTCCACTTGCTCTTATTTAAAGGGGCACTATCACCATTTCCATAAGACCCTTGACATTGTTTCTTTAATCTTGTTTATAAACTTAAACAGATTTTAAAAGTTTTTTTTTCTCTTCCCTGCCTCCTTTTTTTCCATGAATTCATTGAAAATATATTTGATGCAGTATTTGAAAAGAGACCAAAACAGGCTCACTTTTAAGGATTTTCTGTTACTAAAAAGTCTCAAGCCACAGCTTGCTACATTTCTCCTTTTGCTCTTGGAGGTTTGGAGGAAAGCGAGATTAGTGGGAAGCGGAATTTTTTTTTTCCCTCCAGGGTCAACTATGCAATAAAAGTTCCTTTCTCCCCAAATTAAGAGGACACGAAGCACCTTTCCCCCCCAAAATCGACTCAAACCTTCACGCAATGTTTGTGGTTTAACACATTTTCCCTTGGCTGAGAGCAGAATTACATCCTAAGCAGCCTCCTGCAATGTCAGGTTTCTTTCTTTTATTCCCTCCCTTCTCTTTCTTTGCCCCACTATACTTGTGCTCTCTCCTTACGTCCTGGCTGTTGTGGCTAGTTCCTACCCGTATTTAGAGGTCAGCCAGTATTTCTCACAGTTTTTCCAGTTTGAGCTACTTGGCAAGGTTTTCTGCACAGCATTAAAAAAAATACCTGCTAACCTTATTCCAGCAAAACCAGTTGTTCCCCCTTAAGTCTTAAAAAGAAGACAAAAAAAAAAAAAAAGAAAAAAAGGGAAGTGAACACCTTGGAGTCACCAAAGCTTTTGGTGCTTATAGCTAATTAATAGCCCTAATGATATTTTTCCAAGTCCATGAATACATTATGCTCGCAATCCAAAAAGGCGTTAGCCCCATTCAAGGGTACTTCAACATCTGCTCATTTAAGGGCAATTAATCATTTTGATATATGGTTTAAAATTGACTGCTTCCAAGGGACTTTTTTTTTTGACAAGAATAACAAAGCAATTTGCCAGGAGCCATCTTCTGGACATGTTATTAGCAGAGCCTTCATCTTAAAGAGGGTTTAAAAAAAAAAATCCTCAGATTTAGGTACCTGCTTTAAAGGGAACCCAACACCTTCTCTCTCCTGCTTGCTTTCTTACACTTCCTCCAATTCTTCATCTAGCCTTTCATTCCTCTGACAAGAGTTAGAGATCTCTTCCACCTTAGACCTAAAGTTTATACCTTGATTGCAGAGGCATGTGGGTTTATAATTTTGCCCCTTGAGGAGAAGGTGAGCTGGATTTCATGAAATACGGAGTAAGCTCAGCTCCTCCTCCCATTTCTGCTCTTCCTGAATTGTGACAATAACTAGTTTTATGTGTTTGAGTAAAGATGCTTCATATTCCCTCCTTGGACTCATCATTCTCTCAAAAGCAGCCAAGGGAATTTCTTTTCTTTTTGCTATTAACTGCAGTTTGTAACTGTAATAAGCCATTCCTTAGTTTAGCCTATTTAAAAAAAAATACCTGTAAGGAATCAAATCTACCAAGAGTATTAGGTGAAAACAGCCAAAGAGATCAATTTTTTCAGCCTCTGGTTCCTGGTAAAAGTGTTAGCCGAGAGAATGTAAAGGGGAAGTCTCTCCCGTGCAGGGAATTTAAAGTATAGTTATGACGGGCAGATCTACTTATTTATTTATTCAGTGAATCCCAGCTGTGTTCAGAGTCTCCTGCTGAACAGGGGGCCTGTTCTAGCCCAGGAGCTGCAGATGAAGTGAGAAAGAGGGCATCCAGGGCAAAAGAGATAAGCGGGAAAGGTGATGAGAAAAGGCAAATAAATAGAGGAGTGACGTGCCCAGCACCCCCTCCAGCGCCAGGGGCAGAGCTGGGAAGAGAGGCCTCCCTCGGCCGTGTCCCTGCCCTCCCGGCAGCGATGGCCTTCGGGGTCCAGCTTCCCATGGGGACACCCCACGTCTGGACCGCTCTGTCACGAAGGCATCAGGTGTTTTTCTTCCTTTCCTTTCACAGGCTGCCTAGAAAGAATCAGCAAAACAGAGATTTTGCAATAATGTATCAGAAATGTTCCTATTTGATTTAAAATTTTATTAATTTTCTTTTCTGACTTGATGCACCAAAAATTCCCTATGTATTAAGACCTAGGTTGGATTCAGAGCCTTTTATCTGTGGCTCTCCTCTGGTCTGAGACCATCCAGTGCCCAAGCTACTCCTTGTCCTCATCCCATTTTTATCCATGGGTCTAAAGCCAGGGGAAATATCTCTGTCTGCTTAAAAAAAGTTTTCTAAATGAGTGGAGTTGATTTAGAAAACGTCCTCCTTCCAGAAGATTTGGATTTTGATCAGGAATTTGAAGCCACCCTCAAAATAACTAAATAGCCTGGAAAAAAAAAGCCAGCTAGGGAAGAAATGTGGGTGGTTCTGATTTGACTCTCCTGCTACGGTGTGTTGCAGTTGTAGTTTGGGTACGAGACGTCTCCTTTCTCCTCTGAGGATGGAGCACTGTGGGCAGATGACATCTCCTAGGTCATGTGGGTGAGATATGGTGAATGGGAGGTTGAACCATCAACCACCACACGGCCAAAAAGACCTGGTAGCTCCTCGGTTTTGAGGTGTTCTGAGAAAAATGTTCTTCCTCCCCAGTAAGCCTTGAGTAATGACAGTTTAATGTCATTCCAGACCCTTCACCTTTGTGCTTTGCTGCAAAAAACTTTTTACATTTTCCTGTATTTTACAGAAAAAAATGCAATGAAACACCTGAAAACACTCCACTGTTCGGTCCAGCCCGTGGTTCAGGAGGGCTTGAGCACAGGCTGAAGGTTCAGCCCATCTTCTGCTGCCAGAGAAGGTACTGGGGGAACCTGATCTGCCCAGTCCCTTTGTGAAGGGTGGGGAACGTGGTTTGTTGGGGTTTTTTTCCGGCCATGTCTCTCATGGGTTAATTTACGGGAAAATAATCTCTTGGGGATTTACAATGGTCATACAGAACCCGGTGTGAACAAATCCACCCACCCATCTTCACAGACATCCTTCATGGCCTGGGTCCGCCTGAGATTTTAATATTCTCCACGCTCGTCGGATGCACGGTGGGATGCTGCCTCTCCTCTGACAGGCGTTTCCTTGCCAGAAAAGCCTTTCCTCGCTTCTTTGGGAGGTGGGGAGCTCTCCACATGGCCGCTGTGCTCCAGTTTATTTAAACCCTGATGGCACTCGTGGAAAGAAATGTGGATGTGGAGGGAGGCTGTGATAGGGATGTTACAGCTCCTGGAGCCGGTTGTCCAGCTCCTGGAGTGCTGGAAATGTTATCCAAGCGGAACAGAAACTCCAGAAAGTTTCTTAAATTCAGGTCCTGCCTATGGGCTTGGCATGGAGAGACTCTGCTTTTTCTAGCTAGAGCTCCATCCCACGTGAGTAGCAAAGGAAACTCAGTCTCTGCTTTGCTTACTTTTGCAGTGCCCCGTGATTCAGGCAGCTGCCATTAGCTGTGGGGATTTTTTTGTTTGTTTTTAAGAGCACAAGGTAAGTCCATAGGAGGACTTGCTTTTTCTAGGAATGACACGATGTGCCTACCTGTGTGGGCATAGGTCATGTAAGAAGTTTGAGGCAACGAAGGAGTTTCTGACCCTGATTCTCCTGAATGCTTGAGCCACTGTAATAGCCCTCTGTTTAGCTGAGGTCTAACTCTGCACTATGGGATGCTCTGAATCCAGTATCTCTGTCTGCTGTGGTTTATCTTCCAGAGCACTGATTCTGCTTAGCCTTGGGAGAGACTTCGTTCTTGCAGCTTGATTGCACGCGAGTGTGGACCCAGGCCCAATGTATATTGAGAGTTGGGTTATCCCAGCCTCCCATCACTGAAACCAAAGGAGGGCTTTGCCATTGGGACTAAAGATTTGGCCCTCACCTAGCACATTAGACCCTGAGCTGGATCTCCCTAACCATCTTTTCAGAAAGAAGTCCAAATGTGGGTCTCGTGGACATCAGTGCAAGCTCTGCCTGTCCTGACAGCAAGGCTGGACGCAGTTCAGCTCAGTTTTGCTGGTGTAAATCCAAAGTAATTTATTCAAAAGTGATGATATTTATCTAGATTTACATCCTTTAGCACTAAGTTCAGTCCTTCGGTAACAGATGCTCAAATGCATGACTGCATTTATTTTGTACCTACCTCTGAGCAAAATGACAGATACGTTTCCTGGGGGATAAAATCCATCTCCCAGGCACAAAGCCGGGCTAGCCGTGTTTTCCGCAGGAGAAATTTCAAGGACACGAGAGGGCTGGGCAAAATGAACTCTCCCTCCCAGATCAGGAGCGTGGCCCAGCGGCCACCTCCACCAGCACTTGTGCAATAGTGGCTCCAGCCCTGGCGTTGTGTTTTGAGCATCCGGAGGAAGCGTTTCAACCCAATTTCCCTGCACTGGTCCCTGTTGTGGGGATGCGTTGGCTGCAGGCACCAGCCAAGCCGACCTACCACGATGCCATCTCCTGTGCCACCCCACCGCTGCAGTGGGTTTCTTGGAGGGGACAACAGAGGAGGGGAGATGAAAACGAGCCCCGCTTAGTTTTGGGTAACACATGACATGAAATATGTTAGGTAAACACCGTATTAGAAATGATTTGTCATCCCTCTGCTTCTCTCAGCTGCATGTAACTCTATCTCCAGACTATTATAGTATCAAATATATTTTACAAGAGTTTTACCTACAGGTGACTTGCTCTTTATTACTGGATGTAGGCAAAATCAATACTTTAGTAACTAGAAGATCATTTATTTTTCTTTTTGAAACATTTTTCAACAGTGGGAGAGCAGCTAAACCCTGCGAAGCTATGATTAAGAACCACAAACTCTACCTTCCTTTCCTTCTCCCCCTCCTAACCCATTTATTGACTTAAATAGGTAATTTCCAAACCCAGAACATCATCCTGAACAGCTACTGCTTGTGCACGGTTTTCTTTCTTTTTTTTTTTTTTTTCCCTTGCAGACAGATAATTCTTTAAACTTGGGTAATTTCAAGGGGGAATCAACCTAATATAAATGTAGCTGTCACTGGTTGAAATAGAAGCAGATTCTGGCCTTTCAATAAGGCCACTTCTGCAGTCCCACACTGGGGAAAAATCAAAAATTGCTGGGAACTGATAATACATTCCTACAGCTTCACAGCCCTGATGGAGTTCAGTCAGGCCAAATACCCTGGCTGCTTTTATGTGTTTATTTTACCTTCTGATTTGTTTTGAAGGTCATATGATGCAAAGATGTTGGAGAGAAAATGCTTGTTGTTTAAGGAGGTTTGTCCCTAAGTCACAGCGCTCTGCTGCCAGCGAGTGCCCCGCAAGGAAAGGAAAATGCTACCAGGTTGGTGCAGAGGAGAGGAAGGCTTTTGCCTCTTCCCCCCAGCCACAAAGGTTTTGTTATCCTCCAGGTTTACGGTTCCTCTTGCACTAGCTGCCGCTGATAGAGCACTTAATCAATAATGAAATAATCTCAGGGAGCTAAAATGTCTGTGTGTTAATGATGCTTGGGAGGATGGACTCAGTGGGAGCGAACAAGTGATATTGCTCTAGCCACGGAGGCGAGGGATGCTTGGATAAAAACTCAGCCTTCAGATGCGCAAGAAACAGATGACATCTACACACCACAACAGCCTGGGGTTTTATTCACCCTCCTGGTCAGCTTCTGTGAGCCGAGGAGAAGGGCAATTCCCCCATGCGGCGGTGAGGAGGAGCGGCCGGGCGCCAGCAAGAGTGAGGAGGAAAAACCTCCCTCCAGAGGAGCAGCTCTCCAAGCATCTTTCGCCCACGCCGGGATGCGCTTCCCACCCATCCCACCACCTCTAGCCGCTCTGCAAACTGCTGGTCCAACAACACCCCGAAACGTGGTCGCTTTGGGGTCGGCCAGCCCACCCAGGGTCCCGTCCCCAACTCATGGTCCCTTCCAGTACCAGGAGCGGGACGCCAGCTTTAAGAAACCTCCTATATCTGTAGGGTATAGTCTGTGCCTCCCAGTTTGTGAGCTGCTGCTGAGACTTTGTACCTCTGTTTCACCGCAACACAAGGAAGGAAAAACCTTGGGCATCTTGCCAGCTTACACATCTGAAGGAAGAAAAAGAGAGCGGGAGAACTTGGTATGAGAACTGATGGATGACTTTTGGGTCTGTCCCCCAAATATATCACCCTTCCAAGGGGTAAATGTGGACTAAAATATTGCCACTAAAAAAGATCAGAAAGAGAAGTGGGTCCAGTTTTTGGGTCGGTCCACTCTAAATTTGAATATTTGGGATTTTTTTAATGGTTGCAAAACGTGTATTTGCAAGTCAAGAAAAAGAAAATTAAATTATATTTCCCAATGAAGCATTGCTGTCAGACAGCTGTATTTCTGCCGTGTGGGCCCCCACCAGAGTGGTGTTTATGGGACACTATACCTCCCAGAAGGCATCGTGCTTATATCTACTTGACTTTTTTTGGTCCATCAAGGGAACCTGCTTGACCTGCAGTCCAGGACTGGAAATGCAGCCTGGCTAGAAAGCAGGAACTGCAGGAGAAGAGGTTAACCAGGCTGTAAAGCCCCAAATGAATCAGAGATACATGGAAATTCATGTTTAATTTTCTTATGACAAAACAAAGGGAAAACCAAAACAGAACAGGCTTTCAGAGCACTGAAGTGTTATTTTTTCCCCCTGAAAAATGACACGCTTTGACTTTTCCAAGTGTACTTCTGTCCTCCGCATTTGCTATTCTGCAGGAAACATGAAACCTCCAGTTTCTTTAACTGTATTTTGGACTGAAAAAGTGTGGAAACAACTGGATTTCCCTCAGGATGTGTGTTAGGAGTCTCACTTGGCACAAGCTTGCTGTTATTTCTGATTTCAAGCCTGAGAGATGAAATGGTGAGGGGGCCATCCAAAGAGTTAGGAAGATGAAAACCCAGCTGTGTAAGGGAGCAGGCTCATGGCAGGGCTGCGCGTGGCTGGAGCAGACTGGTGGGTGACAGACCTTGGCTCAGCATCGGTGCTGGGTCGGATGGAGCCTGGCTAGCGAGAGCCCATGGCGCATCTCCCCTGGCTTGGGGAAATCTTGCTTTATTCATATAACACCACTCTCATATTGTTCTTTGTTTTTTTTTTCCTTAAATATTGACTGTATCCATTAGTCATAATGGCTTAAAACAAGGTAATTTGCCTGATGTGCTATCATGGGTATTTTTCCTGCATGGGCTCAGTATCCCTTTGGTTTTAACAGAATTTCTCAACCAGCTATTGGGTATTAAGTCAAATGAGCAAAGCTGTTAGGTTAAAAACATACATTTGCACATATTTGTATACCTACATTCAAATACATGCACAAGTGTGTGTGTATAACCTACACTGTCCAGATTATATTATTTATCACCTGGAATGTCTTTTGATAAAGTCGCAGACTTTCAGAATCACTTGATTTTCCAGAAGAATCTGATATAATAGCCTGCTAGTGACAAGAGGGGGTTTTAGCCATTTCTTTTTAACGGCCATTATCTCTTTTAATGAAATCTAATTTCCTGTTTTGAAGAGAAGAGCCAGATTCCCTCACTCCGTATAAGCAAGGATGCTCCTTTTGGCTTTCTGGTACAGCTACACAAGGTCACACACACCGGGGTTTGCAGGGCGAGGAGCCCCTAGACCCCACCACCCGATGTGGTGCTGCACATGTATTCTCATGGCTTTGCTACAAGGCCTGTGGCTATCAAGGCACGACCTTGTGTCCCCCAAAATAAATAAGAAGCAGGGGGATGTACATAAGTTGTCACAGGATGGAAATAAGTTACCGGTCAGGAGGTTTGCTGGATTTGATTTGGAGTTTGTTTTTTTCCTGCCACTCATCCCTCCTTTTGAAATGATCTTGTCATGCAGGAGGGGTTGGCAAGTGCAAAGACCCTTTGTGTTTTGATTTGAGTATGGGTAAATCTCCCATACATATAAAACCTCAGGTTTTTGGAGGTTCTCTGCCTCCTGCCAAAAAACCCAGGCTGTGTTCTAATGCTTGGAAGGCCTGTGGGCAGGGGAAATGATATGCCATCACCACTTTGTGCCTGGTCTTGATTTCTTCCTTTTTATTTAAAGGAATTTTGCAAGGATATTGTTACGTGGGGCTTTTCCACTTTTTCTGCTGCCTCTCAGACTCATGGCAGAGCTGGCCCAGGACCTGGCTCTGCCTGGTGGGGACATCTCATCGGTACATGCCAAGACTTAAGCATCTCCCGAAGGTGGGAAGGCTGAGGACTGCCAGCCCCTTACCCTTACACCCTGGCAGGTGTTAGAATAAATTAGATGCCTTCATCTCCTGATGCTGGACGCCAGCATGTCTGGAGCAGCTCTGTGGTTCTTTTCATCAGGGTTTGCTGATGATGGTCCAAGTTTCACCCGGGAGAAATGCTGCCCGAGCCCCGCTGAGGTCTTGCCTTCCCCTTGCCTTTCTCTTGCCAACCTCAGCCGAATTTCTCTCATTTTGGAGGAAAGTCACCGGCAGGAGGGTGGGAGGTGGCGGTTCAGGCGGTCTCACCCCCTCTGCTCCACCATCCACCGTTCCCACTAGAGGTCTGGCCATCTCGCATTCACAACATGTCCGGCAAAGTTTGTGTCAGGGGGTTTAAACTTTAGATTTGTGTGACCAAGGAATTCCCAATTCTGTTGCATGTGTTCCCCTGTCTCTCCCTCTCCCCCTTGTCTTTCTCTTGGCTGTGAAACAGCACAAGGAGACTCTTTGTATGCTCCTAATCCTGAAGCAACACAGCTTTAGCAACATCCAGGGATAAAAGCACCATCAAACCACAACTTTATGGGGGCAAATCTCCTCTAATCCCTCGCTTTAGCTAAACAAAGCTTCTTGCCCTAATCCGCTATCGCTTTAAAAAAAAAAAAAGCTCAGATTTTGTTTTTAGTAAGAAGATGATCCAAAGGACTAATTTTAAGAGAGACTAACCAACTCTGACAGCTTTTAAAATAGACGACAAGAAAATAGATGCAAACTTCCCTCTCAATTCAAGGGTTTTCAGGCTATGCAATAAGAAAAATATCCAGGGTTTAACTGCTTTCCTTTAAGCTCACTCTTATTGTATTAAATGCTCTGACCAACTCAGATTCAAATCACCAGGCCTAAATGCCATTTGATCTTTAAAAAGAGAGTTAAAAAGTGTGTATATTATTCCCAGGAAGGCAGTCCAAGGAAAATCAATTATCATAAACAAGGATTATATTACACACACGGTCAATATGGAAAAACAAACACAATGCTGATAATGGGCTGTTGAAGTGGCTCACATCTGAAGCCACTTTGACTCCGTTAAAGATAGTTCTTTATTAATTTAAGGATGGGTGTGTCTAAGTATGGTAGTGAGGAGTAATCGAGCTCTTAAACAGTTAGGCCAAGCTTATATTCCAAACCTGAAGCAAATCTTGACTCTTTCTTCCTTTTTTAAAGAATTTCTTTCTTGCAGGTGGTAGGAGAAGTGTTGTGGCTTGGCTTGAGGGCTTCAGTGTATGTGTGCAGTTTAGCACTGCTTGGCTTCAGATGTGGGAAAATGCTGGGCTTGGGGCAATCACGGGGAACCGCCGTGGTCCCCTGGGGACCCCGCTGGTTTGAGTCTCAGCAGTGAGCAGGTGCCCATCTCACTCCCGCCTCATTCTCTCGGTGTTGTGGGAAACCAGTTAAACCCATTAATTTCTTCCTCTGGTTTATAGCTCTGCGCTTGGCAGAGTGGGGATTTTTGGGTTCCCATCAGTATCTAGTCTGGCATCCAGCAATCTACCTGGAGGATGAGGAGGATGAAGAGTGCGGTTGTTAGGGCATCGTGGTTTTATCCTTATTCATGCTTTGCTCTGGAGGAGCGGGAGAAATCTGCACCCACATTTTTCCATCGTGTCTGATACAGCCTGAACACCTTGGTGATATGAGGAGGGGGATATTCCCATGGGTTTGTCCCCTTGGTGCACCTGGGCAGGGAGGGAGGGATGGACGGGCTTGCCCACCCATCCGCTCCCATGCTGTGACCCAGCCCCAGAGCAGGGATGAGACCTTTCCTTGTCACAGATCCTTCCTTCAAACTGGCTGGGGAGCAGCAAAAAACCAAAAAAGTATTTCTTCCCCAGGGGAATTCCAGCACTTTGAAATGTGGTTTGGTGCAAATCTCACTGGGAAGTCAAAATGATCTGTGGATAATTTTGGCCTTGTGACGTCAAAGGACATGAGTAAATACCAAATACGGCACGAATATGGTATTAAATAAAACTGAAGCTGCAGGAATATCTTGACATAACATAAAAGTAGAAGTTAAATAAACCAAGAAAACTCCCCCCCATGTGGAAACTTGCTGAAATGAAGCACTTTTGATGCTCAGCGCGCTGAGAGAGTCTGGGCAGATTCTTTGGACGTTTTCCTGTTACGAAAGGTTGTCGAGCTCGACATGTTTTTGCCACGTGTTGGCTGATCACAGTCAGATGGGGAGCAGTTCTGCCGGAGGCGTTTGGAGCATCCCCCGTGGACCCAGCTCACGGGGGAACCCCAAACTTCTCCTTGCTGCTGCTCATCCCAGCCTGCACCAACGGTCGTGGGCCCCATTTCACCTTTGAGAAAAGCCACTGGTGACCTCCAAGATGCTACCCTGTGCTGGCATTGCACCCCACCAGGCACGCTTGACCCACTGTGCATCTGTGAGAAGGAGCGTGTTTCCCTGCAGCCCCTGGCTGCCCGGGCGCGGGAGCTTTGTCCTCGACCAGAGAGACGTGTATAATCTTTGGCTAAGCTCCCCAAAGACCCCCAGCTTCCCTCTGCTCAGCCACACTGAAAGGGGCCTTTTGAAGTCTGCCTGGTGTTGCGGGGTGTGTTTGCCCGCGGAGGGCATATGAAACCGGTAAACACCATTTCTGGACAAAAATCTCCAAAGTCCATATCCTTTCAGCCTGAAAGTTTCCCTTTCTCATTGACCTGTGCCCAGAAGTGACTCCTGATTTGAATAGCAAATAGTAGCTGTCTTTCCCTCCACAGCTAAGCTGTTTCCTTTTCTTCCTTCCAAAGCAAGGTGGGATCTTTTCATGATGCCCTTCAGAGCAGCCGTGCCGCTGCGGAGGGGAAAGGGAGGCAGCAGAGGTGGCAGGTGCTGAGTGGAGCCCCCATCCTGGCTCATGCAAGGAGCCTTTGATGGACCTGTTTTTTCCTCCGCAGACCCAGGCAGCAGTGGTTTTCATCCAGGCAATGATGACCCTGCAGTATTGTTGTGGCACAGGGCTGGGATTTTTCAGAAGCAGCCTTTGGTTTGGCCAGCATGGCATCGGACCGCTCAGCAATGGGTTGATTTTACAGCATCTTGTGTCACCTGCTGGTTTTGTTGTGTATTCAGGACTAGACATGGAATAGGGAAACCCCAGTGGAGGAGAGGGATCACTTTGAACCCCAGAGCATCCCTAGAGCAAACATACACGCCCCATCCCAGTCCCACGCTGCAGGACAGGGGTGAGCCAGTGGGTCAGGGCTAGCAGCCCGCAATCAGGTCCAGGAGATCAAGTGTCAGGTGGGATGAAGCTTTTGAAAGGCAATAAATGGATTTTTTTTCCAATATACTTCCCCTCCTTGTTGGCCTTTGGGAAAGTTGTGATTGTCACATGCCTTGGGGGACGCAGCCCTGAGGCTGGGGGCTCTGCCTTTCCCAAAACAGCTGCGGGAAGTTAGCAGGTAAGAGGGGCTCGAAAAAGCTCGGCTGAGAGTTGTGGAGGTAATGGGATGTTTTCTGTCCCTTCTGATGGAGCAGCCTGGGAGAGTTTCCACAGGTCACTGGTACTGTGCCTTTTCAATGCTCTTCCACTGGAGCGGGACAATGGGGAAAGTGCCTTCATTTGCTTTTGTGCTAATGAAGTCAAACAAGCATCAGGGAATTTGCACTGGGGGTCTGTCTTAGGGGTTTGATCTGTATTAAAAAAAAAAAAAAAGACAAAAAAAAAGAGACAGTTCTTTGGGTAAAGCTTATCCCAAAAAGCATCTAGTGGACTGAGGGCATCTCCTTTGTTTTCAAAAGTTCGGTAGCGACTCTGGGAGCGGGGGGTTTTTTTACCTAGATTTAGGTTTGAATCTGTATTTTTCGCCTGTTCAGGGATAAGTGGTGGGATGTAGGAATACCTGGTTTGAGGTCATTGCTGGTAATCAATGTGTTCACTGAAAAATAAGTTGCAAAAGCCTACAGCCTGGCTGGTAATCCCATTTGTCCTCCACCCTCAAATCTCCAGGTCCTGGAGCCACGTGATGGTGCTAGGGTCTCCACTTTGACGTTTAATCAAGATGCAGAAAGGGATCTATGTACCATTTTAAAAGTCTGAAAACCAGAAAGGAAATGTGTGACATTTTCCTTTATTTTTCTTTCTTATCTCTTGACTTAAATGTCCAAGCTAAGGACAAAGGCACTGAAAAACCCGGTGGGAACATTTTGAGGCTTAATGCAATTATTCAGCATGCTGAGATATTTTGTAAGATTGTAAAATCCGCTCTTTTGTTGTCTGTAGGAACCTGGCTGAAATCTGTGGAGTTCACTGTATAACTACTACTGCAATATCACTTCTATGTTTCACCCTAATCAAGCAACTGGGAGCAGAGTTTTGGCCCCAGGTTTTGAGTCTGAAGCTCAGAGCATACAGCTATCTTCTTCAGCCTTTACTACTCTCTATTGCTTTTCTTAACATTTGATGTGAATAGCTCATAAAAACCCCTGCAAACAGCAAGCAAGCAGCAAACCCAAACATGTCCCCATTGCAGCAAATGCTGGAAGAAATAAATTTAGATGAAAAATCCCTGTCTTGGTTTTTTGTTATATTTCTTTCTCTTGGATAAGGCAAAAGAAGGGGGAAAAATTAAAATCCCTTGGTTGCAAAAACGCCTTCAGTCAAGTTCTCTCTCTTACTGACAGCTCAGTTCCAGCTACAGGAGTCTTAATGATATTTTGGCCATAATGCCAAGAGAAGCAAGAAAGCCCCTTCAGACACCGGGAGCTTTCACCCGGCTGGAGCTGTAAGTAGACAGCTGAAATGCATCTTTGAACTCAGGCAGGGAAAAATAGTTTGTCGTGCTGTCCCTCCTCCTCCCCTCATCCATCTGACCGCACTGGCACAGCGGGCGCTGGTGGCACGTGTGCCTGGTGGCTCAGGCTTAACCGCAGGGTGGTCAAGGAGGGAGGATGCGGGTTTGGTGGTAGCTGGTGCTCCTCTTGCCAAGGTTTCTCCTTCGTCTGGCCTGGAAGTGTGTTGGTAGCACACAGTGGGGGATGCCTTTGGCCTTTTTAACTGTATGGGTTGTGCAGGTGTCCCATGGCTGCAAACCTCACTCTGGTGACCAGCAACATGCGTTTCCAAAGGTTCTTGTGGAAGGAAAGCGGCTGGACTTGCCCTGGCCAGCAACCGGTGTCACCGGTGCCTGTCCCAGCGGGTTGTGACACTTTATGGGCTTAAATGGTGGAGGTTTGTATTAAATTGAGGTTGAGCTAGGGGAGGCCCATCTGTTCTCCTCTTAAGTGTGGGTATTCCAGAGCCTCCAGCTTCCCACTGGTCCAGGTGGATTTGTCTCCTGCCCTACAGCTTGGATCAACCGCACTAAACCCTCAGTGGTTGTGTCTGGCAAATGCGACCGATCTCATACGCCTGATTTTGGAGCCAGGAACTTATACTACATTTTTCTGCTGCTGACACCAAACCTGCAGGCTGTTTCTGGTGGTGACCCTGTCCTTGGAGCAACCCTAAGGCAATGCAGGATTGTCCGCATGGATGTCCAGCCCTGTGGCAAAGGGTTTCGCTGTGGAGACCGTGTGGTCCCTCCCTGCACCTCTGCCCTGAGAGAATCTCAGAGACGTCCTCTCCTCTGCCCACCCCTTCCTTGTGCCCTCCGCAGAGTTGAAGGCAACCCCAAACAGTCTGGGAAAGATGCTTAGAAGTGACATCCTGGTGCTTCCTGATGCCATGCCCACGGCTGCTGGGCGCTGTCTCACCCACGCTGGCTTTGGCAGCTGACTGGGGTGCTCAGTTAATAGCCTGTCCATAGAGGCAAAGCCCCAGTCTGAAAAGGAGTGTGTCATACTTCCAAGGCTTTGGGTGCTCAGTGAAAGTAATTTTCAAAAATGATCTTTTACCCCTTAATCAAAGTCTTTATCCATATGCTTTAGTTGCCTTTAAACCCCAGCTGGAACTGTTTGCAGATCTCTCTTGGCTATTGGCTGATCCTAAGTAATAAGCACTAATGTTTGAGCTTCAAAATCACTTGCAAAGTTGCAGTCTGGTAAAGCCATCTGGTTGAAATCTGTCACTATTTATTATCCACTGGAAGTTTCTGATGCTGTCTTTCGTTATCATGGAGAGCTGATCATATTAAACTAATTACAGGGAATAGCTGATGACAAGTTCCTCTTTAATCTGTGATATTTTTTTGAATCAGAATTAAGGTCATTCTGCAAGGCCTTGATTTTGGAAACTCCCTGGCAGCAGTTGTTAGCTAGGTTAAAATATTTACAAATCCGTATATCTTCTGGTGCTCCTGTTAGGAATGAATAAGCAGGGATTTGTTAGTTGGGCTCAAATTCACCATTGTTTTAGAGGTACTAGGTATTGTTCCCATGTACTGCTTACACCACGTGGGGTGGATAAGAGGGGCTTTCACACATTCGAGCTTGCCAAGTCAATTTTTCTTAGTCAATGTTAGGTTGCCTTTAAAGCAACTTAATTTGTTTCCCATCCCTAGACTTGGACATACCAAAAGAATTCCAGTCTGGTCTGTAGGAGCAATGAGACGAGGCTTTCCAGGCTTCTAATGCTTCTTCGGTGCCAGGTTGTGAACTGAAAACGGCCTCTGTGCACATCGGTCCCTGCCTGCGTCCTTAAAGGCGCCTGCAGGCAGACGGGGCCAAGGTCGGGCAGCTCGGGGGAACCTCCCGATCAGGAGGTTTGTGACCCCGCTGTGAACGGCAAATGGACTGGAAGGAGTCACCGAGACCTGGGCATGGCTGGCTTCGGCTCTGCCTTCCCGGTCTGCTTGCTGGTGGATTGCAGGTGAGACGATGTAACCGTTGCCTTAGTTTCCCCAGAGTTAAAAGACAATCCCTTATGGGGAGGTAGGAGGGAGATCTTGGTGTTTTCCTTTCAGGGCTGGAATCCGTTTGGCTTGGATAACACTTTTTTTTAGTTGTTACCTGGCTACATCCAAAGTTTGGAAGACACAGGTCTATCCCTTTCCATTGTCTTCAACAGTCTAATGTTACATCTTGTGCTCATGTTCTGCTGTGAGATCTGGAGAGCAGCTTCTCTGTCATGACAGGTAGACTTCTCACCTGCATTTTTCCTCCCACTTACAGGAGATGAAGAGTTTGCTTCTTCGTGTTTATAAAGCCTGATGAGGACATTGCTTTCCAATTACCTCCATACTTTAAAAATTATTTTCCTGTAATATGAGGTAATTTATATCTTGAGCTTACTGCCAGGTCCCTAGGATGTAACTTGGTATGACTGCCTCCATCCACGCAAACAGGAGCAACTAGAGTCCTTCCCTTAGGGCTTACCCAAGTACACTATATTTAATAAGAGTTAATCCCTTTAACACAGTTGCTGGCCTTGCCTTTTAAAATTGGATTAAGACTGATGCACTATAGAGAGTTTTTAATGCCAATGAACTCAACCTGTTCTAGAAAATGGAAGTTGTAAACACGGTACGGATGCTAAGATCAGTCTAACCCTAGGAATTGGCCTTGGGAAGAGCTGCACAATGGCCTTTTTCACACCTTTAACTCGGCAGGACCTGAAGGCAAATCTGCAGACAGATGAGCAAGGCTATGAAGAGTTCAGCTGATTCTCTGCCACTCTCTCAGAGGCATGATTAAATGGCAGCTAGGCAGTGAAAACACTTCTAGTGCAAGTGTCCTGAGGAGGAAAAGCATCAGCACTAAGAGATTGCAGAAGCCAAGCCCTAGAAATTACCTTAAGACTGAGTAAAACTGATGCAGATCTGAATTATTACTGGAAAGGAAAAGTGAAGCAGATGCAGAGTGTGTGTGTGTGTGGTGATTGACAAAGGGCTGTGGGACCTGTGGGTTAAAAAGAGCTGTAGAAGGAATAGTTCTCGTTCTTCTTGAAACGGCTTTATGAAAAAATCCTAAGCTCCATCCTTTTGGGTTAATTTTCTGAAAAGTTTAAATATTTTTTTATCTCATATTTGGGGACAAAGTGTTTTACCTATAAATTTTAGATGTAAGTACGTATTCAGATTTGAGCTTGAAGGGATAAATGAAGGTTTAGCCCTTACTTTTCACTCAGGCTGGTTTCCTGGACTCTAATTTACTCCCCTTCACAGCACTGAAGTTTTCCATCTGATCTCTTTTTCAGAGCAATGAAGAAAAAGAAAATGAAGTAAATAATTGTATACGTGCCTGGATCTCAGATGCAAATGCAAACGGGGCAGGATGGAGGCTGTCCCGTGGACAAGAGCCAGACTCCACGACACAGTCGGGACTTGTGCACAGGGCTGGGCTCCTGGTACTGAGCAAGGCTGTACGGATGGGCAGCCAGGACTTGGCTTGATTTATTTCCTCCATACCTTTCATGCTATTTCTAATGTCTTTTACTTTCCAAAGCGGTAAGGGGAGAGAGGTGTTTATTTAGCCTCCTCCGTTTGCCCCATCATTTGTAATATGAAGCCGTAAAATTAAACCTAGGATCTCTCTGGCCTATTGATAGGCATTGGCAATCTCAGATCCCTTCCTCTAAATGGAAGGGGCGGTTCATTGACACAAGCAATTGCCGGACTGCAGTGGCATTTGGATGGAGGAAAAAAAAAAAGGAGTAAACAGACCTGGGGAACTCCAGCTTGACATAAAAAACAACGTGATGGATAGTCCACAGTGACCATTGGCTCCAGTGGCTGGAGGACAAGAGAAAAAAAAAAGCAAGCAGGAAAAAAAACCAGGACAAGCAATCTGCAACCAGCCTAGGAAGATTACTGCCATAAAAGTAATGCTGGAAGGGGCTAGTTATCAAGTGGAAAACAAGAAAGTACAACTAGCTCCCCAGTCACCAGATTTAGGGGACTCTGGTTGGAAGGTTCATACTCTAGTGGGCCATTAGAGCAGAAACAGAAATGGATGCAGTAATCCAGAACATATTGAGTCTCTAGGTTGCCATGAAATATAATGCAGGGAGAAATGAATTATTTTCCAAGGGAAGCTGTAGAAAGCACATATATAGACTTTTTTTTTATTGGAACTGTGTTATCAACAGTCTCTCTTAATAGTCGAAAACAGCTTCTTATGTTTTTTATAGAGTTTTAAAGATCCCTCTGGACATGTCTGGAGGGGCTGGATGGGGGGAGCTGCAGGCAGAGGAGGGAGAGGGGGAAGAGGAGAAGGGAGGTAAGTGCCATTAGAGTGAGCACGGTGCTGATTTCCTTGGGCTGTCTCAGCATTTGGGTATGGTGCTGCATTATGTTAATTTTGCCTCATGTCTTGCACAGAAATAACAATACACAGCGTCTCGGTTACATGTGCAGCCTAGTTGGCCTGGGTGTTTTCCTTTACAAGTGGGTGAACCAGCACTTCTCCAAAAAATAGATGGAGGTAAAAAAAAGTGACTTAATGCTGTTTCTACCCACCCTAGAGTACCCACAGGGAATGGTAGGAAGGCAGTTGGAGGAGCCCAAGGAGAACTAAGCTCCTCCTGATTTTGGAGGTTCTCGATCACCTCCTTATTCTCCTAAGCCCACATTTAAAGAATGAAAGACTCTTGTGAAATCCCTCTCATGACATTGATGACTTTTAAATGTTTGGGAGTGAAAATATTAAGGCAGATCTGAGAGGGTTTGATGGGTTTTTCCATGCACAAAGAGCAGTTTTATACTTTAACATCTGTATCTGCTTCTAATATTAACACCTTGTGAAAGAGCTGCTGCTGATGACATGAAGTTGTCATAAAATGAATCTTGAGATTATAAAAATAATGTGTAGTAAGGTCTCTTTTGCCTTGTCATCTGACTTCCGAGGCTCTGTGCTGTGTGTGTGTCATGTTTGCAAGGCTTTCTGACAACCATGGGTAAAACAAAGAGGAAAGGGAAGGAGAAGGAGAAGGGGTAGAGCCCAGGCAAGCTGAATTGCCAGTCTCACAGGAGCTGATGTTTGAAGAGACCAGAGCCAGGGATTCAAATCATAAGAGCTCGCAGCAGAGATTTTTAGTCACAGCAGAGTCCTTCCAAGAAAAAAAATGCTGAGTTCCCATGATGGACAGAACACACAAAAGCATGAAAATCACTTTGCTTTGCAATAGCCTGTCTGCGCCTGGAATTGGGCAGCTGCCTCTAGAAGCAGCCTCTGAAATGTAAAGACTGCTGCATGCAGGAACCAATCCACCAGCCAAAAGTGCAGGGATATTGTCTTCAAACCACGAAGTTGGACTACTTGAAGTAAGAGGAAAAAAAGGAACAATCAGTCTAAAACTCAAATTCCTTGAAAAAATGAATTACCTCGGTCAGAAAATGTGCTTGATATTCTCTGTCTGCCCACCTAACATCACTGTGTGGTCTTCTTCCTGTTAGTCCACAAAGTTGTTTAGCAGAAGAGCTCATAGCTGCAGTTTTTACTCTGCTTCAATATTAAAAAAATACTTATCTTAATAGATTTCTTAAAGTCCAGCTGATGTTAGACCTGATATATAGAACCAGGATATACCCAATATATACACCAGGACTGTAAACAGAATCTCACTTCAGCCAACTATGGAGAGATGTTGATAGCAGGATGGATTAATATGTACAACGCGAATTTTACACTAAATACAGAACAAAATAATTTCAGAGGCCCAGGCACTGATCTGCTGTACCGTGCAGTCTAAACTACCTTCTTTTTAATAGCCAGAGACGTGCTTATCTCAGCTTAGCATCCACCTCTTCAGTCATCCCCCTGCTGAAATGTGGCTCTCTACACCAGCTCCAGCCTCGAGAACCAGCCCACAGCCCTATGGATGGATGGGGGCCCTGGCAAAAACCCATTAGGAAGCTGTGGGATGTGAATGGTGCAGCATGATGGGCTGATGGGCGGGCGGGTGTCCGGGACGTCTTCCTTGAGAGGAGGGGGTTCCTCCAGCACCTGAGTATCCCAAGGAACAGAGATTCTGGTGCGGCACGTGCTGGAATTTCTTTCTTGCTATGCCAGTTTCCATGTCTTGTGGGAGCCTTTGGGGTGGCAGTGGGTCAGATTGGCACGGATTTATATGCCAGGCTTGTCTCTAGCTCTGACTCTGCTGTTCCGCCTGGGCTTCCTTCATTTAGAGTCCTTTGTTACAAAATGTAATGGATATCGCCCTAGGAGCCGTTTTCAATTGCTCGTGACGACGTAAGAAACAATTAGGCAAAGCATATTTTTGTTTATATCCTCACTGCCTCCTTTCCTCGGAGAGATTTAGAGATCCCTGGCTGGTCGGGTTATTAAAATGTTGCTCTTGGAGGCAGAATCTGAATGAATCTTGCAGGGTGGATTGGGGTCGCAGCTCCCCCCAGGCTGGGTAGGGGTTGGAGGAGGAAGGTGAGGGGAGAAACCAGAACTGAAAATAACAAAAGAAATGGAATTTGTTTTTTTATTTTCTTCAAAAAGGTTTCCAAAACCACCCTAAGGGCAGTTTGTAGACTGGTATTGTTCTACTGACAAAACCTGCATTGGGCACTTCAAACTGTGGCAGGCTTTGACCTGGGACCAAAATCCACATTTCAGTGCTTGTGGCTGGTCAGCCAGAGCTGTTTGGCAGACGATCCAGGCAGGGGTGGAAAAAGCGATGGTGTGGGAGGAAGGGGTGGCAATGCTGGTCCCTGAGCTGCAGGCTGGTGATGCTCAGGGAAGCTCATGGCTTGGGTCGTCCCTCCCTAGCTGGGCTGAAGGCTGAATGCAGTAGGATGTGCCTGGACACGGGATCCTGCGTAGGTCCTACGTGTGTTGTGGAGATACAGAAAGGGATTGAGAGAGAGGAGGCATCCTTCTGCCTCTCTTGCTCCTTCAAGTGATGCTGATGGTGGATGTGGTCTGCCTTGGGTGCTGTGTCAGTTGGTCTGGGATGAAAAGTGGTGCTTTCAGCTCAGGTGCCCAGCAGGAAAGGTTGTCAGCCAGGTCCTGGACCCAGTGGGAGCAAGGCCAAGGGATAGCCCCAAAGGCAGAGGTGCTGTTGAACGGGAGGGAAAAAAGGGAGAAAGCCCCACCAGCTGCTTCGTGAAAGAGGTGACAAAAGTTGACAAATTCCTGGGACAGCATTGAGAGCAGTGGGAATCTGTGTCTGAGTGCAAGGACAGGCTCGATGCCGGGCGTCTGAGCATGCTATCCCATAAGCTGCTTCGTGCTGGGGCTTTCCAGGGAGAAGCCAAGAAGCAGAGATTGCTGTCACATGGGCTGTGGGGATGCCAAGCTTGAACTGATTGGGCTGATCACTCCATCCTCCTGACACGGGACTGATGTCTACTAGATCTTACTATATGGCCTGTCTCCTTCAAAATGGCCCAAACAATGGGGTTGCTGCGGTCATCCTTTGGGAAGAGCGCTCTCCATCTATTAGACATGTTGCTGTGTTTGCCTGGAAAAGGACCCTGCTTGTAAACACAAAACCAGCCGAGAGCAGCCAATGCCAGCAGTAAAATACTCTTGCTGTCTGCAGGCAGACACAGTGCAGCCCCATGCCCCCATCAGGGAGGGCAGGCCCCTTCATCAGCTTAACGAGCCCAGTGATCTGCATGCAAACAAGGGCGGGGGGAGCATTCATCATTGCAGAAAAGGGCTTGGAGATGCTCACAACACATGGCTTGTCCTTGGGAAATTGTAGCCTGAGGATAACATAGTATTCGGACCTTCATCTGGCACAGGGAATAAACTGGAAGCTGCCTTCCTCAGTCATTTCAAATAAATCTCAGTTACTGATACAAAAGGCTCTCAGGGGGTCATTGATAAACCTCAGTGTGAAACCCAAACAGCACAGCTACCTCCTGGTGAGGAAGGAGCAGGTTTAGAATGGGTTAATTAGAAAGATAATGAGCTAACAAGGCTTCATTTCTGTTCAGTGGCTCAATGAGGAATTCATTAGAAAGGCTTAATCTAACTGAACAATCCCAGGGCTTAGAGAGATTGCCCATTGATTGCCAGCCCAAACTGTTTATTTACAGGTTTTTGCTGGCTGAAAGGTCTCATTCCTTTATTTCTAAGGCCATTCGGATGTGCCATAAGGAGACGTGTGTCCCCAGCAAAAAGCAGCAGCAATAAAAATCTGGCAGTAAAGCCAGATGGGAAGGAAAAAGGGATCGATGTTCCCAGTAACACCAACCATTTAATTTCAGCCTGTTCCCCCAGCTGAGGATGGGGCCAGGGGAGTTTATATGTAGGGTTTGAGTGCTACTGGAGGAGAGGACAAATGAAATGTTAGGAGAGAAAAAAAATGGAGCACAAATGCCATGTAAGTGGGGAGAGGGGCTGGAGCTGATCCCTTCAGGCTTTTCTCTGTTTCTCACTTCATAGCGTAAAATGGGTGTAATTTTGAAAGTCTTTTCCAGGGGCTTTCAAACACCCCGGGAACCTTCCCATCTTGGGAGTGTGAGGTGCCTCCACAGGGTCAGGGAGAAACCAGGAATGTGTCAGTGGAAGAAATCTCAGAATTAAATCTCTGCAGACAAATCCCCTTTCCTCTTAGCCCTCTAGCAGCTCTGCTTCTCTCCCCTCATGAGCTTTTAAGGCAGGAGGTGGGATTTTGCTCTGGAACAGCTGAGGGATGGGCACCTTTCCCACCACAGGACATGAGTCTCCGGCACATCAGGCACCGGTGAGATTCACTGCAGCCCTTTGTGGTTCCCCGTGGTCTGGTTTTCGTGTTTTTACAAACTGAATCAATGCTAGGCTGGGTTGCACAGAAGTCCCAGGAGGATTGCCTTGTTGAGATCAGCCTCTGATAGTACCTCTCTCCTGAGAACTGACAGTTTGGTAAAATTTCAAGCCAAAACCTGTGTTAATGCACCCTTTTGATGATCTGGCCCTGCTTCAGAGGGGTTTCTTTCACTGTTATGCTGGGTTGCTGGGGTTTTTTTCATAGGGAAGCAAAGCTGTGTGGTCTGCTCCTGGAGACTAAACCTATGCGGTTCGTGTCCAGGGACTTTGTACCAGAACTTCCACCAAAATGCAACTGTGAGGTCATGAGTTTGTTCATGACCTCACCCACACTTCTAACGGTGCTTTTTAGTGACATGTGACGGGACTATATTTAGTGGGAAAATTACTGTCCTGGAGAAGGCGGCAGGCTCTCTAAGGAGGTGCAGCACCTTTGATAAGGCCATCTGCTATCGTCAGAAAAATGGTCAGGATGATGAGCGTAGACACGAGTGAGGCTGAAGGCTGGAGGCTTTCAAAGATCCATCCCTTGGGCATCTTCCAGTGGTGTAAAGTGAAAAAAAACTAGAGTGCCTTTAAATAAATAGGAGACCAATAGCTGATTTGCCTTGAGTCTTTGTAACCTCTCTGCGGTTGGTGAACACGACCTGTCGATCAGAACTATTATGTTTGCACCAGTGAATGAGGCTGGTGGTAATTTCTAGATGGAGTATGTTAGAGTCACATTATATTTGCTGAGCTCTTTAAAATCTTGCTAGATTAATAGCTTTTAAAAAAAAAAATCTATCTTAGTGCCACATTAACCACAGGCCACAGTGTATTAACTGACAAAACCCAAATTGTTCTTTAATATTCCTAAAGCTGGTGTTAAGCACAATACGAACAATTTTCACTTTCAATAAGAATCTGACCCTGGAGTTGCCCTCTGCCCTGACCTGGGTCTTTCTCTACAACCATGAGGGACCATGTGGAGTCGTTCTGTGCTCCCTTGAAATGATGATAATTAAAAAGCATTTGCTTTCAGATTTTTCTTCCATCTGATTATCCCTTCCCCTTTGGTCTTTCCCCCCTCCTGGATGTGCAACTGGACTTCCCCTATTTTTTTCCTGCATCACCACTGGATTCCTCTGTTCTTCTGATGAATCATAGCACACACCAGTCCAGCTTTAATTTACTATTATGATGGACTTCCCAGGTTTTATTTATGGGAGAGAGAAGCAACACAGCCCACTATTCAGTGTGTTATTCTGCTGATGTGCTTGCTGGCTGTGTGCAAGTTAATGTCTCTCCTTCACCTCAGTTTTCCCATGCTGTAAAGTCTGAATAGCAATACCTGTCTGGAAAGCATTAGGTGAGGTTTTAACTGGGTAACATTAATTATAATTACAATGAGGGATATGTCAAAAGTTGGAAAAAGATTAAGAGTAAGTAGCAGGGGTTTTCCCCCATGCAACGTGTTATTAAAAGGAAGAGCTTCCCATGTCTCTGGTGCTGATACCTGGACATTTACGTGGTTAGCTTCAGTGTCCACAGTTAGTGCTTCGAAGTGATTTGCAAACGATATGAAACCTCGTGCTTCAGGGTTTAAACTGATGTCCAGGTGTCAGGATATTTCTGTGTAGTCATGGACCATTTGCCATCAAGCAGTGTTATTGCACCTTCTGCTAAAGTCGCTGGTGTTGGTTCCTGGCTGGGATCAGAGCTGCAAGCCAGAATATGGTAACTCCTGCCTACCTAAAATTGCGACCAAAAGGGGAGTATTTGGAGGCAATAATCAACCACTTATAATGGAGGAGACCTGCAGAAACCCAAGCACCATCAGTTACATGTTGTTTAACAAAACCTCATCTCTGGCACCAGGTTGGCCTGGGAAGCAGTCAGCTTCTTCCCTGCCCCCCCTCCTGTCTCTGCCTGCCCTGTCGAGCACTGGGGCACTGCAGTTATCTCAGTGACCAAAACAATGAAGCTTAAAAATGCCCTCCTCCTTTTTTTTTTTTTTTTTTTTGAGGACAGATTTCAGCCCAAATCAATTGGCTGAACAGTGTGGGGGAATGGAGGGGCAGAAACTTCTTAAGTCAGTTCAAGGAGTGGGCAGGCCTCCCAGATTTAGAACAACTGAGGAAACCAGGGCACCTTCTTCTGGCCAGGAAATTTTTCTCTCCTATTTGGAATTAAAGCAGCTGTTATGCATCTTGGGCACCCATCCCTCGGACATGCCAAACAGGAGAAAAGGGACTTGTAGCACCTTATTTGTTTTCCAAAACGACTGGCAAATTTTCACGCTTCAAAAATAAGTACAGAATGCAGAGATTTGCAAATAGGCCAAAGAAAAAAGAGGAAAATAACTTCATTTGCTGATTTATTCAGAGCAGAGCAGACTAACAGCTCTATTGTCAATTTGGAGAGCTTCTGTATGGGAAAGAAAACACTCAGATTTCAGCATTTCTGACAGTCTACTTCTTTAAAATCCTTTAAAATCCTGCACCTGGAGCTCCCCTAAGAGTAGGACTATGTAATTCACTACCTGGGCTGACTGTTGCCAATGTGTGTTTTATGGTTTTGGCTGCTGCAATATAAAATCAGTTCATGGGTAGTTTTTATTTTCCTCGATCAGAGGACCTGGTAATGCTGCACTGGTGCAATACTGCAAAATATTTATTAGCTCAGAGAAGAGCATGGGAAGAATTGTTGAAAAGCAGAATTGATGTTCCTAGCTTGCAGTTTTCTTTGCTCTTGATTTTAGGTACCTGCTCTTGCAGAGAAATAGTTAGGGGGGGGTGGAAAGAGAAAAGCGTATTGTCTCTGTGTTTCCCATGCATTGTTCCCTATGAAAGCATCTCCCTGCAACCTTTACCTTCTGTTCAGACAGCCCCAGCCTGCAAAGAGAGAATGGCAGATTTGTGCTTTCTAAGCTCCAGATGGGGCTCCTTTCTTCTTCCTCTGTAAGTTAATGGTGTCTTGCTGAGACCAACTGGGCATGTAAAGATTTGGGCAAAACTCACAGCAGTGGTCTCATAACCTCAAGGCTTCACAGTCTCATCCCAATGTGACGGCCGGTCCCCAGCGGAGCTTGCCTGTGGCTCTGATGTGGTGCCAAGGAGATGGGGAAGGTTATGTTGATTACATCTGTTTACCAATGGTTAAATAAATTAAAAGCCCATTGCAGACCACCAGCAGGCCAGGGTCCCGCAGCCCCTGCTTTCTGCACAAGGTCCCGTTTGCACTCTGGTATTGCTCTTTGTGTGCCAATATTGCCAGGGTGACTCTGCTTTGGTCAGGATGAATCTTCACAAATAAAAATTGATGAGATATGAGCTTCCTCCTTCCAGCAACACTAACTGCCTCAGCCAGATCCTTTCATCAGACGAGGGTCACACCAGCGAAATCAGTGGGCTGTGCTGATTTGTACCAGAGGGCGGCTGGATCAGGTCCCTCCTTGCCCCCCACATCCTATGCTAAAGGCAAAGATGGGAAGAAACATTTGTGGGATCCCCTCTACGACCTTGGTAAGCCCTGGAAGAGCCTGCAGGAGGATTTTGTACTTCGTTGTCACTGTTGGCACAGCACGGGAAGGGTCTGCCCCGATCGTGGTCCCTGTTTGCTAGGCAGTGTGTAAAGTCATTGTAAGGGACAGTCACTGTCCTGAAGAAAATGTAGTCTTAATAAGTGGGAGGAGAAATGAGGCAGCGAGAGAAGTGCCCGCAGTGGCGGGAGGCTGGTGAAGAGCTGGGAAGAGGACACAGTTTCCACTCAGGGGTCTGATCTGACACTGTCACTCCAACCCAGCTGGACCCTGTGGGAAGGAGGCCTGGAGGGTAAGGAAGACCAAGTAGCCAGCTAGGGCTTCTCTGCCTCTAATTTCTTTGATTCTCTGAGCTAAGCCATCAGATCCCTATTTGAGGATTTTTTTATAATTCATTCCTAAGCAGCCAGATTACCAGCCATATGGACAAAGGATACTAGAGAATGATTATTAAGATTATTAAAACAGATTATTTTTGCCGTTGGAGCAGAAGTTGTGATCAGTGGGTAAGGCCTGAGCTTTTCCTCACTGCTATCGCATGCTGAGATGGATCCCAGTGCTTCTCCATTTCACCTGTGAGGGCTCACAAGGTCTTGTGCCTTTCAGTAGTTACCCTGGCTGCCTCTAGAGACGCTCCTGGTTCTCCCAGTGCTTGGGGGTATGCTGGTGTCCCATAAGACCTTGTTGATCAAGGCAGTAGAGTAGCATTGTGAAAAATTCATCCCAGCTGTGTCAAGAAAGTGCTTGCCTGGTATTTCAGGGAACAAATATACCAATGAAGCAAATGTCTGCAGAAAGAACAGCTCAAACAAATGGCAGAAATTGAGACCGAAGTGGTTTTTGGGGACTCTGGTCATCTTGTCTTCCATCCATTGCTGTATGGCTGTTGGGAAAGGAAGCAGAGGCACAGTGAATAGCCTGGTTTGTCTGTCCATGTGTGTGCAGTCTCTATAAGGGAAGGGATCAAACCCTTTTTTCTATTGACTTGCTCCTGTTGGACAAGTTTCCCTCCTGTTCATGCTGCTGACTGGTTTCCTTTGCAGTGGGAAGGATAAAGGCCCACGAACCCATCAACACAACAGCATGCCAGAGGCACATTTCTCTCGACTACATGAGGGCTGGTATTTATACATGAATTAAGAACCACACAGTCATCCTGCCAGAACACTTGCTGATCCCTTTTGTAAGAAGGTTTTGACCAAGCTGAACTTGCTGGAGTCATCTTCTAGCTACCAGTGCCTGCCCCGGGCTTCCTATTGCTCACACCGAATATCTACAGGACTTGGGAAATGAATGCTACAGCAGATGCTTTCAGGGTAGAGAGCTGGTGGCCACCAGGCAACAAAGACAAGGGCTTCCATACAGTTACCTGCTCAACCTGACCTCAGAGCTGCCTGTGCTTTCTGGAGCAGAGATGTGTAACCCGTTCTAGAGACTGGAAAATCTCAGTGTGGCTGATATCATGTGCTATCTGTTACCGATGATGGAAAAAGGGATGTACCAAAGACTTAAGATTTACCCATGCATCATTATGTGTATGTGTGGAAATCACGTCTGTGAGTCCCATTTTCTCTGATGGACACTTGTGCTGGAGGAAACTCTAAGACAATTATCCCAAGAGGGAATCTCATCTCTGCCTGCTCGCTCTTTTGGAGAGACGATCTCTGCTCTCTCACATCATCCATCACTATATTTGTGATGCCATGAGCGTATCCAGCGCTGTAGCAACAGAAGAACAGAGCACAGCACTGAACCAACAGAGGAGCTACTGGGGTAGAGAAGCCCCTGGGAAGGCTCAGCCACAAGTCACTACAGAGAGGCTTGCAGAGGTACTAGGCACAGACGTTATTTTTGGTATAAGTGTTCTTGTTTCAAGTTTTTTCAGGTGTGAAGTTTCCCTGTTCGACAGCCCATCAATCACATGGGGGACACCATTAATAAATCTGTCCATTCTTCTCCCTTGAGAGTGAAGAAAGAAAAACTCCAACTGTTAACAATTATTATAGAAAATTAACTCCATGGCTTTAACCAAAGTCTCATTGCAGGCTATTTTTACATCACAAGGAGGGGGGGAAAAATCACCCTAAGAACTACAATGATATGAATTTAAATTTCTTTGTAAAACACAGACATTGGACAAAAGTTTAGTCCTGGAATTAGAGGCAAGTTCAATGGCTTCTTATACTCTCCTGTTGAATCTGACTCCTTGCTAGCTCCATTTGTTGGCTGGACGCTGCGGATTGGTGTAATGAGAGTCACCAGCATTACATCTAAAGAGCCAGCAAGGCCTGCTGCAATTTTCTAGGGTCATCCCATAAAAAAGGTTTCCCCCCTCCTTCCTGAACCTCTCCCAGCATTTGTTGGCCAAGCTTGGCTGTGTCTTCTAGAAAGCCTCCACTCCTGATTACCTGACTGTCAGTGATGAAGGTGAGGGATGGAGAACTCCTTCCAGCTCCTAGTAGCCCATTTCAATGGCGAATTACCCCGACTGCTAGTGATTTGCATGCTCTTACTAGTTTGAACCTTGCTGACTTCAACTGCCAGTCCTGAATGTTGTTATGTCTGTCTTCTGGATTTAGAAGTGCTTTATACCAGGTGAAAAAACCACAGACTGTGATCCTGTCTATGGTACATGGGAAGCAGGAAGGGTATATCCGTGGGTGAAGGTCCTGTTGTCCCAGAGCTCCCCTTGGAGAACAGCAAGATCATGCAGGAAATTTGTTTGGGTTTTTCATATGTTTATGCCCGCTCAAGAACTACCCTGTCTTGGATGTTCTGATCATTTTGCACACATCAGGGAGTCAAGATTAGACACCAGGGAGCTGTCATATAAGTGGTGCAGTTCCCTTCTGCCCAACACAAGTTCTGAGTGGCCACAGCTCAATAGACTCCTACTTTGTCCCCATAACCTTGTGGTCACCTCTGCACGGGCACTTAGCAGAGGTCTCCTCTTCAACCCATGTGCTTCCTAGGAGCTCAGTGCAACCTTGCTGTGTGCCTCATCCTACCAAAACTCCCCGTGCAGTGTCTTTTCCTTCCCTCTCTCTCTGTCAGAAGCTTTCTCTGAGTTGATGAATCCATGCACAGTAGTATTCATTTGCCTTGTTCTCCAGTTCATTTATCACAATGAGTGCCCTGTTGTGGAGAATCCTGATAGAAAGTCCGCTTATTCTCCTGGTTGGCTGAAATGCAGCATTTCAATCAGCTGATTGCTTATTACTGCGACCTTGCTGGAAAATCTAGGCAGCACCCAGAAGGGTGGGGAGAGAGGTCTTTCTTTGTCACTCTTCTCGTGTGGAAGAATGATAATAGCATTTTCATTTCTCTCCTACTGCCTGCTCTGAAGAGTTTTGCCTTGGCTTTTATTTTCCCATCGCTATATTCCAATTACTACATGTGGGATACAAAGTTTTCATTTTACCACTCACCCTCAAACAGTTCATTAGCTGGGAGGATGGGGGGGCTTGCAGCTGTAGGCTGATGGAGGAGTGCATGCATATAATAGACACCAAGGGATCTGCAGAGGGTCCTCAAGCACCTTATTGGTGTTCAGGGGAATGGATCAGGTAAGGATTTCATAGGTGTGCCTGACCAGTGAGGCATTACAAAGAGGGTTTAGAGGTGTCACACTATCCCCTTCCCATCTGTCCCCGTCCCCAGGTCCCACGGGATTGCTCAGAGGATCCCCAGCTGTTTGCAGTAGGGCATCTGGCACCACGCCGCAGGTGGCCATGTCAGGTCTGGCAATGAGAAGGGGACAATTGGTGCCATCCTGGGGTGGTGCTGGGGCACCTCTGGGGTCTCCAGTCCAACCTCCCATCCAGAGCAGGGCTGTTGGCAGCACCAGGTCAGGCTGTCTGTGGCTGTCTAGCCAGGGCTCAGACACCTCCAAGGGTGGAGATGCCCCAACTTTGGTGTCCTGTCCCTGGACCTGCATGGTATTTAATTATTTTCTGCTGTCCAACATGAACTTCCCAAGCCACAGTTTAGCTCAGGTCCCCTCACCTCTCCTTGTAGAACATACCCCAGACGTCTTTTCCCTCTTGACCTGCAGATCCTAGACTAGATGTTTCCATCTGGGGCCTCACCAACACTGAGCAGAAGGGATGATAACTTCCCTTGATCCCCTTGCTGCAGTCCTCCTAATTCAACAGTATCTAGACCAAAAGATGGGCAAAATCCATCTATCGGCACTGCATCGCTGGCTAAAGCAGGGGACAAACATGGGAACAAGTGCCCTCTTAAAGTGCCTTCCACCCTAACTTCTGTAAGTACGTGACCCACATTGTGAAACCATCCCAATTGTCTACAAAACCATGTAGAAGGGCATCTACCAAGCTCCTCCTGGGCATGGTGTAAATGGGTGTGATTTGCCCTGATTTTTTCTAGCACGAGTGACGCCTGCTGGTGGTTTGTGTATTTCCCCTGTCACAGCCACAGCAAGAACCATGTCAGTCCCTACAAAGTACATGCTACTTGTGGGTTCAGGCTTTCAGACGTGTGCATGGATTTAACCTTAAGTATGGCAATATAGAGGATTGCATACTTTTAAAAAAAGGGCTATTCAATACTACATCTCGCCATGCTATAAATGTGGACACTACTCTCTAATACTTTCCCCTGCATCCATCCTTTCAGCAGCAAAAGACTTAGCATAGGAACATGATGCAGCCTGAGCTCTTCCTCATCACCAGTCAGAACAAATGGGTTCCAGTAGCAAAGCACACCATGGCTTTATCATTCTTTTGACAGGTAATTTTCTCCCTAGTGAATATATCCGAGGCTTTCGCAAACCACTTCTCAGTGGCTGGAATGAAGTTGTTTCACTCCTGGCAGCAAGGAACAAGCCCGGCAGTGGGGTTGGCTTGTTGCTCTGTGTCTCTCCAAGCCCCACGCTCCTGAAAGCCTGGTGAGATTCTTTATTATCCCCCGATTATGTCATATGTCCTCACTTGCCTGTTATGACCATCAGGCATGTTATTTATTACAGTGTTTTTCCACCAACCTGTTGTGGTCCCTTCTCCGAGGCAATTCGCACACCACTAGGAGATAATATTCTCTCCCAAGAGTTTACAGTAGAAAGGCTTACTCAGCTGCAAACTCGGTTAAATGTTGCCCCTCACTTGCTAGCAAAACCAAAATTCAGATGCAAGAAGGGCTGTGGTGTGCTGTTGAATGCAAAAAAGCAGATGCAACCTCCGCTGCAGGGAGAACCGACACCACAGGTTGAAACAAGATGGTAGGAGCATATTGATAGGAGGAAATTTGGCCAAGGAAATAGGGTAATGGGTCTAGAGAGAAACTGGGGAAAGAAGTGGAGGCTCCAGCAGAAAAGCTTGGGCTGTACAGTCAAAATGAGGGTGAGAACCTTTCCAGCTCTCGCATGAATACGGATGTAAACGGGCTACCATCACTGCTGTGCTCTGGGAGGTTTCAAATCTTCCCAAAAGACCTTAACATCCCAGTATCCAAGGTAAGGGTAGAGAAGTGGTCCTGCAGGGGCACCTGCAGAGTCTTTTGGCTTCAGTGGTTGGCTCATGGTGCCTTGTCAAAGCAAGGCAGCATCCTTGGCTTTGGCTGCTCAGAAGGAACCCAAACAACAAGCAAGGCAGTTAAACACAGTGATATTTCCAAGTGAAAGTGTGTTTTGCTTTTGAAAAACTCTTGGTTTTTTCTCTCTCTTCCCCCCTTCCCCTCTCTTCCCCCCGCCCCACTGCTAGTTTAGTTTTCAGACAGACCAACTCCTTGAACTGACACAAGTTGTCACACATCAGGAGCACGAGGAAGGGAATAGGAACGCACAGAAGCGTAGCGTGGGATGGGAACAGAGCACAACAGTCCTGATACGAGTAGGCTTCAGCTGGGACAGAACCCACTCCTGAACTGACGAATGGTTATAGAAAAGACCGACGTTGTTTGTTGGACATTGTTCACTTAAAGTTTTTCCACTGGGATTTCAGTAAATCCCCTTTGGATTCAGGGTCTGGCATACTGGAAAATCATCTTTCCAGTGAAGCTGAAATGCTGAGGCTGTGCAGAGCTGGGCACACGTTTGTGGAGCCTGATGCTGCCCCTTCCAATGCAGGGCCCCAGGAAACCCGTCCCTTTGGTTGTCACCTTGCTCGCCTCTCTGCATCTCTCTTCAATCGGTCCAGCTGGGTCTGACAGCATTTGAAAGCTTTCCTCCCTCCAGGCCTTTGTGGGTCAGTGCCCAAGTCTCAGATCTTCTCGTAATGAGCCTTATAAAGAAATAATGAGCTGGAAAGAGAGGAAGATAAGGAGGAGAAATTCCTCCACACATTTTGTTTATTATCACTATTTTTTTTTTTTGGCAATAGCTGTGATCCAGACTTGCAAAGGTTGCTTTTCTGGGAGAAATGCTTTGCCACTTTATAGCCTACTCCACTGGTTCCCTCACTGCAGTTTGGAAAATTTAATATTTCTATTAAAACACAGAAGTCCTGAGCATTCACCACCTGAATTTTACCACCTGAGCAAAGCCAGTGAACTGGGCCATTCAATACCAGGGATGCACATAACAACTAGTTGTTCCCTGAACAAGGCAAACAATGGCAAACATATTTTTGGCACCAAGTTTCAGGTCCTGGGAAGACAGAGACAGTAAATGATGCTGGGGAGACCTTGCCAAGTCATTGCTCTTCAGGGCTGCAGGTAGCATGAGGTGCTGGAAGCATCCCGTGGTTGGCTATAGGTCCCTCCTCCTTTGCAACAGCATTATATGTGTGCTGGTGGTCACCGTGCAAGGTTGGGGGAATATTTCTTCCAGCTGGGAATATTTATTTTGAGATGTGATTCTGAACCAGGACCAAGAGAAAAATGAAAAGCAAAATCTTCCTGAATAGAGAAAGTGATGTAGTTACCTTGGTTCAGGTGCAATAAAAAATTCATCTTTACTTCTTACCATTTTAATTTGAATTACTGGGAGGCAAGTGTTTCCCTCAATTTGCTCAAATGCTAACATTAAAAGTTGTAAAGCAAGAAACAGAGAATTGAGAACACTTTGAATCAGGAGGGGTGGAGGAGTCCATGACGTAAGTCAGATTCCCTTTCTTTCTCTTCTTTTTTTAACTTGAAAAAGACGTCATTTCAGCTGAGCCATTCCCCCAAATAGACAAATGATGAATTAATTAGGGAGAACGGCTCTTGGACTGATTGGCAGAAAGCCTTCCCCATGGATCGCCTCCTCTCTTGCAGAGTATCTGGACCGTGACTTGGCCCCTTCTTGCAGCGTACAAGTTCATGGCACCATTTTTCCTTCCCCGTCACTTACTGATGGAGATCTGGGTGTTGTGAGGACAAGAACAAACCAGAGGGGCAAAGCCTTCTTATTCCTGTATCTTACAGATTCCTAGGGATGCAGAGGAGAGTTCAGAGCTACAGTAATCAGAAATTAGAAAGGTTTCTCGTAGACCATAGCTCAGCTAAGACCGTGATGCACAGCTTTATGCAGAGAGGTTATTTTACTTGGGGGTGCCCACAAAATTTCTGAGACGGGTTTGTCAGCCCTGTCATAGATTTCCTGTGTAGAGCTGTTTTCTACTAAGTCCCTGACTGGGACCTCTGATCCTTTTTGCTCCACAATCCAGCAGAGCTCTCTTCTGCAACGCAGAGATAAGATCCCTCCTTGCCTCCCTGCTCATAGATCCAGGAACGGCATCAGCCTCTTTTGGCTCTGGGTTGGCAGCGTGGCCCGCAAACCTGCACCTGGGTCCCTGTTGGACCACTTGCCCAACCCAAGTTCTTGCCTTATAGTCATTTAGCCAAGCGGTGAACCCATTTTAGCATGTTGTGGTTGTAGAGGGATCTGAAACCACCAGACTCTTGCTTTTCCACACGTAAGGACTGTGACTGTCCCCTTTGCCGAGGCAGACTGCGAAGGGAGGAAGGTGTTTCTGTGACCAACACAGGGGCAGCTACCAGGATTTGCACCAAGGAGCTACCTTAGTGATGGAGGGAATACCGAATGGGGGGAATGACGCCCAAGGGACCAGCTGAGCGAGAGGCAGTGTGTCCCTCTGCAGCTCCCAGCCAGGCTGGGCTAGCTGTGCTGGTGGGTCGGTGGTCCAGAGGAGCCCAGGCAGAGGGGCAGGCTGGGCTGCAGCACCGGTCCCCTGCTCCTTACACCCCTCTCCCAGGCCTCCCCGAGCCCCTGCTCTCCAGGACACAGCCCCAGCCCTGCAAGCCTGGCCAGCTCTGCTCAATTTGAGCAGATCTATTTAAAATTCAGCCCAGAGATGGGCTCCGGCTTGTTACAACGCCGTTGCTGGAAATTGAGTCATCACCAGAGACTATTCTTTTTTACAACTTTAGGTATATAGATTTCCTCTCAATTCAATTTTTTTTTTAATATACTGTCTTTAATACACTGTCTCTCCAAATGCTTTAGCAGATAGAATTGAAATAATGAGATAACGCTTTGCAGAAGTGTGTGCAGCTGCTCTTAGACAGGCAGCGGGGTAAAGCAATAGATGGAGATGGAGCAGGGAGTACAAGGTGGAGGCAGCATAGCTCGGAAGCAGCAGTAATATAAGCAAACATTCACGCAGGCTATTACAGTGAGCACAAGGACTGATGGATATGAGGAAAAGCTTGTAGTCAGGTGCGCTCAAAAAGGAGGAATTAAGGAGCAATTTGAATTGAGGAAAGACGGTTCTAAAGGGGAATGCATTCAAGGGAGGGATGTTTTCAGACAAATGGATCAAGGATGGTGAAAGCAAACCTTGATTCTCTCTGTTCATCAGGAATGGAAGTCTTGTTTGCTCCTCGATTACCGCAATAAGAAACAGAGCCGGGGACAGCGTAGGTACCGCGGCTCCGCTCCAGAGAAGTGCTTGAATTGCTGCGTTGCCCTATTGACTTCCCTGAAAATGGCCAAGCGTGCAAAGATGCAAATGCACCCAGCTGGAAATTTCTCTCTGAGCCTGTTTTCGCTGGATAATGTTGATATGAGAAGCGCAAAAGGTTTTAGAGGAGAAGAACTGGTTGGAAGGTGAAACTGTGTTTTAGTCTCATTAACACACAAGTGACAGAACAGACTGTTTTCAGGTTTTTGTTAAAAATAAACATCAAACCAAAACTATTTGGTGAAAAATGTGAACAAAATTGGGAAGGAAACTTAATTTCATCCACCTCAACTCACTTTTACTCGGTAGGGAAGAGCAGCATGAGAAATTTCAGCACTTTTTGTTTTCATTACAGTTGGGACTGGCAGGAAAAATGAAATCATGGGTTTCCCTGTAAAAGGGACAATCCTGTCACCACTCAGCCACAGTGAGTGATGGCAGAAAAGTTGAAAAGCTTTCTTGGACTGGGATTTCTGGGCCTAACCAGTGATGACTGAACCCAAGGGTAGTTTCACTGGGACTTCTTAAGGGACAAATCTTGAGTGACAGGGAAAGCCGGGGGCAGACAGAGGCTGCTAGTCAGAAAGCAGGTGAGAGGATGGAGCAAGCTCATGATACCCTGCGGTACCAAACGGTTTTGAGTCGCACCTGGAAATGAGTGGGGAGCCTGGGGGTGTGACGGGCACAGCATGACCTGCACAGAGGCAGCGTGCCCCTTGCGGCTGTACTGAGGCACGTGGGTGTGTGATTTTGGGGAATGAAATTATCGAGGGGGCAAGCCACGATGACTCCGTTGCTGAATTATTTGGGGAGCCCCTACTTTCCAATGTGCTTGCGATAGCTCCCTTCCCAACACCCCCTCCATTTCACAGGGCCAAGCTGTCTTTCCTCCGTACTCGGTGGCTCTTGCCGACGTCAGGGTGATCTCTGTGTGGAAGCTGCTCACTTGGCCCTGCCTCTGCTCTGTCTGGAGGAGGCTGCAGGTCCCCAAATCCTGAGCTGTACAGAGGGGTAGGGATTTGGCTGGCCGGGGAGGGTAGTGGTGATGGGGAGAGGGAGAGACGACCCAAGGTCCTGCCTGGCTAAGCTCTGCTGTTCCAGCATTGCTGTGGGAGTGATGGGTGCCAGGAGTCCTCCAGGGAGCAAACCGTTACAGCCCAGCAGGGGTTATAACTGTGACCTGTCTTTGAATATTGTGACAGGCCAGTTGAAAAATATCAGGGGAAAGGTTGTAGGGAGAAGGCAGGGATCGCACCTCTCCCCAGGGCTTGTGGGAGCAGAGCTCAAGAGAATTCCCGGTTTACTGGCTGCTGCTTCTCCTTTTCCAGACCTGCCACTAAAAGCTCAGTGAACATCTCGTATTTGCTCTGAATATGCCAATGTTTTAGGTAATGTGAAAGTGAAGTGGACATTCTCTGCACAAGAAATCCCAGTCTGGATCGCCATTTCTAAATTATCTTCAAACCTTGGAATAACTTTATCCTTGTAGAGGATGGGTGGTGGCTCTCAAAGCAGAGCTGAGCCAAGCTGGGAGTATTTGGATCTAGGGTCCTGATTTGGACTTAAAAGAAAAGGTACAGAAATGTGAATTTTGATTACGTTTCATTTAATGAGTTTTGAAAAGATTTGGAGCTGAATTAAAACTAACAAAAAGCCAGGGAGATGAATTACTCTTATATTAAATTCAATTGGCTTTTGTGCAATTTATTGCATAGCGAAACCTCGTTAATACATTTTGCAGGTGGTTGGGTCATTTGTCATCAGAATCGCACTTTATGGAAAACAACTTTCCTCCCTCTTCAGTTATTTTGCTCTGAAATGAGTTTCCCTGGGTCCTGTCTGCTGGCAGGAGCTGAACTGGGTCCAGCAGAGCCACATGGTTTCATGGCAGAGAAGGATCTGGCCTGTTATTTTCTATATATTTACAAGTTATCCTTATATAATATGGTCTTCAGTTAATATCTCAAGCGTACATAGCCATGGCCCTCATCCATTAGAAAGAACCCAGCCCTATATTATAGTTAATAATATTTATTGTTTCCTTTTGTTTTTCTTAAAAGCAAGGCAGCTTCCCTCTCCAGAGGGAAGAACGGCTGTAAAGAAAAAAAAAAAACAGAAAAAGCTTATTTCGTTTGCATTTTCCTAATTTGCTTTCCTCTGGCTCAGACATGTGTTGCCTATAAGCTATTAAAACTCTTTCTCTAGGGTTATCCTCCCCCCTCCCTCCCCCATCTGATATTCAGAACTTCATTCTGCCTGGATCAATGACTGCAAATTTGCTTTATGACAACTTGAACAAACCCATGATGGATCAGAAAGGACCTCAAAGTAGGCTGAAGCCTACTCAAGTCAAGAGCACCAGACACGTTTGTTAAAGACCTCATTGGCCTCTGATCCTTGGGTTGCTACAGTATTGATTTTTAGGGTCCGAGCTCAATTGTGCTGGAAGTCGAGTTGTATGGAGTCGCATGCTCGTGGGGGGAGACAGGAGCTTTATAATGGGAACGGATCGATGGGGAATGATTTAGCACAGAGGGACCTGGAGGCTTGGCAGGAAAGTTAAGCAATAATCGAGTTTTGGGCTCAGAGCCGTTTCAGGCTGGCGTGCTGCCTGTCTCGCTTGGTTCACAGAGCTCTGGGGCCACAATGCCGGGTCTGTGCGTGGCACGTCAGCCTGGGTCCCGGCTGGCTCCCGGCATGGGGGGCAGCAGCCGTGCCGTGTGTGCACAGGGAGTCATGGTGCCGATATTGTTCATCTCAAGTGAGTGGGTGTCAGCCTGCTTCCCCAGCCCTCCCTAGGTTTAAAATAAAGCAAGCTGGATCCTCAGATGCTGTGAACCGAGGCTTAGTGGTGTTAGTCTGCTGCAACTCTGGGCCAACCCCACAAGTGACTTTAAGGAGGCAGAGGCTGAACACGGAGAGCAGAGCACATGCAGAAGTGGCATGTTTTGCATAGGCTTGTAAATGTGTTTTTTCTTTTTAAACTGCGACTTTCTTTGAAACAGAAGGTTTCTCTGTTCTCTGACCCCTGCTCCATCAGTATGGCTGGGGAATGAGAGACACTTGGGCAAGGACTGACTTTCTGCCATGTGTCAGCATGCAGAATCCCGGGGCCCCTGTCTGTACCTGGGTTGCCCCTAACTGATATAGCACAAAAATCCAAGCAATTCCACTAAAAAGAAAAGGGGGGCAGGTCACAGATGAAGCCCTCAGGCTTTAGGTCCAACTTACAGCTCTTCCTCCACTGCTGCATGCCTCAGTTTACCTCTGTGATGTGCAAGTAAACACCTACTTTGAGATGGAGGTGGTAACCTCTATGGTGCCTCCATGCATGACACCCACAGATTGTTTTCTAAAGCCAACTGGGTTTTATATCTAGGATGACTGTGAGCAAAGGCTACGTCAAGGCCCCTTTCTTTTATATCTGAGCCCTCAGGTCATCAGCGTTGTGGCTCTGCCTGATCTGTGGTGGGATATCTGACCCTATTTGAGTCCTAATACTTTCAAGGAGTAGGGAGTTGTCTGAGATGGAGCTCAAGGGGTAAAATCCAGCCACCATCCCAGCAAAGTTCTTGCTTGTCTGCCTTGTTGGCAGAAAGCCCCTTTTGTTACTGCAGCTCTTGAAGCTGGCTCCAGGAACATTTTGCCCTGCGTCGTGTCCCATGTGGTGGGCAGGGGTGTCACGGTGCCCCGGCTCCAGCCAGGAGCCAGGATCGGTCCACACAGCGGTCCTGGCACAGCACAAAACCCGCAGGTGAAGGGGGAGATGAAGTGTGCAGTAAGAGCAGAAAAGAGGCTTTTCCTCCTCAGCTCAAGCACAGGTAGTTTCCTTCTCCTGTGAGGAAATTGGGCCTGAATCTAATTAATAACGCTATATTCCCTAATAATAGTCCCTCTGCAGCCTGTGCTGCTGCCTGGAGGCAATAAGATGGAGGAGGACTGGGAGGAGAGACGGGGACTTTTCTAAAGGGATGCCAGATGCACAACCCCTTTCTTGCAGCAGAGTGGAGGTGTCAGGTGAGCTGGACAGAAGCAGATGGAGGCTGATATTTTAGGCTCTCTCCCCTTTCCCTCCCCCTCCACTGCCATCCATGTGTTAGGATAAAGGCCTATCCAAAAATCCAGCAAAAGATGCCTGTCTCTGCATTGCCTTGTTCTTTGAGGCCAGAAGAGCCTTGCCCTTAGGAAGTCCACGTACAACAGTGAAGGGTTCACCAGCTGGCAGCAAATGGTTTCTGAAGATCTGTGTTCCTTCTCCGGCCACCTTCTCCCACATCCAGTGGTTTGGGCTTCTGAAGGAGAAGGAGCCCTGCAGAGGTACAGGCTGGGACCTCCTGGCTTCTTGGGCAACTTTCTTTGTGTGCAAGCACCACGTTATGCGGTCTGTTGTCGAAACTGTAGAAGTGTCCAGAGAGGCTGCGGGATCTCCATCCTTGGAGATGCTCAAAGCTTAGCTGGACAAGGCTCTGGGCAACCCAATATAACACTGAAGTTGGATCTAACCTCAAAGGTGTCCCTGTTTGGAGCAGGAGGCTGTACTAGAGGCTGGACAAGTCCCTGTCCATCTAAATTATTCTGTTATCCTTCCCATAATGTCATCAAGCTCAACCTGAAGCTTAGTTTGGTTGTTTCAAGCCTCTCTGCTCCAGCTGGAAGGGCTGTTTCAAACTATTTCTGTGGGTGAAAAGGGTCATCGTCTTTCCCAGCCTGGGGATGTTCATGATCACTTCCCAGCTACTCCCAGGGTCCCTGTTCGGACTTCACCTACGCCTCGTGTATCGGTGGATGGGTCTAGCAGAAACAGGGTGAATCTCTCTAAACTGACAGGAAATACTGAGAGCAGAAGTTGGCTCGAAGCCCAAGTAACTATAAACAAAGTCGAGACAACTTGCCTAGATTTGCTTAGACTCCATGTTCAGTTTTCAGATGGCTAAATCTAAGTGAGGCTGAGCCCTCTGTGCCCACATTTCCCAGAGCTTATGCTGCAAATAAACCTATTTCCCTTGTGCATTGTTTCTGACGGAATTTATTTGAGGGCCTCTGCAAAGAAAGCTCTGCCTTTTGCTCTCTGGATAGACAACTTGTTCCATGCTGCTGATGCTAAGCGACTGCTGGTAATAGATGCAGGCTCAGAGCGGGCCTAGGGATCTGGATAAGTGCAATTAGTAAATCTTTGCTTGGCAATCCACAATATTTTGGGGAGAAAAAAATAGTGGTGTCTTAGCGCAGTGACAGCTAGGTGCAGCTTGTTCTCTGAAATCTTTGCGGAGAGGTGGGAAGAGGCGGCCAGGTTTCGTACGTACGGGTAGATTATAAAGTGTGGAGATTAGCAAAGAGTAATTACAGTGCCTCCACTGTATATTAAGTGTGTGAAACAATATATAGGCACTCAGCACACGGCAGGCATTATGGCTGGGTGTCATAGTTGACGTTTTTAATATCCATTATTCAAAAATTGATTCCATGCCTGACTATCAAGCAGCATCCAGCTATAATATAGGAGTAGTACCACACAACAGCACTGTCATCTGCTAAGAGCTTTACAAACATTAGCTAATTCTGCCTACTCTCTCCATCGGCGACAGGTAAGGGCTGTTATTTCCGACTGTCTGAATCCCTGGGGAGAGCTGGGATTAGATGAAGTTGCTCTTGGGAAGCTGCTGTAGATGGTGAGACCACAGGCATCCAGGGGGGAGCAGCACAGAGAGTGTCCATAACTTGGAATGACCCCCAAATTCCCCCAAACCCAAAGAAAAACACTTCCAGTGCTCAGAGATGCTGAAAAATAGGACATTTTAGAAATCCTATGTTTTGTGCTCACTTCTATTTTTTGCAAGCATTTTTAGGAAAGCTTTTCACTTTTACCTTTTGCAAGCACCTCTAGGAGAGGTTTTCATTTGGGAATTTTTTTCTGTCTTTGTTTTTTCACTTTGGCTCTCAGGAAAGGAAGAAGTAAGGGCAAAAAAGGTAGGGAAAACAATAAGCAAATGAGGGGAAAAAAGCCCAAACACAAGAATAATGATTTTTCTTGTTTCAGTGACAAAATGCACTTTGTCAAAAATATGCCTTTTTTTTTTTGATTAAAAGTATCTGATTTAGAAAAAATAAACTTTTTTCCCCTACTGAAAATATCCATGACTCCAGAGATGAACAGATGTGTGGGTCCTAAGTGAGAGCCTGGCTGATTTTTGGTGGCTCCACATCTTGCTGGCTGTTGACAAACCAGATTTCGTCTTCCTTTTCCACCCCCCACTTGACTCCAGGAATTTCCGTTCCCAAACCTCCATCTCTTTAGGCAAATCCTCTCTGAAGATTACCTACATTACCTACTTCTCCCCGGAGACAGCTTCCTCTCCTTTGCTATCAATTAACAACAGCTCTCACCGAGGCCTCAGCTTAATTGCACCATCTTTAAAAGCAGCCCTGACGTTGATGTGCCTTTTTCCTATTTTAATTTCTTCCTCTGAATTATTCTGTTGCTCTGACTTCAAACCCCAGCACTGAGGTCCTGGGGGGGTTGATGGGCTCCTGCTCTCCTCTCTTGGCTCCAGGACTTTCCTCCCTCCACCCATGCCAGCATCACACCTGGGAGCATGAGGTCTCCTGGGCTTGTATCTCAAACCCAAGCGGTGCCACAAAACCAAAGAAGGTGATTGTATGGAATAGCTGTTTTCCAGGTCATGTAGTGCTTTGGGCTGGGGATATATTTGGAGGTTGTGTTAAAAAGCATAAGAGTGTGTGAAGGGTAAGCTCCAAATTATCCCGACAATCTACACTGAGGCTGTAAATATGAAATGCAGACCCAATAAAGGATCAGATGGGATCTTAATTGCAATACCAACAAAAGGAAACACAGTGCAGACTCTCCATAACCTGCTTGTGTCTAAACCAGGGTCAAATCGCCCCTTGTGTCCTCCTGTTCCCTTCCTGGGTTTCTCCTCTCCCCTCCGGGTGCTGCTCGTCCCACATGAAGACAGGGAATGAGTCTTGCTCAAACTTGGGTACCTCCATTTTGCCAGGGTCATCCAAGAAGCATTTGTTCCCTGTAAGGATGGATGTAATCTTGATTTCAGAGGTGTTTTCCAGTGGGGAAAACTAATTGTTTTTGATGAGATCTCTCTTTATGTGCCTGGCCCAAGCAGAAGCAGGACTGAGTGCCCTGCTCCTGTGGATGTCTCAGGCTCGATACCTCTTTCCAGTTGGTGGCTTCTCTGTGCCGAGTGTCACGCTGCGAGGTGGAGATGGGGCTCACCGTACCCATCAGTGTACCCGAAACCCTGCCCCAGTGTGTGCACCTCCGGTGCAGCAAGGCAAAGAAACAGAGACATGCCCTTGGGCCCAGCCTCATTCGGAGGTTAAAAATAATGCAAAGGTGCTTAGAGAAATAAAAAAAAGTAAAAATTAAACCACCCCCACACTTGAAAGAAACCTGCCCCTTTAAGAAAGGATTGAACATAATCTATTTCCAGCGTACGAGAGATCGGCTAAGGATTGCTGGGACATTTTCACTGACACAAATCTACATAATCGTTTTAAACTTCTCACCATTTCTTCCGATTATTCTCTTTCTGTCACTTTAGGAAGCTCTAAAACTGATTTTCTCTCCGTAATCTTCCAGTATTGCTTAGCACCCAAATCTCTAATATTTTAAGAAGATTATTTCATTTATAATTGATTGAGTGTATTTGCCAGTTTGCTACTTCAAAGATGTTGTGCTTTAAGGGGTTCAGGTAGAGCATTATTAAGTTTCCACCCCTTACCCCCTATCCAAAAAAAGAGGCAGGAAAATTTTGCATCCTGCCTGACACTTGATGCTTTTTTTTCTTATTATTATTGGTATTATTTACATTGTCAGCATGCTGAATAGCTAAAAAAAAAAGATGTCCAGAGATGAAAGGCAAATCGAGCTGTCTCCAGCTGCAGGCTCGGGGCCGTGGTTTCCATCACAGGGTGCAGTTTGATAAGCAGTGATTGCAGGCAGCCAGCTCAGGCAGCACCACATCTCCCTGTGCACCAGCCTTCCCCCTGGGTGTCATCTGCCTGCCCCGCTGTTCTCACTGAGAAATGGATTGGAGAACCGATAGGAGTTAAAACACCTTTTATTTTATTTTTTTGCTTTCCAATGGATGGGCTCCTTTTCAGCCGGATCTGCTCCTTGGGGTTGTTTTCTGCACCGAGATGGAAGGGATTACATGGGTGGTGAGCAGGGGGAGAGGTTGGGGCAAGGGGCAGGGAGAGAAAAGACGGGGTAAAGGGCACTTCTGAAACACATTGCTGTTGAAAGTCATCTTCATCCAGCTCAGGACCGGGCTACGGTAGCTGCTGCCTGCGGTTGAGTGGACTCCATCACTCAGTGGTGGATGTCTTGTAGAGTGGTCAGAAAGGGATTGAGAGAGGGAATAAGGGTGCCACAGGTAATATTTACTGAGAGCAAAAGCATTAGGACGTCTGCAAGCAGAGATGTGGATGGAGGGAGCCCATCTAATGGACTGCCACTCCCCACTGCAAAACCAAAAAGCCTCAGAAATAAGGGGGAGATTTCCCCATTCTCAGCCCTGCTGTTCATTCTTTATCACCTGTGAACTAGTGAGGAGATGCACGGCACAATGCTCAAAGGAAAGCTCTGAGTCCTCTTTTAGGGCTGGCAGGGACTTAGTGATGCTCTGTCACAGTCATTTCGGGGAACGGAGCAGCTATCAACTAATAAGAATGAATTTCAAGGCTGATCACCTGGAAGCCAGGGATAATGGGAGGTCTGCACAATCAAACACGTCTCCTGTTATAGTAAAACAAGCAACACTTGAAAAAGACATGGAAACAGGCTTCTTTAAATCCAATTCAGGGATTTGGAATCCCCACTAAACGCTTAATTAATTTTTGATTAGCTGAGAACCCATTAAACAGACTGATTCTTCTAGCTTTATAAGTAACGGCAGCATGCTGCTTTAATTAAATTAATACTAAGAGATGTTCATTTTCAAATCCTTATGTTGGTTATTTGAGAAAAATCATTTCATTCCCTTCCCTAAGAGGTTTACCATATTCTTTTAGCCCAATGCAGTATCTCTTCCCACTCTGTTTGTGTTGCACTTGGTTCGCCTGGAGGCAATATCTGCCAGGGCCCTGAAATGGTTCTGCCCAAGGCACATGGGGGTGTCCCAGTGGTTTTAAGGACCAAGAACCCCATATTCCTATAGGGGTTCACCACATGGGTATAAGCAGTCTGACTGTTTGGGGTCGTGCAGCCCTGGCTTCTTCCACCCACTCTGCCTGTGGAGCTACCGTCAGCTCTTTCCTATGGCAGGTACTAGATGTGAATCCTGATTCCTCCTCCACAACATAGCGAGCAGCTTTGAATTATCACCTCTTTTTTTGAGGGTTAGAGCCTGTTCACAGGCAGTTGCTGCAGAGCAGCTGATGCAAGGTAACCTGTCCCAGGTCTCCTGTGCGACACCACCACGTAGTAGAGAACGTGCCGTGGCTTCTTTACTCCTGGTTTTCAAACCCCTAGGGCTTTCTCTATTTCCCAGCAGAAAGCAGAATTTCTGCCCAACCTTGGCTTCTTCTCCAATGACCTATACCTCCCAGCCTGACCTGGATCCTCTGATGATGGGAAGCATGGAGTCAACCCTTGGGCCCTTCCTAAACGATGGAGACTTGGCATGGACACAGGCATTGCTGGCTGTGATTATGAAAGGAGGCTGGACTCACTCTTGGAGCAACTCATCTCATGAAAGGATTCAAAACCTCCCCTCTGCCTTTCCTTCCACCCACAGCAAGGTCCGCAACTGAATTTTGCAGCCTTCTCCCACTGCTGTAACAGGTGAAAAACTCCTCCCTGATCATTGCAGTGCCAACATGTTAAAGTTTGCAGCTGGGGACTCGCCTTGCTTCACTCCTGGGTCCTGTGCAAAACTCCGAGACACCCCCCAGCCCGTTGTCGGTCCGAGCCCTGCACAGGGCAGTCTCTGAGGTCCCTGCGGGTGCCTGTGCTGAGTGGGGGGTCCACACGCACCCAGGTGTCCAGGGAGTGAAGCCTGGAGCAGCCAGCGAATTTCCATATTTATTTACGCAGGCTCACTGTACCCAGCTCAGAGATCTACCAGCCATGTGAGTCCCAGATGACAATATTGCTTTCATGATGCTACCGAACAACTTTACATTGATTATCATCCCATAAGCGGGGAACTCTTCTTGTCATCTGAGGGTTGGGATTTTTTTTTTTCCCTCTAAGTTTCTTTCATTTGGCAGAAGAAGAATCACTCCTGCAGAAATAGCTCGCAAGAACCCACTGCTCGGACGAACTGCTTGGGAATAACACCAAACCTGTCTTGGAACAGGTGTGATTTCCCTTACACCATCTCCATGTGGCTTTGGTTTGGTGTCCATCCCTCGCTCCATTTGCTCTGGCTGCAGCAGGACTAAGCAGAGCACGTGCTTCGCTCCTTGCTGCATTTGTCCCATCAGATGGAGCATGAAATGGGGCTTTCGACCCACCAGTGTCCCCTTCACCGTTGCCCTTGCAGAGCGTGGGTGTCACCCAGATCCTGACCCCGGGAGCAACAAGCAGGTCCACGCCGGGGCGATCCCCCAAGGATTTGATCACAGACACATCAGCAAACGCTGCCATTACGCAGGATCTGGAGTGGGGAGCTCGGAGAGCAGCCCCAGCCCCTCACACCTTCACCCTCTCGCCAACCTGCCCTCGCTTCCCCTCTCCCAATTCTTGTTAGGAGCTGTCGGAGGCAGCTGGCTGCTCGTGCATTAAATTAGCAGATGTTGCGGCTACACAACATTAAGCACAACAATACTGTTAATGTGCCCTCCGGAGCCCTCTGCCTCCCTCCTCACCGGGCCTCGCCAGACACAGCCTCTCCGGAGGCAGATTAATTTCAACTCTCTGGATCATAATAAATTAATTTTTATTAGAAAAGGCGGGGGGGGGGGGGGGGGAGGGAGGAGGGCTGATCTCCTGAGCTGCAGAGAATTTAAGCCAGCTGTCGACCGTCTCCTGGCATTTGGGTTAGGAAGTAAATACAGAAGGAGGGGATTTTTACAAAATGCCTGTCAGCCCTCCTCTCTGGGAGGAGCGTGAGGGAGGCTTGGAGGTAAGGGAGAAAAATCTGCATTGTGGGGTTAATGCTGTGCCCAGTCCAGCGCTAAACAAACTGGAGGGGGGGATATTTTCTTTCTTACTGATGGGGAAGGGGCTTCTGTCATGCTACCCTGAAGACAACGCTCCCTAGATGTGAGGCTCTGGGGTCTCAAAGCAGATTCCCACACCCACCAAGACCTCCTTTGCTAAGAAGCCCCTTTTCCACAAGGTGCTCATTGGAATAGGATTTAGCAGCTTTGCATTGCCACCGCTTTTGGAGGTACATGCCACAGTCCTGACAGCCCCCAGAGCATCCCCACCCCTGCCCCGACTCGTGCTCTGTGCACAGCCCGGCTCCCCAGACACAACCATGCAGCAAACTGGTGGTAGCTGACTCTGTAGTACCACAGAGTTTCTGAGCAGAGGAGATTTTGACAGTTCAGCCTCATTCTCTTGGATGCCGAAGGCTCACAGCTCCTTTTGGCTTAAGTCGGGGCTGTCTGTACTCAGCACTTATGAAAATCAGCCTTGGGTCTTTGCTCAGATTAATGATCAGTGTGAGCACAGCAGCTGTTGGAAACCCAGATCTTCATTTATCAGTGGGGAGCGCATTGCCAGCCGTGGATTTGGAGGACGTGGGAGTTGGGCTTTGGCCGTCCATCCCTAACTTCACTACTGAGCTGAAAACTTGGACCTGGTAGTTTTAGTATCAATCAGAATAACTGCTGAGAAATCTGGACTTCGGCAGGGCTGTGGAGACGAACGTGTTATCTATTAGTGCTGTGTTAAATGACAGTGCCGTTTCCACTGGTCATTTCAAACGCCAATAAATGTAGCCAATATCTATGCAAAGGCTGATATATCTCAGCATCCTGTCTCCAGCTGTGGCCAGTAGTGAATGCTGGTGAAGGAATGTCACACCACAAACTCATACTGATCCTTTGCCAGAATACTCTCCCAAGCCCCAGATGTGTGGCTGAGGGACTTCCCAATGTAACCAAAATGAATTTATTTCCTCCATTAATTTCTCTAGTTGCCTTTGATCGTTCACAACATCCAGTGGTGAGGAGCTCCACAGACTAAATAGGCTTTGGGTGAAAAATTATTTTTGCTTTTCCAGCTGGTCTGAGTTGCCACCTGCAAGTTTCAGCTGCTGCCTCCTCCCAGTTCTTGTACTGGGAGAAAAGGTGAACAACTATCCTCTGTTTACCTTTCTCAGCACATTTTATCTTTATCACTTCCCTTCTCAGTAAGTTCTTTTCCAGTCACTGCAGTTGTTCCTCATACAGATGCCATCTGTGCTTTGTTGGTAGCTGGCTCAAATACTAATATATGCCCTGGGTGCCCAGCTAGTCTCTGGCTGCTCATTTGATGAATAATTCTGGATTTTTGGTTGTGTAACTGTGGAGTTATACTGCAGTGTGAGGGCAATATAAGAACTGTCCTCCCCACCTGTTTTTTTCCTGCCCATCTTGATGTGATCTAGGTTAATAATAACAACCCAGGGTAATGGGGGAGGGTTAATTATTTTTAACGTGGACTGTTTGAATACCTGGTGCTCAGTCTGGTCCCAGGAATAGTTGTGGTAGCAGAGCTGGTGGTGAACTGTAGCAAGGCAGGGTGGGAGAAGCAGGTTTCCCTGCAGAAATGATGGAAACACAGCTCTAAAGTCAGGACTGGAGCTTGGGAGCTGGTTAGGCTGGAGCGTGGATCTCCAGCTGAGGTGCTCCTGGCTGGTGGGCATAGCAGTCTGTCCTGGTTCTGGCTGGGATAGAGTTAATTTTCTTCCTAGTAGCTGGTACAGGGTGTTTTGGATTTAGTGTGAGAATAATGTTGATAACACACTGATGTTTTAGTTGTTGCTAAGTAGCACTTAGGATAAGTTAAGAATTTTTCAGTTTCCCGTGCTCTGCCAGCAAGCAGGTGTACAAGAAGCTGGGAGGGAGCATGGCCAGGGCAGCTGACCCGAACTAGCCAAAGGGCTATTCCATACCATAGAATGTCATGCTCAGGATATGAACTGGGAGGAGTTGGCCAGGAGGGGCGGAGAGCCGCTCGGGCATCGGTCAGCAGGTGGTGAGCAATTACATTGTGCATCACTTGTCTATTCTCGTTTGTTGGGGGTTTTTTCCATTACAATTATTATTTTTATTATGTTTTATTATTATTATTGTTAGTATTACATTTTATTTTATTTCAGTTATTAAATCATTCTTATCTCAACCCACAAGTTTTACTTTTTTTCCAATTCTCCTCCCCATCCCACTGGGAGGGGAGAGGAGTGAGCAAGCAGCTGCGTGGTGCTTAGCTGCTGGCTGGGGTAAAACCACGACATAGTCCTTGGGCACATGGGGCAAAGACCTGCCCAGGCACCTGCTAAAGCTCTTGAGAGCTGCTGGCGTGCATTGTCTGCAGTCCTCAGCCCATGAGCAACTTGTTCACTCCATTATGAAGGCTGTGCCAAAACCTGACACCGTCACCCTACATACTTCTCCTGAACTTCTCTTTGACGGGAGATCTTGGGGGAAGGTGAGCCAGAGAGTGCATGGGTGCAGGGGCTGGAAAGGAAAGTTGTGCTTGTGATAACACAAGATCAGGTTTCACTGAGTCTTTTTTCAAACACCAATTGAAAACCCCTCCTGCCACTTGACAAGTTTCCAAAATCCTCTTTCTTTCCAGGATCTACCCATGGCCCTTGAGTAGGGAGAAGAGTCTGTGAAATGAAAGCCCTGTTTGCTCTGTGAAACAGCTTGACAATGTGTTGAGAGAAAGTGTTACTCACTGCCTTCGGAGCATTCAGAAGGACGTCCATTTATCTCTCCCCTTTCTTTTTTCCCCCTTGCGTCTTCTAAGGAATCTCTGGTTGTAATCCCTCTCTGGGATTTTTCACAGTAGTCTGATAATGTTAATATTTATCCTGGCTCAGAGATGAACTGACAGCACTGTGTTGTCTCCTCTTTCATTTTATCTCTGTACATCTATTAGGTGTTCTGTAAGTCTTTAACTTCATCAACACCCAACCTGGTGCAGTGACAGGTAAAACCACCCTCCATCATGTCCTTTCATCTCTCTCATCTCCAGTGGTTTATTTTCTTTGTTTTTATTAACTTATTTATTAAAAGGCTAAAGATTTTAAGTAATGTTAGAAGCAGTTCAGTGGTCAAGGGATTTGGGGTGTCTGAGGATGATTCCTAGACTATTGCTTGCCATGTATTAAAAAGTTGATTATAGACTTTTGGCAGAAGGGTTGTAGGGACTTAGAGACAGATGTTTGCCAAGAGTTCAGTCTTTGAAGAAAAGGACCCATGAAGTGGTGGAGTTTTCTTCTATTGATGGTCAGAGTGTTCTGGAGTCTGACCACAAAGGTCATTGAAAAGCCCATCAGGGTTTGTGTTACCCTTGGAAGAGATGCCTGCAGAATAACAACAGCCAGACATAATTTGTCATGGAGACAATCAGAATTTCCCACTCTGGGGTGTAGCACAAGCAAGTGGAAAAGGGCAACAGTGGAGTTTCTTTGTATGGAATTAATGCCTGCCAACACTTGCGGTTTTGTTGTGAGTTTTGTGAACAGCTGTATTTATCTTAAAGCCTCCTGCCTGGGAGTCAGATGAATACAGGGAAATCTTGGTTTGCATTTGTATAAAAATGAGTTTATAGGTCTTATGTGTGCCAAGTACAGCCAAGAAACAAGAAGGTATCTAAATTGGCTTAAAAACCATGATGGCTAAAGTAATCTCACAATTGTTATTAAGAACCTGACTTAGAAAATGGGAATGTTTGCAGCTGGCTGTACTTCCCCAGTGACCTCTGCAGTATCTACAATCCACCCTCATGCAGGCATGAGGATGATGTGGGAGTGGGGAATGTCCCTGAGGCCACTCACAAGAGGATAGATACCCAAAGTAACTGATTTCACCTCAAACTTTGATTATGCAGTGGAGTATCCTCAGTGGAGAGCACAGATAGGACTTTGCTGGTGAATAAAATTTTGGAGATATTCTCTCTAATTTATTACTGTAGGGTTAGATTAAGCAATGTCTGAAATTGCATTGAACAGATGGAGCACCAGTTTGTGTAGAGCATGGTTTTACATGCAAACACACCATATTTCTAGAACTGAAATTTTTTCTTCATCGCTTCTACTCCATCCAGACCTGAACTCATTTTAATCTTCCAAACCTTCTCTTATATGGGAAGCCTCATCCCAGGTCTCCTCCAAACTGCCATTTCTCTTATAAGGAGTTCCAGGTTACATAATTTCAGCTTACTTTGAGTCACCTTTCATCATCAGTGGCAAAGGAGAAGAGGTTGAAGAACCTGGAAGTGTTATGAAGACTTTTCCACAGATGACACCAGAGGCAATGAAAACTAATGACAGTTTTATTCCAAAAGCTGAAATAATTACTATCATCAGTAGCTCCTAGGATTTTTCCTTCATTCATACATATTCAGTTTTGATCATACGTTGACCTCTGATTGAAGAAAACCCCACTGTGAAGCACCAGGTTTCTACAGGAAAGGCGGGAGGTTCAGTTCAGTGATGTCTGCAGTCATAAAACAAAGGAAATGTGAAACTACTTTGTAGTTTCAATGAGGTCAGATCCAGCAGCAAAGTAAAGATGTTATGGTGTGACCACTAAGTGTCTGTCAATGGAAGCATCCACATTCCCAGAGCTGGTGACTCCAAAACCCCCCATTTTGAAGAAGCTGGTATATGGCAGACTTTTAAAACTATGCTTATCACAATGATATAAGAGTAAAAAACTCAAATCAACTAAGAATTTTTGCTGTGCAAGGAGGAGTTATTGTTAGCCACTAAATGCTGGCTTGTCACAGGATGACCATTAATTATTACCGGTAAGGTTAACAATAACCCAACTTATTGTTATAGTCCTAGCCCAAGTGTGGATGTTATTTCATACCTGATCTGGTTTTTTTTTTGTCATTGTGTACATTTCTGGCCATAAACAACCCAGGGGCCATGTAGAGTTTTCTCACCGGCTGAGCCAAGGTAGGTGCTGGCCAAATTGATCAAGAAATATTCAATGTGGCCATTCATTTCTCTGTAGTACAAACTGGCTAAGTGGGTGAGCAAAACATCTAGAGATGTGAAGGCCCAGGGTAGTCAGGAGCAGTCTTTCTCTCTCTTTTGATCCAGGAGCAGTGGATCAGGTCCTTTCAAACTGAGACAGAGGGAATCAGGCCAAGAATATTGAAGGAAGCAAATCATTTAATGAAAGGCTGCCACTGAAAATATCAATAGTGCAAAGATCAGAGCTTCTTTTTGAGATCTACACCACAAGCAGCAACCTCCAGAGAAAATCCTATTCCCTACAGCCTGTAGTGTACTGTAGACACACAAGCGTATATTACTTCACATGTCAGCACACCCATCTAAGTGCTTCTTCCCTCCCCATGAAATCGCTGGATCATGTAGAAGGGTATCACTGTCTACACAAATTCCATCATGCTGTATCAGGATTGACCTAAGAAATCACTGCTACCAAATTATACCATAGCTACATCCACACTAGGCAGTACTAATCCTACCCTGCTCCAAGAGAAAGAAAAATACATATGTCAATGTTACACCAGAAAATTCATACGCTCATTAATTATAAGTAATTAATTCTTAGATTGCACCCCAGACATGGACACGTCACAGCCTTCTACTGCAAAACTCCTCCCATTATCTGACCTGGCTCCTGTGAGCGAGTTTTCTCAGTCAAACCAATAGAGCTTTTTTCAGTTCTTCCACTAGATCTGCAAAATATATGCAGATTTATACAGTGAGGCACACACTAAATACTCTGGGGGAAGGAGTAAAATAGACATTAATCAGATATTAAAGGACTTATGAGGCAGGGAGAAATATACATTTGGGCATAGGTTTGGGGTGGTTTTAAATGTTACATATACATATATACAATTACTATGTATATGTATGTATTACTGTTCTGTTTTAAACAACTGGATTGGGTAGGCTAAGAAGAAAAAAGGAAGAGGCAGGAGAAAAATACCTAATAACACTAATGTTAGGGAACTGTGGCTAATTTGCAAATGGGTACCAAATGGAAACACGCTTCCTTTAATCTGTGTTGGTTTAAAAAGAAAAAAAAAGGAGGAGGAGGAGGCTGGGGTTAGTAAGCTAGCTGACAGTCTGAGCAGCTCATCTGTTTGCAGGGATTGGGTCGGGAGCAGATATTCCCGAGTGCCTTGAGTATCAAGTTCATTGGGTATGGCTTTTGATCAGAGGGGCAAGGTGCTGCCTTCGCTTCCCTGGGATGGCTCCCACTGGAGGCAGGTACCTCCCGACGGAGCAAGGACGGAGGGTTTGGTGGTGGTGAGAGGGACAGGGACAGCCCTGCATTGCGTGTTTACACCAGACCCTGGCCTTTCCCCTGGCTGTGTTCCTTGTAATTTCTGGAAATCAGAAATAAGCTGACGTGATTAGAGAAGAACAGATCTGGCTTAGTGCTCTTCAAGCTTAAAAAGGTGTTAAAGACTTGCCAAATTACAAATACAGAAGTAATAGAGATACAAAATAAAGACGGTTGCCTAATTCCTTTGCATTGAGAGACAAAAATGAAGGGTGGCATTAGTGTGATTGACGGACAGATAGCAGCCTGGCTAGTGAGAAATATCTAAGAGCTGGTGCACATCTAAAAACCTTTTACATCCAGCCCACCCTTGATCTGGGTAAGGACTAGTTTTCGCAGGCTCTTAGCTTTGGTGGTGGTTTGCTGCTGGTGACCCAGTGGAAACAGAGTTTTGTGGTGTTGCTTTTCCTAGGGGAGGGGCCAGGCTTGGTTTTTCTTTAGGTTACACTTTTTTTTTCTTTTTTTCTTTTTCAATGCAATCTCTTGAAGTCATCTTGCATTAATTAGCCGTCATCTTAACGACACTGTTGCATGTTAGACGAAGAGATCTCTGAATTCAAATAAGACTTGACCCTAAGAGGGACCAGCTCCCTGGCTTTTTCTTCTCATCTCCTTAAATCTAAAAATTGCTAAGTGATCTCTGAGGCTCAGGCTTTCCTCGGAGATTAGTGTAAGAAAAGCCCCAACATCTGCAAAAGTGACTGCTTTTGACAACCGTACAGATATCTTAAAGAGCAGGAATTTCCCTAATAAAACCCCTTAAAATAAGTCTTCTTAAGATTTCTTAATGCCACAGTGATCAGTTTGCATGTTTCAGAAATTCAAGAATTTTTTATCTGCTTTGGAAAGTTATGAAAAAAAAATGAAGCAGGTTTATTTAAAGGGGAGAAGTATTTGAGATGCAGGAGAGACGGGGTAGCAAAGCTTAGGAACTGGTGATAAAACCATAAATTGTATAGCTCAGGGAATTTGTGGACTGACTAAAAATGACAAAGCAAAGCAGCCCAAGTTGGTCATCAGAATAATAACAAAGAGGACTTTTACCAAGGAAAAAAAAAGCACGTGGACCCTCTGGCATTCCATAGGCAATTTAAATAGCTTAATTCGGCATTGTTGTGATTAGCCATATGCCTGATAGCCTGTGGGCCAGATCCTCTGCTGGTGTAAAGCAGAAGCTTTTCCAACTGCCCTATTCAGCAAAGCATCTCTATTAAAGACGCTGTTTAAGCATCTGCTGAAATGTAAGTGTGTGCTTAGATCCCAACAAAGACACTGGGAGTTAAACATCACAAGGAAGCTGCTCTGGCACAGGAGGAGATCTAAGTAAATATATCCTGGAGCTGGAGCTGGGGCATGAGCCCCTTACCCAAATTTACCACATATTTCTAGCCTCTTGGATGCTGGCACAAAAGGTCAGGCTGACTGTGAGATCCCAAAGGACAGAGAGATGCTGCTGGATGTGTCTGTAGCTTTTTGGTGCCTGATCCTGCACCCCTTTCCCCTGCCTGGATGCTGGTGTAAATGCATGGATCTCCAGTGTGTGGCAGAACCAGGTGTACCCTGTTATTAGGGCTGTGTATGCAGAGTGTGATGGGGTGGGCTGGGATGCCATGCTCTTGTTTCCAGGGGTAAAATTTAGCCCAGTGCTATTGCCGCTCAGCTCAGCAGCTCTACAGCAGGGCAAGTTGGGCTGAACATGTCAGATGAACCCTCAAATGAGAGCTGCCAGCACCCATGCATGCAGAAGGTGTGCAATTGCTTAAAATGTGCATAAATGGTAACAGAGTTGACATGAACATACTTGAGGTTGGTTCCTTGAGTTGAGTTTCAGTGAAAAAGTCTCACTGAGGGCAGGATTACTAGAGAATTTGGGGGGTTTGGTTTGGTTGTGGGTTTTGTTGTTTTTTCTTTCTTTTTTTTTTTTTTTTTTTTTCCCAGTTCGTGGGTCTCCAGTAAAATGAGAAGGACAGAAATTCAGATATCTGACACCATTCTGCTTGCCTGCTCTTGTATTTCATTCCCATAAAAATGAGTAGGTCTCAGCACCAGATAGTTTAATTTGAAATTTTGTTTTGTTTCATTTCATTTCAATTTATGTTGTAGAAAGATCAGAAGGAACCCAGGCAAGGCACAGGAATTCACCATGGACACTTCTGTAACAGCTAGCAAGAAGGATAAAATGGAATTCTACCAGGGATACACTTAGGTATGTTTAATTTGCAGAGAGAGGATGCTGATGATCTATGGCTCCTGCTTTACAAGCCCATGATTGACAGGGTGAAGGAACTATGGGGGTACAGCACAGATTTTTGTGCAAGAACCGGCTGTAGGTCCTGGGTATTTGTTGCAGATACATCCCATGCACCTTGGGTACTGTGGGATGGGGCAACAGAAGGCAGTGGGAACCAACATATTAAGACCCACACAGTTGTTTTTCCTCCTCTTTTCCCTTCATGGGGACACTTTCCAGCTCTGTTTCAGAGCAGAGGGACATACCAGAATTACAGAATAACCCACTGAAACCAAGAAATCTGGTGCATGCCCTGCCCTAGCAAAGGTGGAGCAGGAAACAGATCAGGGATTAGACCCACGAAGGGACGTAGGTTCACAATTACCATGTTAAGCCCTTCGGTCCAGCTGTAAAGCCTCCAAACCACCACACAGCTCCTGCTTGACCCTGGATGCTCCTTAAATCTTTTTGGTGTGTTGGTTTGCAATGCTAAAATTCCCAGGTGCTGGAAAGATGTGTTGCAGGGCCTCCTGGGAGCACCCCCATCGTGCCTTGGCTGAGCAGCTCAGTGCCCCTTTTCAGGTCCCAGAGATGTTTCTCAGCCTACCTTACTGTCCTGGTTTTGGCTGGGATAGAGTTAATTTTCTTCCTAGTAGCTGGTATAGTGCTGTGTTTTGGATTCAGTATGAGAAAAATGTTGATAACACACTGATGTTTTCAGTTGTTGCTAAGTAATGTTTAGTCTAAAGTCAAGGATTTTTCAGCTTCTGATGCCCAGCCAGCGAGAAGGCTGGAGGGACACAAGAAGTTGGGAGGGGACACAGCCAGGGCAGCTGACCCCAACTGGCCAAAGGGGTATTCCATACCATGTGACCTCATGCCCAGTATATAAACTGGGGGGAGTTGGCCTGGGGAGGGGATCACTTCTTGGGGACTAACTGGGCGTTGGTCAGCAAGTGGTGAGCAATTGCATTGTGCATCGCTTGTTTTGTATATACCAATCCTTTTATTATTATTGTCATTTGATTGTTGTTATTATTATCATTTTTAGTTTCTTCCTTTCTGTTCTACTAAACTCTTCTGATCTCAACCCATGAGTTTTACCTTTTTCCTTCTGATTCTCTCCCCCATCCCACTGGGTGGGGAGGGACTGAGTGAGCAGCTGCGTGGTGCTTAGTTGCTGGCTGGGGTTAAACCATGACACTTACTCATGATGTCCATCTAATAGGGACTCCCAATGCCCTGAACAAAACACAATGGTGATGGTGGTAGGGATCAAAGAGGGCGGTAGAAGACCTCACAGCTAGCATCTTTTATCCCCTGTATTTGTGTGTGTGTCTTTCCTCCAGCCCAGTGAATTGGTAAACAATTTTAAGAAGTCCTATAGGATAGAATAGGATAGAATCGAATAGAACAGAACAGAACAGAATATTTCAGTTGGAAAGGACCTACAATGATCATCTAGTCCAACTGCCCGGCCACTTCAGGGCTGACTAAAAGTTAAAGAAAACCCTAGAATTAAAGTTATGCTAGAGCTGAACACATAGGTGCTTGGAGGTGAGAGACATAAGGTCAAATCCCCTCAGACAGGGGTGTAAATAATTACATTGAGGGGGTGTAACAAGGCATGTGATGTTGTGTGATGAACCTTAGGATTCTGAAATGTTTACTAGAAAGCTTAATTTTTTTACAAAATGGGTTTTGGGGTGGGGGTTTTTTGTAGTGGTGGTTTTTGGTGTTTTGTTTTGTTTTGTTGTTTTGTTGTTGGTTTTTTTTTTAGGAAGGAAAGCAGGACATTTTGTTGATGGGAGCAGCTCAGACTGCGGGCTTCAGAGGGGAAAACCAGATCAGGCAAGTTCACCTCTCAACCTCTCCACGTCCCAATTTCCTTACCTGTGAAATGGGCACAAGACTGCTTAGACTGCCTCTTGCAACATGCCCCTGCACTGTGGGCTCCAACTTGATATAAAAGGTGTAAATTAAGACTCAGGTGTCTTGTCCCTATGCAGTGGAATTACAAATACTGCTCTAAGGGAGAAAGAAACCATAAGGAAAGTTTTATTTAGGACACCACAGGTCTGGATTTGCTGCCAGCAGCCTAATACTAACGAGAACTTGGAGCAAAAAAAATCCTTTCTGGTTTTATATCTCAATCAGGAAGAGCTGTCCTTTTTAATTCGAACGCCGGGGTCTAGAGTTGTTTTCCCTGCAGATGCTGCGTTGTATTGGGAATATCAGGAGCTGCCAATTGCAATAACAGTTTCTAATTCCAAATTAATTCAGTGTAAATGAACTGTCAAGAGAAGATTGATTTGTTTTGGTAATTGCCCTGATGCAGGCTGCTGGGTGACAGCGGGAAAGAGCAAAGAAGGGAGCTTTGGCAGGTCTGGCTGAGCCTAAGGGTGGATTGAGGAGATGGAGGCCTAGCTGCAAATATCATCTGTCAGGACCACTGCTGAGCCCGATGCTTTTTTCCAGCCTTCAACAATGTCTTCAGGAATGAAGCCGATGCTGCAAAACGCTCCTTGAGTTAAAGAGATCGGTGCCTTAAGCAATTAGGAAAGAAAAAAAAATTAAAAAACCAAACCCAAACCCTCCATTGGAAGGGCTGCTCTTCGTTCAGCCCCCCCCTCTGCTCCGCTGGTGTATCAATAGACCGCCAGCCCTCACCTCCTCTGGGGTGCCAAAGGGACAGTCTCGCTCTGTCTGATGGCCGGGAAGGGCTGAAAATGAGGGACCCACAGCCGGGCAGGAGGTGCAGGGCTACCGGCTAGGATGCCGAGGGGTATGCAAGGCATGACGCGCCAAGTGGGACGTGTTTTTCGAGCTACCTGCGGCAGATGGAAGAAGTTTGGTTCCCTGAGCAGCTCCACGTGGATGCGTCCGATCTGCTGAGCCCTTCCTAAGGGCTTCATCTGCAGAGTCCATCTCGACACAGACCTGCCCCAGCACCACCCAAGTCCACGCTGGTGCTGTAGGTCCACAGCACGAGCGTCAGCTATATGTATAACCCAGACAGGTATTTTAGCAGGAAATTCAACGCGTTACACTTCCAGCAGTGAGGGAAAAGGCTGAACAAGCCAGGACAACAGGAAGCAAGACTGGCTGTAGCCCAAAAGCAGAGTTTGGAGGGTAGACGTGTGGCATTAGCCAATTCAGCAATGTGTAAGTGCCTTAAAAGGAGCGATGACCAAATGATTTTAAATCCATATTACAGATGAATATGTAAGCTTTGTTAAAACTACTCCATAGATAGAGCATTCAGGCTCTTGCTACAGCCTATGAAACAGCAAGGCAAGAAAACTCCCAGAGCAAATGACACAGTAAACTCCCAAATGTTAATGAAGTTTCGTGCTAAAGCACTGCTAAACAAGCTAGCTTTTGCTTGCTGTATTTTTGGGGTTTGTTTTTGTGCGTGTGCTTAAATTCGCTGATCAATACAGGTGCTGTGTGACTGAATTGCTAATGGAGTCTGTAGATTAGTTTATCAATAGCATTTAAATACTTTTCACACTTGCAGTAGATTTTGAATTATTTATTTGTTTCTGGTCAATTGCTTATGATCTCATTAGCATTAGTCTGTAAAGTGATACTAGAGTTGTTGGAATACTTTAAAGATTTCACGGCTCTGCAAATTTTTCTGTGGGAAGGAGGTGTCAGGGCTTAAACTCACAAAATCCAAGTCCTACAAAGAGTCCTTTTTAAAGCAGGGGACCTGCAAGCAGGAGGGGACCTCTCAGGATCTGTTCATTGGGGAAAGGAAGGAGACATGACTATAAATCATCCCTGGACATTGAGAGAGCTGGTAGGTGATGATCGTTCATCCGTGCTCAGTAGTGCAAAGTGCTGGGGGATGTCACAGCCCTGGCTGTGCTTGGGGCTGCACATGAGGGTAGACTGCTGCCTTAGAAAGCTCGGCCTTTACAGTGATTCCCAAAAATGGGAGGAAAGAATACTGCCATCCTCATTCTGAATTTGGGGTACAGAACAGGTCATGGATAATTCTGGGATCCCACAGAGACCCTATAGCCAAGCTAGAAAATGAACTGAAGTCTTCTGAGTCCCTTTCTCTAGTCTTCACAACAAATCCATTAATCTTCCTAATTAAAAGAGTCACAAATATGCTAAACAATCTCATTTCATATGTTGTGTTATTCTGATTCAATGGAGGAGGGGCTGCATTGTCTTCACAGACATTAAATTTGTCTTTTACTCTTTCAATATGTCACATGCCAACTCCACATAAAGCTCATAACAAGTGGAATACATGGGGGGCTTAAAAACATTAGAGGTATATAAATTATAAGTATTATCAGTGTACTTTAAGAAGGGGAGAGTAGATTAAATGTAAAGCCAGGACAGAAACTAATAGGAAGAGACAGTAGAAATGTCAGCTGAGGAAGGTTGTGGATGGAGGAGAGTATTTAATCCTTAGCAATGTCCTGTGATGTCCCAGTATACATTCACAAGCAACAAGAAAGCTGTTATGAAGTTGGTGAACAAAACCAGGCCTTTCAACCTTGGGCTGAAAGAGAAGCATATTGCCCAGGCAGTCTGAAGCAAGACTGGAAAACCAAAAAACCCTCCCTCTGGGAATCACTCATGCCATAGCCGCTCTCAGGTGGGCAGTGGACTCTCACCACTCATCTCACGAGCCTGTTGAAACGTGAGGACAGCTAAGGAGGTGTCATACTGTGAAGTGTAATGTACTGTGTTGTTTTACCATCCTCAAGCTTTGCTCTGTGACTACTCAACTACTCCGTGCAGGGGCAGAGGTACTGCTCTTTTCCCAGATCTCACCCCATGTGTCTTTGGCTTGAAGACAACTGACTGCAGTCAGGTCATGTTATGAAGCAGAGCTCCAAAGACCTCCAAGACCTTCCTCACCCCTTACAGAGGCATCCGCAAGACTTTTTCTACTGGATTTACTGTCAATCCTCCCACTTTGAGGTCTCAGCACATACTAATCACACATCCCATCATGTGTTGAGCTATTGCTAGTTTCAGAGACATTGACAGCGCTATAGACTCGAGGTGTCACATGCTTTCCATTGCCAAACTGTCAACTTTGGAGCATCTTCTGAAGTGGCCCATACAATTCACCTTAACCAACTGCACAGAAAAAGGAAACAATACCCAGAGCTGTGTTTTCTGTCAGCACTCTAAGTACCTCTGAACTCTGTGGGCAGGTTGAAAAGCCCTGTCTCTCTCAATTTTTGGTGTCAGGATACTTCTTTTTAGTTAAAAGAAGATGATCTATGTATTCCTAAATATAACCATGGTTAGGACTGGGCCAGGACCACAAAGTGCTGTCAAGTATCATTCCTGCTTCTCTGTAGCCATCATCACATGTAATCTGTTTCCTCTCCCCCTCAATACCTGCTTTTTTCCCTGGTTAAGGCAAAATGGGCAAGTAAGCAAAGGCTTCGCTGCTCTTTGGCTGTTCTGGTGGAATAACCAGGACCGTAAGTTAAATCTGCTGGAGATCAGGTGGACATCAGTCCTGGAGAGTGAGAAGAGTGAGCCAGGGTTCATTGTCTTCTGCTGAACTTGGCTCCTGTGTAGATTCACTGTCCCTCTTCCTTTGCAGCAGAGCCTGTGGCTGCAAATGCTTTTATGATGATAAGAGGGAGAGGAGGGAGGACCTCTTGAGTCTCTCAAGAACAAGGTGAAGTCTACTGAAAATGACTCAAGATCTCCCTGTAGGATGCCCCCAACTTCCCTGAGGAACCTTATAACAATTTGCAAATGTGAACTGCTATTCCTGCCACGCACACTGTACACCATCGGAGGAGAAACCCAGACACAATTTGCAATAGCAACCAGTGACACCTCACAAAAACGAGGACAGGGAGTCCTGCTGAACCCCATGGGGAAGGGCTGCTGGAGCAGCCACAAGTAACCCAAATACTGTACAAGAAATGCGGTGTTGTTTTTGGCAGACAGACACACATTTTCTCCCCCCTGAAAGGCTCTTGAACCATGCAGGACACTGAGTCAGCTGGATCTCAGATGCAACACTTTTCTTTTCTCTTCTCTTTTTGTCTTCTTTTCTTTCCCCTCTCTTTTTCTTTTTCAGTTCAGCCTAAATAATGATCTAGGACAGTGCTGTCTCTTTAAAGGTGGCCTTTTTAAGTGCAACCTAATCTTCTTCTATCCACTTGGACCTTGGATTTAAAAAATTTCACCAATCCGGATTTCCAAATCCTTGCAGATTCTGAGGGGGCTTGTTTATGGAAGTATCCTTTAGAAAACGGCTTAGACTTTAAGATGAGGAAACGCAGGGAGCTAATGTGAAGATTTAGGACTTTCTAGGAAGCTTGCAGTGCCTAAGCCCTGCTTGCTTGAGCAGTCTGAAGGTCCTTTTGCAGACTAAGAGGGATTAATACCCCTTTAACCAGCAGGGCTATGCACACATTCATAAATATACCATCTCTCTCTCTCTAATCGCTTCGCTCCCTAATCCACAATGATTTCTTAGGAATTATCATTTTATCTCAGCTAAATAAGCACATTCCTTGTGCTTTCCTGTAGAAAAATAAAATCTTTCAGAAGCTTTTCTTTTCAAAAGCGGTGCCATGAAAATCAAGCTTTTATTTAAAACCTTGAGTAAATAAAGGAAACTTTGTTTATTTGCTTCTGAAGAGAAGGGCAATTGGTCACATCCGCTGAGCATCTGCCTACAGTTCCACCTGCTCCCAGTTCAAATGACTCACCTGGAGTCAGGATCAGGTCTATTTATTTGCCCAACACCTCGTGAAGTGAAAACATCTCTCTGAATGCACAAAAGTCAGGTGGAAAAAGGTTTTTGCAAATTACTGTTAATACCAATGTGATGATCATTGAAAGAGACTGTTTTTGAGAATCCTGTATAGTTTTTCATGGGTTTTTGTAGGGCTTTCATTACCTCTTTTGCTTTTCAGGTTTTGTGGATTTTTTGTATGGTTTTACTTTTTGCATTTCACTTGCCCAAGCTCAGCTACCTTGCACAGGACTATCAGTCTTGTTTTTAGGAAATGTCAACCTTTTTTTTGCAATGAGCTGCACTCTGGGTTCTCAAGCAGCAAAATATTGCAGGCTGTAAACACAGCTGGGTTTATGGGGTTGATCGTGGGGCACGGAGGAACTACAGGTAATAAGAAATCTGACTTCTAATGGCATTTTAAAAAGAAAAGAAAATAGTTCTTTTTATTACTAAGAATATTGCACAGAAGTGACTATTTCTTTGGTAAATCATTCCCCACTTAGGCTTTGGTTTCTAAGATCACTTTCAAATCCAGAAATGAGTTCAGGCAAATTCCAGCTGACCTGAAACACTCAGCTCTGGGAAAGGCTTTGAGTTTAATGTAAAAAAGCCTCTGAATTTCCTCTACTTCTAATTCTTACTCATTTTAGTTAAACTCTTGCCTTCTATCACAAAAAATACACATAACCTTGAGAATCAGTACAGCTGTGCTGTATGGGGAGCTCCAGCACTGCCAGGTTTTAATGTTCATAGGCCAAAAAAGTTGTAATAAAGTATTTATTCTGGTGGATTTTATTTTTGAAATAGAATTAATAGGGACAACATGAATGATAGATGTAGAAAATCAAAACTGATTTGGAGCAGTTCTGTTTGTTTAACATATTGAAAAACCAATTGGGGATGCGAATTAAAATATATGTCTCTTCCCTTAGTAGATATAATATTGATAAATGAAGAATTAGAGCTATCTCCAAGTATTTCTGGAGTTCAGAGGTATTTGAATCTGTGGTTTCTTTTATGTCCCTCTCTACTGAGACCATTCAATTTAATAAGAAATGAAACAGTGTGACAAATCTGCTGCAGCCTTTTATTACTTACAGTCCCTATGGGCTTTATTTTTCCTCTCCTTGCCCCCTCCCCATGAACTCAGTGGTCAGAATAGAAAAACAGAAGCCATAACATGGAAATATAGATGTCCTACAATGAAATCTTTGTCCCACCGGGTGTGTTTGCAGTGAGCACCCCAGGCTGGTGGCCCTGATCCCCCTGGTGTGCTGAGGACTGGCCCTGACAAAGGTCCTCCTACAGAAGACGTGGAAGAGTCCCATCCCCTCTCCTTGTGCCAGGAGATCCTTCAGTGTTTGTTGCACCTGCAGCTGGGCTCAATGTAGAGCTGGCTTTTGGCCGCTCTTGGTTGTGCACAGGGACATGGATTTGGGAGCCTAGGGATGGGACTGACTGAATTGAAGCACTTTATGAATGAGTTTGACAGCTACCAAATGAAATCTGCTCTGGTAGCAAACCCATCCTTCGTGAAGAGGTGCCTCCAGTTGTTGTTGGAGGACGTTTTCCCAACCGTAGCTCTGACACCACGGCGGAGGACATTTTCCCCATCATAGCTGTGACACCATGGCATCTGCCATCTTCTTTTGCTGTAGTTGGCAGCTCTTCGAAGCAACCAGAACAACGGAAGGCTGGTATGCCTGGCTCTGGTTTTTAACCTGTGTTTGCCTACAGATCGTAGTGGGTCCCCTCATGGTATTAAAGGACTTAGAGCCCTTCTGCCGTGAGGATGTTTCCAGTGTTGTTTCCTAAAGTCTTCCTGCAACAGCAAAAATATTCATAGTGCTCCAAAGGCTCTCAGTTAAACCTGAGACTGATCCGACTTAAGGGAGATTTGTACCTGGGCTCAGGCCCAGACTTCACATCTTTCCGTTCAATGCTTCTGCCCTAATGCTCACTGAAAGCCTGAAAGTGGCCGGGAGGATTAGCTAATGGGTAATTTAAATGGGTCATTTCATAAGAGATGTGTATGATAGGCAAGCTTGAAGCCTTGCTTAAACCCCGTAGCTTTGTCTTGTCTCTGTGTGTCTCTTTGTGCTCTTGCCATATGTCTCTTGGCTACTTTTTCTGTTCTCATCTTCCACCCCATCAATTGCAGAGCTCCCTTTCTTTGTCTTCTCAGCCAGTCTCAGCTAAAGCCCATTTTTGTCAATGGGAGTCATAGATTAGGCCTTCGAACTCCATCTGACAATGAATCTTCCACACATGGAAACAGAGAAAAAAGATTAGGTTAGGGAAAAGAGCTTTATATGTGCCTGCACATACACACACAGATTTATTCTTTCTTTTCTTATCTTTGTGTTTCTCTTTTAGACTGAAAGATCTAAAGGGTAGGAAATTTGTGATAGAGAGCCCAGAAGAGTATATATAAAGGATGCTAATGCCAAGCATAGTTACCGCATACCCATAGCTTAATAATCCTCATTAGGGCTGGAAAAACAAACATATTATGCCTTAAACTGTAAGAATGTCTTTTAATGGAATTTGAGGAATTAAAACATGGAACCAAGGTTTATCAGCCTGTTGCTAGGAGAGCTGCGGTCTGTGTTTGCTTGGGGAATCATCATCAATAATCCCTTAATCTAATCGCAAAATATAGAAAGCTGCTGCACCAGACTGACCCTATTGGATGCAAGCAGTAAGCAACAGAAGAGAGCGACGGGGTTACCCAATAGCAGCTGTTGAGTTATGACTGTATCCAAGAGAAGGCCGTGCACGCAGATACCTTGGAAGCGTATGAGGAGGCTTTTTGTCAAGGAATGGACCAAATGGACCTCAACAGAAAAACCACACTGTAGTATTTCCCCAGAAACAAAAAGACCTAAGTCCACAAGAATAGCCATGCAGGGCCAGGCCAAACGTCTGCTGGAAACAATATTGTTCCTGTTTCTGAAAATGCCCAAAAGGGATGGTATAGGGAAGAATAGGGGACACTTTCCCAAAACACTCTCTAGCCTCTGGCACTTTGCTGTTCAGTCCTAGAGAGCCAGTGGTGGTATCTTGGAACAGAATATCTCTTGGTGGTTTTTCTTACATGAATTTGTTCTGTTGCCTTTTGAAGCGACATAAACTCTTAACATCCAGAATATCACTTATCAAGGAATTTCATAATGTATTTACAAGCTCTGCTTGTGTTTGGTTTGGATCACCTTTTTTTAGTGTCATTGTGTTATGTCTACTTCTTGTACTGGAAGAGACAGTGAACAAACATCCCTTATTTGCTGTTTCTGAGCTTCTGCCACTTTGTAGAGATGCAAGTGCAATTTCAGATGTCTTCCCAGGAGTGTATGAGCACAAGGAATACCAAGAATCCCCCTGAATTTTACATAATTTTGCTTCCATCTCTTTGAAATGCTTAAATAGTGAGCTTGTAATCCAGACACCGAAATAAGAAATTGTGTAAAAAATGGTGCAATCATTTGAATTCACACCTGAAATAGTGTAGACCTTGATGCATTTAGCATGTGGGTAACATGCAGTGGTGTTTGTGAGCATGTGAGACAGGGGGTAGCAGAGTGAAGGAGTAAATTGCCACTCAAACCATTGAACAGTTGGCAGTCTTTTGGGGGCAACCACAAGAGTCAAAAAGAACCTCCAAAACTTGCTGCACCAGTCTACAAATGTTTCTAATAACCCCTTTTTGCTGCTAAAGTCCTCTGAAGAACAGTTCTGGCAGCAAAGCTGGAGACTTCAGTTTCTTTTCACATGTTGACAATCCAGAAGGATGAAGGCTATATTTCAAGGTGAGCACACTGGCCCTGGGTCAAATCTCTCATAAATCACTGTCTAACTCTTGTATCTCCCATCCAGTGCCTAGGATGAGCATTGTGATTTACTGCTTAATTCAGAACTCGATCCAAAGTCAATTGAAGTCAGGAGGTTGACACCAAGAAGTTCAACCCCTAAGGCTATTTAAGCAGGACTTATTGAAGGAGGGACTTACAGACATGAACCTTCTGTTTCCTGCTGTTCACTATTTTTCATTTTGATCAATGTTTCTATGTTCTCACCTCCCATTCCACCTCCTGGAGTTCTGATCTCTACCATAGCTCCAAAGTCTGCAAAGCAGTCAATGTCAATGTTTTTCTTGTCCCATGAGAGAGGGGACAGTCTGGCAGAAAATGCCCACAGGAGCAGGGGAAGGAGACAGTAGGGGCTATTCTCCTTTTGCTGAAGCTGACTTGAGCTGAATCTGGCCTGGAGAAGGTCTGAGATTTCAACCTGTGTATTGTACCCTGGATATCTACATTTCCTACCCAAGTGGGAGAAACTGTTCTCTTTAATATCCATCCTTCTCCCCACTGAGAGGTGTCTAAGATAAGGTCAACCCAGTTTCAGTCTACTACACCCTTCCCAGTTGCTGGGATAATCAAGGTCCATCCTTCCATCTTGTCCCTGAGACCAGACCCTCTAAGCCTCTGGGCTATGAACAAGACCTCAGCACTTCAGGGCCCTAGACAGCATTAGGAGACCATCCTGAGTGGGAGAGCCATAGTGACAAAGACCTGGGGGCTTTTAATGACATCCCTGGGTAAAGCCAAACTGGTTCTAAAAGAACAGCCAGGGTAAGTATGCAGAGAGGTGTTGTTACCATGAAGGGTTTGCTGTTCTTCTGAATGCCTTCAGCGGGATCCTCAGCTTGCAGGGGGACCACACATTTTGGTCCTACCAAAGGGTAACCAGCAGCCTTGCTTCTTCCAGGGTAGAGACCTGGATGGGGCTTTAGGAATCTGCCTGGACCTAATAGTCCTGGGAACCCCTGTTACACCATGAACTGAGAAGCTTGTTTAGAAAGTGAGATTGCTGCAATGCCACCCACCTGTGTGGGGTCTGGGATGTTAAATGAGGTCCCAACCTCTCCCTCCTGCAAGAACTGCCAAGGTCTTTCTGCTCTACCAGGCTACCTGTTTCCCAGAAACTTGCAGAAACTTCCCAGCTGCCTAGGAAAAGCACCTCTTGGAGACCTCTTTTCAATGTGGTTGACATTGCCAATGGATTCAGAAGAGATTTGGGGGAAGAAAAGCAGGGAAGGAGCTGAGAAGAAGACAGATGAGTACACACGCAGACATTGGCTGATTGTACCGATCTCTTTTTCAGGAAATCACGGAAAGGCGTGACTACAGCAGCAGAGCTTCCATGGGCATCCCTCAGAGACCGCTGCAGCGGCAGCACAGCCCCACCTGGTTGAGGGCAGGAGGGAACGATGACGGGAAGGCGGACAATCTCCAGGTTCACCTCGCTTCGCTGCTCCCCTCGCTTAACACCCTACCAACAGCGCTGCCCGCCGCAAGATGAGGCTCCACCCACTCCTGGCCACTGCCTGCCCATTGGTGGAGCAGCAGCCAATCCAGAGCCAGCTCTTCTCCTGCCCAATAGCGACCTCCCATGCAAATTGCTGGGGGCGGGACCCACACCCCATCAGCCCCCTGGCCTGCTGCAGTCCCACCCAGCCCGGCCAGAAGATGAGGGGAGCCAGGGAAGGGACTAGGGACGAGCCCTGGTGGGCTCCGTTCTGACCATATGGTTCCAGGAGTCCCGAATCTTGTCTAACAGTGATTTTCCTTAAATGCAATCCTTTAAGGTGTTAAATCTAGCTTTAACTTATTTGGCTGATCCAACTTAGATCAGATTATGTTTGTATTTATTGGGATTTATGGATGTATGATTGCCTCTGAGCCCATATGGACAGCTAATTTGTCAATTAGAGCAATGCTGATCATTGCGGAGGCATGGCATAGGCTGTTAAGCACCATTATCGGTTTCAACCAGGTCTGACCTTGAGACACACATTTATTTTGCCTGACAACCTTTTATTCTCACTGCCGGATTACAGATATGTAAATTGGGCTAAAACCTTGAATATTCATCTTAGGTACGTCAAAAAAGTCAGAACTTGTTGGAGATGAAGAATATAACAGGGAGAGCTGTTGAGCTGCATGCAGAGAATGGGGCCTGCTTAGATCTCGCTTTGTATTGTACTCATGGCAGTGGTAGGGTTTGGGGCCGGGATGTCAGGGTAGTGCCCTGAGAGTCTAATTAAAACCAATGGCCATTTTCCAAGCAGAGAGAGGTCACCTCTGATTGCCATTTAAAGGCCATGATTCCTCTTTTGTAGCAGCTGTAGCGGGGGCAATTTTCCCCTAAATCAGAGGTAAAGGGTGTTAGCTGGTGATTTTGGTACCTGGCAGAAACAGTCAGTTCCTCCATGCTGGCACCATCCCGGCGACTGGTAGGAAGGCTGGGACAGCCCTGTCATTTGGCCAGGCCTGAACGGGTGGGATGAGATAGTGGCTGGCCTTGGAGGTGTGTTAGAAGGCCGGGTGAGAGGCAAAGAAGCTCCTGATGTGAGGTCAGCCCTCCTCTTTTCCTGTCCCACCAGGCTGTTCATATATACCATGGTGAGCTGAGCTGCATGTAAATGTGAAAGTGTTTGGGCCAGGGGATCTATATAGGTTAATTGGATGCTTGGGGATTCATCTCATTTAACTATTTAGAAATGAGGTGTCTAGGCACCTCCTATGACCAAGGGATAGGGTGTCTGGTGGCTATGATGTCTGGCAGAGGAGGGGTGAATCATCATCTGCAGGTGCTGATCTCCCCACTGAATTGAGCAGGAACTTTGACTACCAGCTTAAATGAAATGCCTAAATTGTAAACGGCTACCATCAAGCGAGATAAATGCTACTGTGGGTATGGGATGCAAATGTGGGCCTGGAGAGGGCAACTAAGTGCTTCTTAACCAGCTTCCTCACCTTCCTCTCAGGCTCCCATGACCACATTAGTCAGATACTTCATAAATCATGTGTCTGAGAGAGCAATTGTTCCACACACATCTCAGTGATTCTGCGCTTGTCACCTTGTCCCTGGTATTTTTAGAGAACAAAAGTTAGACCCACACCTGTTAAAGGACAAGACTAGGCACTAAGGAAGAGGATTGTTTCAGTAATATGCCCCCAGCCTTATTGGTTGTAAGGGATTTCATCATGTAGATGGCTTAGAGGACTAAATTTGTCAATCTGCCATCAATACTGAATTATTTCTATTGCAATATCAAGTCTAGAATCTAAATCAGGAGAGATTTTGCTTGTTTGTTCTTTGTTGTTTTTTTTTCTCTGAGAAAGTATGGGTTTGGAGGGACCTGAGCAGTAGGAAATCATATCAGTTTTGCCAACCTGCTTAATAAGTTGAAAAAAGGGGAAGAGAGGAACATTTCACTTCAGTCATTCACAACTGGCCATTGTTCCCAATGAAGCTCTTTTATTTCTCTTTACCAGAGAAAGGGAAATGTCATTGATGCCGATTTGCCTGAAGAGACCCATTGGCCAGAATCCTACAGCATGAACACCTTGGGGGAAAAGATATCCCACAGTGGCAAAATTTGACTCTAAAAATAATAAGCATGCAAAATATTAACTCTTCAGAGTGAATAGTGTGGTTGCTTGTTTACCAAATGGGACATGTAAACCCATTACATAAAATGTCTTTCATCGCCATATGCTTTCTAATCTAATCAGCTTTGAATCCTGCTAAATCCCAGATTGAGATAACAAATGAGCAGCTCAACTCACTGGAAGAAAGGCAGCCTCTTTCTGTTGGGTATTAAAAATAGGCAAAGGTCAAATATTCCCCTGTGGATCACCCAAAAAAGAGATCATGCTGATAACACCTATGTTTTGCATGCTAAGTATTACTGAAAGTGAAATTCATGGCAAACACAACTAAAGGGCAAAGCTTCAGATTAAAATTCACGTGATGGCTTTGTACAGGATGGAACATCATATCCTAAAAGAAGATTTTGCCTTCCTGATCGTGTTGCGTTGATATTTACAAGTCAGGGATGGAGACGCTGTTGGCTAACGTGCCAAACCAACACAAACGACAGGCCTTTAGCTCTGACCAGCTTTCTCCTGGGCTGCATTTGGGGTGGCCATTCTACTGGTGGGCACCAGGTACAAGCCACTGCCCCTTACCATGAGATGTGGATCCGTGAGGAGTACCCCAGCGATTTGGAAAGGAGATGGGGTGGCTCACAGCATGCCTGGTCTGCAGGCAGTGTCAGGTGGGCTGTCCTAGGAGACCCTTCTCGGGGCAGCTGCAGGCCACCAGTGGATTCAGTGGGAGTGGGATTGTTTGGACAGGCATTTTTATAACATTCATTTTTTGTTGTGTTTCTGTGATATTTCCACTGAAGTTAAGCCAAACCTGACCTCCAAATATAGTTTTTACGAACAGTACTTGTCCCTCCTGTAGACAGGTGTAACGTTTGCTGAATAAGAGTGGGTTTGGGGCTATCTGACAGTGCAAGAAACCGTTCTTGACATCGTTACTTGGGCTACTGATGAAGCAGGTGCAGAAGACAAGATAAACTGGGCTATTCCTCCAAAGAGCAGGCAAGAGAGGTGGCAAGACCTCAGCACTCACTGGCTGGGTTAACACCTGTGGGAAATAACACTATCCCTGAACCAGACCTGTGCAAGAGGGTCTGGTTCAGTTCAATAGAAGGATGTCAGGGGTTATCTCCTTTCTAGCCCATGCTTTGTCCCACTCACAAACAAATATTTGTCAGGAGTTGAGTACATTTGATCTGAAATTTCTGTAAGTGTCAAATAACTTCATCACAGCTATTTCCTCCCCCAAATGGCTGTTTTGGATCCCCCCCCCCTTTCTTTTTTCTTTTCAAACCCCAAATACTTACCCCCCTTTTTTTGATTTTTATTCTTACAGTAAAAAACTTTGCTGCTTTGTCAGCTGTCAATTGCTTAAAAAATGCAAGTGTAAGCGCAAAATTTTCCGTAACTGCAAAAATTGTTGATCAGTCAACAGTTTTTACAGAGGATGGATCTATGCTTTTCCATAAGGCTGTCATATTTATACTGACAGGGGTTCTGTAAGGTCTCTCCATGAATATTTGTATCTATCTGTGCCTACAGTCAACAGGCTGCTTGCCAGAAATTAAAGAAAATGACCAGTCTAGCTAAGCTGCCATCTCATGTTTGTTGTGCTATTGTCCAATATTTATCAAACCATGTAAAGCTTCAGTATTGTTTTAGGAGCTCAGCAGAGGATATCTCTTTGGGCACTGGGCTATTAGGTGCCAAGCCCTGTCTTGGCTTAGTTCCTGCAGGTCACCTGAGCAAGAGCACCTCAGCTGTGCTAAATTTGGGCTTCTCCACCCCAGCAAGATGGGCAAAACCCATCCCTGGTCCCACGCTGTGTTTGCACAGGGTGGATGAGAAGCATGCATGGAGATGGGACTGGGATCCAACTCGCAGGTTTGCTGACATTGTTGATGTACTCTTGGTATTTTCTGGTTGTTGGAAAACCATTGGTGTTCCTGTTGCTTTAACTTTGGAGCTCCATAGTTTGGGATTTTAGGGAAAGCCTCTGGACAGATCAGCTCTTGAATGCCAAGGGGGAGGGTAGTGTCACCCATACTCATCATTCTGCTATTGCATCAAAGTGTTCCTGGCCAAGCACTAGTTTAAGCTCATCTATTTGAGTTAACGTAGAGAAGGTTAAATGGTGAGTTGATTTTCATCTATAAATACCTTCCCAGGAAGCAGAATTCTGGTAGCAGACAGCTTTTTAATCTAGCAGTCAAAAGCTGAACAAAGCCCAAGAGTTAGAAGATGGATCAAATGAATTTAGAGCAGAAATGAGGGACAGACTTTCAAGAGGGAAGAGGATTAATGAACCTTTCCAAAGGAGGTTGGGTTCTCTGCCTTTCCCTTCTTGGTGGCACAGACTTTCTGTTTGCCCAGACCAATACCATGACGATCCTGGAAAAACAGGTTGGAACAGGACTTTGTGTAAGAATGAAACCATTTTTTAACTGCTCTTAGGGCATCCTTCCACATCATATCTCTGTTTGCGCAAGCTCATCTTTCCACTTGTGCTTCCTTCCCTGCAGATCACCCCATTGCACAAAATTGGGGTCAGAGAGGCTGGACATGAAAACCGAGCTGTCAAATCCAGATTGCTGTTATTCCTAAATTTTGCATGAGAAATACACCTTTGATTTTAGGTTTTCAAATAATGTTATCATAGTGGAACTGGTTAAAAAAATTAATAAGAAAAAGGATAGATTTTGAATCAACAATGAAAATAGCCTGTAAAAAAAAAATAATCAAGATTTCAAGGAAAAAAAGAAGAAATCAGAAAATGTTTGTAGTTTCAACCAATACTGAAGATGAGAAATTTTTACCTTCATTTATTTATTTTAACATTCTAGGGAACTTCAAATTTGTATTAAAAACGGGGGTGAAAAGCAATTTTTGACATTTCACTTTTGGGGTCTTTTCAATAATATGCAATAAATTGGAGCGTAAAAAACAGATGAAAGAAAGCCAGCCCACCAAACTCTGTAACTAGCTTTAGACTTCAGAATAAAATCAAACTCAGAGTATTTAGTAGCTTGTGTTAAGGTATTTTTTATTGGTGATGCTGTGAACCTTACTCCATTTGGTTAATGAATTTTTAGTTTAGAGAAGGTCTGTTTATAACTTTCCTAAAATCATCTCATAACCAAGGTGAGGAGATGAAGACAATAAATTTAAAAACAAGAAAAGATTTAGTTAGGACACCTAATTAGGATTTCTAATCAGGAGTCATCAAGACCTATAATTAGCAGGGTTGTTCAGACTCATTGCTTTCTCTTTAATGGCCATAGGACATCCAAATGGTTTTAAATTATGTACCATGGGCTCCTAATCAGTTTATTGAACATCATAAATTGTTAAAAGGAGTTAATAGCTTGTGTTTCTTGATAGAAAGTGCTAATACTCGAGGCAGAGAACTCATCAAATGAACCTCGTTAGAGAGGGGAGGAGGGAGATTGCGTCTCAGTGTCTCATTTTGTTTTAGTAATTAGCTTTTACTGGATTATCCGATCCAAATCTTTATTCAGTTTACTCTGTCAAATCTAGTTTGCATTTTAAATGGAAAATTGACACGGGGAACAATTTGTCTCCTGACTGGGTTAACGGGTCTGGCTGGCAGGAGGCACCTGCAGAGAAGTGGGGGTTATCACGACAGCCCGGCGGGGGGGCCCAGCCGGGGGGGCTTCCAAAACAGTTGATGTCCTCCAGCCTTTGCCCTCAGCTTCTGCCCCGGCAGCCAAAGAGCAGCCGCGTGTGAAATTGCCACGATCCGGTCCCGGCTTGCCCCTGAGAGCAGTCAGGGAGGACGCCGGGGGAAAGTCATCAGCTGGGAGCGGATCAGCTGGTTCTGAGCAGGTTTTGGTCTCTGATGGTGGCCAGCACAAGCTGCTTTAGCAGAAGTATAAGGAAGCTCCTAATGGACAATCACAAAAAATTCTCCCAACGGGGAGGGTGTTTCCTAAATTAACGAAAGGTCCCTGGTGAAGTGAGTGTGCGGGTATTAACATCCACCTTCTCTGCTGTGACAAGATGCATTAAAATGCAGCGATCCCTGCTGTTTTACTGGCTGGCATTGTGGCTTCCGTGCATGTGGTTTGGGCTGGCACAAGGTTTAAGGTTTCAGTGCAAAACATTAACTTCTGAAAGCCCTCATCGTAAGGGTGCTGCTGTGAGTCCAGCCCAGTTGATTCAGCACCAAGGTATACTTCTTCCCTAGTGTGCGTTGAAAAGACCCGAATGGAAGCTCCAGATGTGAAAGCAAAGCCTCCCATTGCCACCCCACTGCACATTTCATCACATAGTAGTGGTCCCAGCTATTAACTGGTTGAATAAAAGCTGGAGGGAGAACCACAGCATATTTCAGTTCTCAGGAGTCCATTCCCAGGACTCAGATGGTTTTTGCCTTTCTCTTTTAACTTTCTCTTTTAACTTCTATAGCATATCAGAAACCAGCGATTGACTTCCCACAGCTGAGTGTGTATGACAAAGTGAACAGTGCTGGAACGACCGTAAGTGTGTTGGTGTTGGAGACTTGTAGGTCTGAAGGTCCGGCACTGAAGATTTTCTTTCCCTGTATCGGGGCTTCTCCTGACTTGTGTGAGCCCTGAGCTGCCAGATAAACCCCTGTGGTGCAATGCTTTCTGGATTTAAGTTTTTCAAATTCTTACTTGTATTTATATTAAATGACATCTTCATAATTGATAGCATGCTAGGCCAAGGCCATGTTTTGAGGTAAAAGGACAAAAATCCTTTATCCTTCAAAAAATCTGGGATGGACAGCACCTTGCACATTTCTGTGTGGATGCTGCCAGCTTCCCCACATTACAGAATTGTCCCAGCCCATTTGGGACATCTGGTTGATGGGGGTTTTATGACCTCTCTAATAGGTGCTGGTGTTCATCACTCTGGAGCAAGTTCTTGTCTTCTTTATGTCCACACTTTGCACTGAAATACTGTGGGAGCAAATTAAACCCAAGATAAACATTGCTCAGGAAAAAAGCGAGAAGAAAATCAGGTTTCCATGTAGGATGAGGCACGGCCAATTGCTTAAATTATTCCAGGGCTGCAGTGCAAATTAATTGAGTTTCCCTCCCCTGATTACTAAGGTTATTAATCACTTGTACGGGACAGGTCTGCAGCTGGAGGAATGAGGTCCTGTGACTCCAGCAGAGCAAAGAGGTGCCCAAAGCCCCCAGTCCACACCTGAATGGGGATCCTCTTAGCGTCGCTTCACCAAGCAGCAGCCGCCTGGAGAGTTGGTGTCTCAGCACAGGTGAGGACTCGGTGACATACCCAAAGTCACCTGAGGAAACCCCTGACAGAGCAGGGACCCACAGCTTGTTGGTGTCTTATAACGGCACCTTCTCCCACTGCGCTCCCCACTTCAGGAGAGTGGCTCAGTAGCATCCCGCGGGAGAGATGTCCCTGGCTCAGACATCGCATCCCCTGCTGGCTTTAGGGAAGGGTACGGAGCCACCTGGGAATGAGATTGCAGCAAATACCGCATCTCTTGCAAGCCTCTCTGAACCCATGGAACAAGACAAAAGAGATTCATCCCCCTCTTCCTGCTTGGGAAGAAGGGTCGGGAAAGTGAGCCTTTCCATGCTAATGTCACACAATTACCTCTTAACTGCCAAAACAAATGGCAGAAATGGGGAAAGTGACACCAAATCAAAAATGTCACAGGTGATCGATTCATGTCATCTACCGTCGCCGCAGCCGAGGCTAGTGAGAGAGACACAGTGATAACACAACACTAATATTATATTACAGCCTTCACGGCACCGAATGCCAAGTGATGAATATGTGTCACTTTATGTGTCGCTCACTCTCTGGGCCTGGGCGGGCGAGCATGGAAAATGGAGTGTTCAGGATTAATGATATCGAAAATGATAGAGAGGAGATTGAAAATTCCTTCCTTCCTGAACCATGCAGATTGAAATGTACCTCAGAGCTATCTCTTGCTGCCCTCCTCCTCCACCCACTTTTTAAAGGTCTTTTCCACAGCATTTTGAAGAAGAGAAAAGAAAAGAAAAGAAAAGAAAAGAAAAGAAAAGAAAAGAAAAGAAAAGAAAAGAAAAGAAAAGAAAAGAAAAGAAAAGAAAAGAAAAGAAAAGAAAAGAGAAAAGAAGGAAAAAAGTGGAAGAGGAGAGAAGAGAAAGGAGAAGAGAAGAGAAGATAACTTTATAAAGAGTGTTTTACTTGGAAATTTATTCCTCTGCTCCTCATGGTTTGATTTATGATTAAAGTTCCCATCTTCAAGTGTATGTCTGTTCTCACAAAGACAGCTACGCCGTGGAATATGTCCATGATTTTAATCCAGGACCACCACTGGATGTGGCCAGAATGTTGTGGTTGGATGGAAGTCAGTGCGTGTTGTGTTATGATTAACAAGTGATCTTACTGAGAGCTCTCAATGAAAATCAGAGCATTTTAATGCTCATAACTTCTATTTTGCAGCCTTCAGAAACTTCAGGTAAAAATCAGAGCCCCACAGTGCTGGTAATTTTTCACATCTAATGAGAAGAACTGATAACAGAGAAGATGGATCACAGCTTCACAGATAAAGTGACCTGGCCAATGTCACAGGCGAAGCTGAGCTGATACCTGGCTCCTTCATTCAAATTCACACACCGTTTATGCATGAATGCTGCAAGATGACCCATTCCCAGGGACCCAGAGACTGCAGACACTTTGGTGAAGCTGGAGAAGGTTACAGATGCGCATTTACATAGCTGCAGGATTAGACCCTGCCAGCCCATGGAGAGGTGGTTTCATGCAGACACCCTGCTTGTCCTGGTCTTGGCCAAACACCGGTTCTGCGAGCTGCAAGGCCATTCTGCAGAGCCTGGAGTTGCTGACTGAGGTGTTTGCTAGACTTGGTCAGGACCTGGTGAGATGCGGGCCTGGAGGGAGCTTGACCAGGGACGGTGGGTGCTTGTGACCATCCTGCTTTTGAGGAGTAAGGTTACCTCCTCATGGCTGTAGACATACTAGTCCTGGAGCTTCGGTTTGGGTTTATCCTGGGTTTTGGCGAGGATGCCTCAAAGCTTTTCAAAAGAAAGAAAGTTTTTAATACCTTTTTTCTATACCTTACCTTTTTTTTTACCCCTGTGTTACTTAATTGGGTCACGTCCCCAGGTGGGACGAGAGCTTATTCTTTCCTTCTAGCTACAGTGGAAACCATCCACTGCCTTGCTGTGCCCTCACCTGATATTACACATGCTGCCCTTCCAGCAGAGCTTGGAGCTTTTTGTCTTTGAGGCATGGGTAATGGGGACAGAGCCTGTTTTGTTAAGCAACCAATGCAGCATAATGGAATAGCCTTTTTTCGGTTTCTTTCTTCTTGACCCATTATGACTCGCAACAAAAGAGTTTTGCACAGAAGAGAGAATGAAATCAAATAACAGAAAGTCAAAATAGGATGCAAAACTTGTTTGACTATCATGTGAAAAAAAATGCTAGGATGGCTTCCTCAGGCTGACTATCAAATGCTTGCCTGACTTTATTAGCCTCTACTGAAGAATGAGCACTAATAGCGAATGATCTTAAGGACTCACAGCCATTAGTTTCATATGGCAATAGACTGAGATTGGAGGAAGAAACCCAGAATCAACTGAGAGTACCTAATTAATTGGATTATAATTACATTTGGAAAGCTAAAAGGTAATAGATCTGTTTGAATTATGATCATCACAGGCTCTTCAGGGACAGACTGTGCAGTGTGAATCACTTGTACGTGATCACCAGAGACACGAAGAATTAAATGACTACAAATATTTTAAATAAGAGCACCTGTTCACTAGTGGGAATATTGGCTGCAAAGCTCGGCTGGCATGAACATGTTTGCTTTGAGATTGCAGTCACTGACCTGTGGTATTACTATTTTTTTTAAAGGATACCTGAGCCAAAAATATTACCTTTGGCGTGATCCATCACTGGAAGAAGGATTGAGCCCCAAAGGAAAATGAGGGCCTGGAGATTAAGATTACATGTGGCTGGTGCTTTCCTAAATTGTAACTCAGAGGGGCCATGCACCATCATCAGACACGTATTTCTGTCTGTCTTTCCTGACTCTTTTATCTCTACTGTCCCTGTGAGCATGCAGTGCTGACTTCTCCAGCCTTGAATATACGTTTTCTGCACAAATCCTTCTGACGTAAAAAATAAAGGAAAATGGAACAGAAAGAAAAGAAGCATTTCAGAGATACAGAGCATTAACAAAAGCCTGTAGATTTCCAGCATAGAGTAACAGGGTGGTGGAAGTATTCGATCAGAGCCATAAATCTAATGAGATGGTAATGATATGCAAATTAACAGCACCATGAGCCAAATGGGTAAAGTTTCTTTATGGAGCATATTAAGGGGCATTTTGCCTAAGTGGAATGGTTGGGTGAACAATAAATACTGAGCCACAATCTGCAAGTATTGGTTGCCAACAACAATAAGATAAATAAAACAGATGAAGACAAGTATTATTCCTCCATTTATAAGGACAGATGCTGCAAATGAAACAGTACTTCCCTCCTACAGAGGGAAACTGCAGCTATGCAGCCTTTATGAAATATCAGGGATTTTTGATTGCTCTTGTTCAAATTAATACTCACAGGAAACTTCTTGAAAACACAGTTTTGAACCAGCCTTTATATATTCAGGGATGGACAAGAAAATGTGAAACCTCAGGCTAAATTGTTTCCTAGTGTAAATTAGGTAACCCCCATTAGCTCTACCAGTTTATGCTAGCTTTGGATCTGGATCCCAAACTGTACCTGCCAGCATCCGACTGTTGATAAATATTGAGTGGTCTCACTATGACATTTTAATTATAGCATTATGGATTTCAGGAGGAGGGGGAGCAAAAGAAGAGAAAGCATTTATTTTTGTTTTTAAGCTTAAAGGAAGAAAAAAAAAAGGAAGAAGAAAATAACAGCCCCCCAGATCCCACAGGGATTTAGTGGAGATTAGCTAAATCTCAGTTCTTATCATTTTCAAGGGCTTCATCCAACCTTACTTTAACTTCCTTGCCATGGGCACCTACTCTGCAATTTTCACATGGGATAGCTTGAGATCTCTTAGCCTTGTAACCTGCCATACTAATGACATGTCTTTTGTCCCTGCATCTGGAGTCCTTTTTGTGCTTGGAGACTGGACAGCCTTGTGTTTGCATCTCGCTCTGAAGACCAGACTTGTCCTCCATCAGTGTGGCAAACCCTGAGGTCTGCAGCAAACAGCTGCTGCATCTGGACCTGCAGAGCAATCTGGAGGGAGGAGAGCTGAGCTGGGACCCAAAGGCATTCCTTTAGCCTCAATGAATTTGCCACTGACTGAGGCGAAAGTACTGCAGTCCATCAGCTCTCACCCCAAGATCAGCTATGCCTGTGCCTTGCTGGCCTGATGGTGTGGGTGGAAAGCAAGCATCAGGTCTCATGCCCACTGTCCATCTGAAAGTGGGGACACAGCCAGAGACAGCCAGACCTCATCGTCCTTCCAAGCTGAATAAGCGGCAGGGGTCAAGGGTGGGGATGTGGTTGCCCTACAAATGCAGTCCAGGGAGAGATGAGAAGGATGAATCCAGCGTGAAGGGGAGACACTGAAAAGTTAAGCACTGCAATGCCCAAGTCCAGCATCTCATTAGTGTCAGTGTCCCTCTCAAAGGCCAGATCACAGCAGCCCCAAGCTCAGCCTGGGCTCTCGGGCACCTCTTTTCATCCCAAAAGCCTGTTGAGAAGACTGACACCTGCTCCTTTTGTGCCAAAAGCAGTGATGGTGAAGCCATGTATGTACACGGCAGAGGGACTCACGTTTTTGGTAGTTGCATCATGCCTTCGTGAGGTTGGAGCACTCATGGGAAATAGGTCTGTCTAATAATTAGAATAAAAAATGGTATTTCAGGAGGGATTAGGAGTGGAGAAGGTGGAGTGGAGGAGGAACAGGAGTATGACCCTCTAGCCTGGTAGTTAGACCACCTTCCTGGGAGACACAAGAAGATGCTTCTTTGCCATTCCCTGAACATCCCACAAGTGTCACATGAATTATGTTGTCTTCCCCCTTCCCCACAGGACTAGGGTCTAGAGGCTGGTAGAGTCTCCTGTTGATTTTCATGGGTTCATACACTAGGCCTGTATTGCTTTAGTCTCATCTCTCTAAGAACTTTGGATTTAACCTTGGCATAGTCACAAACAAAACCAGAAATTAGCCTACTGCCTGGAGGTGAACATCCATCCACCTGACAAGGAGGAAAACCGACTCAGTAAGCAGTGAAACCCTCCAGCAGGCTGACAGGCTTGGCTGGAGGGGGATGCGAAGCTGGTGCCACTGCCAGTCACTGCATCGTCCCAGAGGCTCTTTATTTGAGCCAGCTCCCTGCCTCTCGTTGGGGCTGGTTTGGTCACTCTCGAAGCCATGACCTTGCTTCAAGGCTGTGGAAGTGGAAAGCTTCCTTGTGAGACTTCCCTGTTAGCACAGCTCTGGCTATTCCTTCATGCTCTTCCTCCCCACCCTTGGCTCCATCTATTCCCTGTGGAAAGCACACAATTCTGGAAGCACCCAAAACACCGTCTGATGCCAGGTCCACAGCTGGCAAGACTGCAGTGTGACAAGAAGGGCTGAGAGATGACTCACTGGATTGGGTCCACAGGGTGCGGGGAAGAGGCATGAATGCTTGAATTTCCTGCATCTGTCCGTCCATCCATCCATCCATTGCCCTATGTCCACTTTTACCTAAGGGTAGAACAAAAAGCTGGCTAACACAAGCCAAATTCTGTATGCTCCCGAGTATAACAAACACTGCCTAACATACAGATTTTCCAAACCTTCCCTCCACCCGCCTATCTAAATGTTTCACCAAAGCCTCCAAAACCCGGAGTGACTGCATCTCTCAGTGCAAAACCATGGCATTTTACCTGTGATTTGGACTGTTCTGTGCAGCCAAGAAAGACAACAAGGCTGAAGTGTTTGAGAAATGTGGTTCAACAGATTGCATGTTGATCTAGGAGTTAAGCAACCTGGTTTCTGCTCCTCGATGTGATTTCTTTGTAAAGCCCTTTCAGATCTATGGATAAAAAATAAGATTCATAGAAGCTAAACCCAGAATTGTTATAGCAGAGTAAATGTGGGTGCATGGCATTTCCCCTTCAGAGCTTACTAATAAAACAGCCACCTCTGTCTGTGGTCAAGTTTAATATCTGACAAAATCCATTCTGTTCACCTCTATTTCACAATCTGGACTGCCCTGTCAATTATTAGCATTGTGCTCAATGGAGCTGCCACACAGCTCATTTTTGTGGTTGCTAGCTTAGTAAATAAATGTGTCATGCTAAACATCATGACTTCTAAGGGAGTTTGAAAATAAGCGGACAAGCTAATAGGTGCAAAAGTACATTAAAGCTACCGACCTCCTCCCTTACAGACTGCAAAGCTGGTTGTTCTGTGAGTGACAAAAGGGATGGAACCTCCTCCTCTGCCTCTTCCCATCTGAATGTCGGGGTCCCCCCCATACTCCTACAGTCCCTGCGTCTGATGGTAGCCCCGAATCCCCTGTGTGCTGGCCCAGCACATGGCTGCATGTTGCTAATGGGTTATTGAGGAGATGTGCGTGGCTTCGCCTGCAAGATGCTGCATCCCAGGTGAGAGCTGAACTTGCTCCGACTTTCTCTCAGCAGCACTGCTGCCTTCTGCTCTACCAGCAGTCTCTGCACAGCGGTGTGATGGTTGCGCCTTCGAAATGTCCAGGAGCATCAGAAGTGGGGAACTGACGGATGGACCAGTACCATGCTCATTTGATGGAGGCTGGCGCATGGTTAAGAGTCAAATGGAAAGAGAGTCACTGCTCTGTGTCTTCTAAAATATTTCAAATTCAAGGTAGGGCCAGTGGTGAAGATGGGGCTGACGGGTTTGGGTTTTGCTGTGGGTTTTGATATTTTTTGTCATATGAATGAATCAATCTCATAGCAGGGATATCCAGGCTGCCCATGCAGTGCATGGCCAACATGGTCTAGTTCAGTATCTGCAACTGTTCTATTTATTTGCAGAATATCTGCCAAGCTCATTGTGCTGTGTGCAATAGAGTCACTGATGAATGAAAGAGTCAAAGCAGGAGCTCAGTGTGCTCAATGCTTTTCTGAAGTGGGTTTTGTTAATGAACATCTCCTATTTGGCCATTTCCAAAGGGAAGATTGAAACAGTTGCACCAGAAAACAAGCACAGGTTATTACATGAACCAAATATCCTTTATGCTGCCTGAAGCAAGAGGCACCTTGCCTATGCTTGGTCCCTGTTGCTTGGGACCAAGCTGAGGTCTGACCCCATTCTCCTGCTCCCTTTTTGGGCCACTGGGAATGAGGTGAGTCCCAGGGTCATGCCCTACATGGGGAAATCTTACTCCCGAAGATTAGCTCCAAAAATACCCACAAGGACTTTGGTTTGGGTCAGTGTCCTGCAGGCAGGTGCAGAGGAGCAAATCCAGTGCACCTTTGTCCTGTCTGTTTATTTCCCCTTCCAGCCTTGGCTGGAGGATGTTTAATCCTTCACATGCAAGTCCCTGCAGAAAATTCAAACAAATCACAGAAATGTCAAATGAGTCTGGCTTGCAGAATGAGGGCAGCCCATTTCTGAGCTCAGCTGAGATTGCTGAAGAAACTAACACCTTCACAAGCAGATGAAGTTACAATTTGTATAATAAAAGATGTTACCTCTACCTGCAAGCCTCACCTTCTCTTACTGCCTTCTCCACCAGCACTGCACGTAACTCTCACACTCAGACCCATGAATGCAGCAAGGGCAGCTTCATCTCTTAAAAGCCAGGGGTCTTCTCCACAGTGAAATCCTCACGTGCCCTGAGCCCCTTTACGGCACCTGAGGCTGAGATCCCCCGTACAGATTTATCTCTCCATGCTGAGCCAGCATGAAGCCAATTCAGTGCTAAGTGCAATGTTTCCCCCATACATTCTTGCAGATAGAGGAATATTATCCTGTATTAGGGAAGTGGCTGACTATGTCACTTGTGACATGCCAAAAGCCATAAGACTATATTGGTTTTCAGACTCCTGCTGTGTTGGCTTGGGCATTTTCTATTCTCTTCTATGAGAGCACTCTGTTTTCAGTGGAAATGTCAGGACGCCAATGAGCCAATGAAAGGAATCTCCTTGGCATTTAGCCTTTAGTGTTTCCTAGGCTCTTAATCTTGGGATGGGAAATCTATTGCTGGAGAAGGGAAGTTAAAGGATGGCTGATTTTCTTTATTCATTTCCTAAAGAATATGTATCTGGCATTTCTATGAACAGTGGCACTGGTATTTAGGTCTTGCACAATCAGTTAAAATGTCAGTGTGACGGAATCTCAGCTTGGACATTTCCTGTGCGTAGTTTCAGCAGTGTGCAAAATGAGGGATGAATAGAAGAAAAATAAAAGCTGAATAAGGCTTGCTCCAGAAGGTCTTCAGTAAACAAGTTTTGCTCTTCTATAAGTTTGCTGAGCTGGTGGGGAGCAGAAAACAGAGACAGAGCCAAAGGCAAATTCACAGCCAAGCCACTACCTTGGCACTAGTAGGAAAAGCAGACTTCCTCAGCAAGTCACTCATCCACAGGGAATATTGGGAATATGCTAGCTCTGGCCCTTGTCTGTGCTGGAATAACTCCAGCGTAATGTCCTCACATCAGTGGAGAGACTCCAACTTCAAAGTCATGTAAAAAGCATCTCAGTCAAGCCTGGGAGCCAATTGCCTCAGGGTGAAATTAGGCAACTGTCACATCAAGACTTGTTGCATGGAGGTCCGGAGCATCACCCGAGCTGGATGCTGCAACCCCTAAGGCACCCCACACAGGTGATGTGGCCTGTCCAAGGTAGGCTGCTGGGCTCACTGATCTGTTAACAGAGAAAAAAAAAGAGAACTCGAGTCTGGGATCTGGACTCTAACTTGGTCTTTAATAATCCCTCCAGACATGAACCCCCAAAGTCCCAAAGGGGTCGTGGAGATGATACTCTGGAGACTGCAATCCTCCTCCTTCCAGCAAGAGAGACAGAGACCCTCCAGCATAAGGTCCTGCCCAGGAGCTTGACATCCACAGCAGAGACGCGGTTGCAGTGTTCACAGCAGACTCTCCAGCTCTCTGGTTCCTACCATTTGTGTCCAGCTCATTAGTCCCACACGTAACACTTTCTTCAAGCCCACCCTATTTTACAGTCTGGGTTTGTTCTCCTCAAGTTACAACAGGCAACTCTTCCTTCAAGATCTGGCTTTAACAGCCCAGTTCACAGCAGCTGCTTAAGGACCCACGGACACGAAACACATGCAGCAGCTGCCACCTACTACCCTGCAGGACCTTTGTCACCCACTTTTATTTCTCAGGTCAGGCAATTCCCCCCAGCATTTCCACCACCAGCTCCCAGTGCTTGTGTGACTTCTGCTTTGGCCCATGATTGTCACTATGAGAACATGGCCCAAAAGAAAACAAAAAAAGGAGCCTTCTCTAGCAGAGCTTTTCTCCTTTTGCAACCATGGTATTGCCTTTTTCTTTTTTTTTTAATTTCTTTTTGCATTTTTATTGACCTATACTTAAACAACTGCAACTGGATCAAAAAACAATGTGAAACACATCCTACTTCAGCGGGTGGGCTGGTTCCCAGAAACTATATGTCTTTTGTATAAGCCACCTGTCCCCGCCTGCCTAAATTTTCCCAACACAGTGGACTTTCTCATTTCCACAGTGTGATCATTTTTTTCCCATTCTGATTGTTCTCACTGAGTTTTGGGGCTGGGTGTGAATGCTTAGGTGATGTCCTGATGTAAATGCTGCCTTCCACCTGAGGCAGGGCTCCAAAAAATATTTAACATGCTCTAACAGCAACCCTGAGAAATGCAGCTGGCCTTGGTTCTATTTATTTATCCCAAATTCCACCTTTTTTTGTCATTCACACACAAAAACATATGCCCCAAATCTCCTTCTTCAGCCTGCCAGCTCCTGAACACTGGAAACCTTAGGTGAGGTGCTGGGAAAGAAAGTGAAATGACTTGTCTCCTCTATGTGCCCTCGAGGGAGGGAACAGGAGCAGGGGGGGACTATCCTAAAGGCTGAGATGCAAATGAAGGTGTTAAAAGAAAAAAAAAAAGAAGGGGAAAAATATAAAGAAGAAGAAAATAAGTCTTCTTGGTGGAACACAAATGGAGTTCTAGCTAGGTATCATTTGCCGAGGAAATTGCATTTCTATTTGGGAATAAATGAGTGTAAAACTTGTTTGAGGCCCAGGTAATAATAGAATGGGGGAGGAGGAAATTGAAATTTATGACTTTGCAAATGACTCCTGTAGAAAAGAGAGACACACATCAGAAGTGTCTTTTTATCCCCCTCCCGCCGCTCTCCTTCCCTCCCCCCTCGTTTTCTCTTCTTCCCACAGATGAGGAGGAGAGGTCTGCAATAACACAGGTCTAAGCTGTGCCGGCCTGGAGATGCTGCGGGGGGAGGCGGAGGGGGAGAGCGGGGGGCAAAGGGACATTAGCACTTGCTGTAACATTGTCAGTGCCGATGTAAATGGACGTGCTACATAGTCAACAAGACACACTTGGCTGCCTGCAAGTGGGAAGTACTTAAATCTTGGCACTGATAAATGAAATATTTTTAAGGGAGCTAATCAGTGAAAATGGGGTTTCATCAGGCACTGACATGTCTCTCTTGCTTCAGCGAGTCCAAGAGAGAAAAATGATTGCGCGGTGCGGGCCGGAGCCAGCCGGAGATGGGGAGCGAGAAAAAGGGAGGCGGGAGGCGGCAGCCGAGGATGCTCACGGGGCGCAAGTCGGGGGGACCGGGGCCGGTGGGACCCCCTCCTCCACGCACCCCCGGCCCCCACCAGCCCCCCGGGGCGCCCGCCCCACGCTCCCCGCCAGCCCCACTCCGCCCGGGCGTGATGGATGGCCTGGCGCAGAACGGGCTCGGTGCAAATCCCCAATCTGCAGCCTGCTGGGCTCAGTTGGATCAGCAGCAGGCTAGCTGGTATTTCTGGATAAACACTAATAAATCTTCCTTTTCTTCCCGGCAAGCGGTGCTTCCCCTGCCTGCCCCAGCCCCCCGTCTTTTCTCCTCTCCCGCTGGTCGAGGGGAGAGGGAGGAGAGGTGGATTTGGGGTGCAGGGAGCTCCGTTGGGATGGAAACCAAGCCCTGAGACGGGCAGAGATCTGGCTGGGGAAAACCCCTAAACTATGGGCTTGCAAAACCTTCCCACCAGCCCTGCTACCTCCAGTTCTGCTGCTGGATGAGCGGGGACAAGTCAGTCCCATTCTCGTGCCTCAGTTTCCCCTCTCCGGAGTCCTGATGGTCATCCCTTTCCCCGCAGCCCCCAAAGCCTGCGTGAGCTGTGGGTGCAAAGGGGCTCCCAGGAGGGGGGTTTGGCCCTTAGCCTCTGGGGAGGGAGGTGGGACGGGGCGCAGGGGCTTGTGTTCGGCATTTTCAGCTCAGACCTTCACAGTGGCTCTTGTCTTTGGCTCCGTGGGTGTGCCGGGGGCTAGCTGAGAGCCACACGGGCCAGCGAATATCCCCATCGGTGTAGCCCGCAACACATCCCCTGCACCCAGCTAATCAGCCCAGCCATCGGCTCACCCCATTGGCGTGGGATCTTGGGCAACAGCGAGCCAAAATAGTCTGGGGAAAGGGGCTCTGACCTGGCTCTGCCTCCTGAGCCGGACCCCGATGTCCACAACCCCATGGGGGTCCTCACGGGACTCGGCAAGTGGGTGGCCACAGAGATCGCATGAAGACAAGGCAGAGCTCTTACCTATTTCAGCCAAAATCCAGCAGCTGAAGCTGTCCCTGTTACCAACCTATCTATAGGTGACCTCAAAATCCCCTGTAAACCAAAATACAATCAGCGAGAGCTGCAGCTCCTACAGTGTCCTTGCTCTGCATCAGTGAGGAACATACCAGGATTTGTTCTCATCCAGAAGGAAAGGTCCATGCGTGTGAAAATGATCACTGAATGAAATTGTTCCAACAGACTAACAGAGGGAAGAAATATATAAATTAAAAGATGAAAAAAAAAAAGCCTGGTGCTTACATCCTTCAGTCATAAAGGTTCAAAGCAGGATTCCCTCAGTAATCAGGAAATGAAAATGTCCTTCAATTACAGAGCATTTTAAGACATGATTATTTCATGTGCATGCTATTAAGAAAATGACAGTGGAAAATTCATCATGAAATAAATTAATACTTAAACATTTTTAAAAGGCTCCCTGGTGTATTCTTACCCTCCTCCCCTTCTGACACAATAATGTGTTGTTTCCAAAGAAAATTTTATTGGACTAAAGATGATAAAATACACAATGAAAAATACATTTGGAAAGCAAATTCATAACTACTTTTTTTAAAGGAGGCAGCTTAGCTGAAAATACGTAAAAAACACAAAGACAATTTATTATTTTCTGCTAGTGGAAAAGAGTCTTTTTTTTTTCCTTCATAAAGTCAAGCACACTGGTGTTTGAATAATGGCCTCCCAAATTCACACAAACCCAACAATTTAGGCTATATTTGCTTTTTTTTTAATTTTACATCTCTCCACCCTGCCAATGCAGCATACTGCTACACATCACATTACAGCATGAATTTATCACCACCATGGCAAAAGCTGATATTCACTGAAAAGTGCAAATAGCTGCAAGAAGTGTTTGATCTGATCTGATTCCAAGTGAATTTGGTGCTGGGGAGAGATATGACAACGTGGCACCGGAGACCTGAGCTCTCCAAATGGGTCTGTTCCAGAGTTTGCTGAAGCCAATATATATTGTCGTGGATTTCAAGGAAGTTTGGCTTAGGAGGTGCCTTGCAGGAGCCCCATGGTATTGCACATCCTTACCTCTCGGCTGAGCCTTGCTGGGATGGTTGGAGATTGCCATACCCAAATGTCCACCCCAGCCCAGCAGCAGAATGACATCTGTACCCACACCCCAGACCGCCAACCAGCTCAGAGCCTGGTCCTGGTCCCTGGTGCAAACCAGCGGGCTATGATGAAACAAGGTTGAGTTGAGGTTCAGGAACCTTAAGTCGAGGTGGGAATCTCATGAAGGCTTTGTAGATCAGCCATGAAACCTGAGAACGGGTTTTATGTGGGTGGCTTGACTGTGTAACCTGCCCTTGTTGGTCTTTAACGCAAGTGGGACACTCTGGGCTTGTGGGTGCAGTCGGCAGGGCAAGCTGAGATTTGCTCCCGTAATAGGAACGTCACTGTTGGGAGACCCTGTCAAAGCTAAAGGCAGGGCCAGGCAAACCTTACAGCTCCTTGGGACACAGCGAAATTGTTTGAGGTCTCCCAGGAAAAATGAACTTCCACTCCCTGGCTCCCCAGCAGAGTGCAGAGAGTCCTAGACAGCCAAGACATGTTTTTGTAGGGCAGCATGCACGATCCTACCTTGAATGTTATCTTAGCTGGTAGTCAGCTGAAAATAAAAACCGATGCAAACTCAGCAGTGAAATGAGTACTGCTGCCCAGATCTGCTCCTTGCTTAGAGCATGGAAGTGGAGGGATCACCTTGCTTTGAACAGATAAGCACATCTGTCAGTCTCGATGGGAGTTGGACCCTGTGATCCTTATGGGTCCCTTCCAGCTTGAGATATCCTATGATTCTATGATTACAAGCCTGTTCTTCCACTGCGCTTTTGTATTTGACCCATATTATATGGTTGTGGAGTGTCTATTTTTCTGTTCCATGGCTCATGTTTTGAGGGAGGACCATAATTCATGAGGGGTGCCTGCCTAGGTAACTCACAAGTGGGATATACATGGCTGTCTCTTACTGAAGTACATTTTGCTGCGAACGTATTATATTTGTACCATGCCAGAGGGGGTGTCTGCAGGTCTAAAAATGTTGGTTATAACAGCTACTCATGCTATTAGTATAGTTGTAGATATTATATGATTTATTGATGTGTTTTTATTTCCCACTGGTATGGTATAAATATATTTATTTCACAAAAGTGGCCAATAAATTTCTCTTATGAATCCTGTTATCTGCACCATTAACCATTGATCATTTTTATGAGGTCACAACTTAAGGTGTACATGAATTTACACCTTAATTTGTGACCCTTTCCAAAATAATACATAGCCACTTCTGAACTATTCACCTCACAAGAGGCACTGCTCATTTTTGCTGCTTCCTACTGCATTCAACATTTGTTTCTCATCAGATAATGTCCTCGCATCATGTGCCATTCAACTGTTTCATCTTCTTAGTAAACGGACACAAAAAAGTGGATAAAACATTAATAAGATGAAACTTTCCTGCACCTAGTTAATTCTTTATGGCACTCTGGAATTCAACAAGACAGAATAATGTGACAAAACAACACTAAATAACCGAAAGACATGCTTTAGCCTTCCTGCTAAAAAGACCAAGATTTCCTAACAGCAGCCAAAGAAGAATAGGTATGCCAGAAATTCAGATATTCCCAAGTAGCCCTATCTATTTTCTTACTTTTCCTTGTCTTATAAATGATCTTTAAGATGTTGGGCAGCATGGGAACAATTCTCCCCCCGTGTCCTTCATCAGTTTGCTCTTTGATGTATTCAAAACATTGAAGCCAGGAGTATTGCATCTTTGACTGTTATCAGATTCCCATGTGCTCATGTTTTAGGGTGAGGAGTGTGGTTGAAAGCCCTGGGTTAGATGCAATATTCCCCTGTTCTGCTGGTGACCTTCACCACTGGCTTTCTCTTCCTCCGCTTCTTCACAGGGTGACATAGTGCTTCATATACACTTAGTGGCTATCTCCAAGTGATTGATTTTCAGGTCACCTTTTCAACTTTGATCTGCCATTTGTGGGTCTTGGTTGTTCAGTCCTCTCTCTGGGATTGTCTAGTCACAGCATTTGGGATGTTGCCCACCTGCCATGCGCCCAGTATGGCCAAAGTAGTAGACCATTCAGCAAGCTCCTTTCTCAGTTATGGACAATGACTCATTCTTCATATGTCAAGCAAATCTCTTCCTCCTTCCTTCCTTTCATTTAACCCCTCTTCATCCTGGCAGCTGTGCTTGCTGGGCTATGCCCAGCCACCTGCTTGCCTTGACAAACTTCCTGAGTCTACCCCACGCATGTCCATGTTGTCTCTAGTTGAGCACTCTTCATCTCCTTCACGTAAGCTGATCAAGCTCTCATTCATAGGTTTGGCAAGTCCATCCCTTCTACTGCAGAGAAAATCTAAATGGTTTGCTTGACAAGGCTGTGGGCACCGTACTAACAAGCAATCCCAACAAGCACTAGAGTTCAAGCACGTTCCTGGGGTTGTACACTGATGATCCTGTACGCAGTTTGTGTGACAGACAGCTGTGCAAAGTACATGCTTATAGATATGCCAGACACGGTGTCCTCCGTCAGTGGAAATGCAGCCCTTAGTGGCCTGGGTTGAAGAGAGGTGACAGCTTCAGATCCTACCTCCACTATCTGTTGCCCTCTATTCAGCCAACCTGTTTGTCCACCTCGCACTTGGTGCCCACCTTGGCCACGGACATCTCCTCCAACACTGCAGCGAAGAGCGTGACTTCCTTTAAGCACCAACGGACAGCGCACGCACCACGTTGCCTCCTGCCACGTATCGCTGTCCAGAGAGGAAACACAGGAAAGCCTTCACATGCCGTAGATCCCGGCTCTGATGTCAAGCAATCAGGAGTCCCACAACCCTTTGAAATCAGAGGTGGGGGAGAACCTGAAAACCTTTGGTGCTAAACGTGTGCTGCAGCAGAGAGATTAGTCTTAGGTTTTAAAGAACATGTACAGCATGAGCCAGAGCCCTCCCTCCCCACGCCCCCTCCACAGCTCTCTCTTCACCCAGAGTTTGGCTGCACAGACTTTTTATTTGCACACAGTTGTCCTTAAAAATAATAAGTGACTATTTGCCTGTTCAAAGCCAGAAACAAGTTGACCAATTGCTGCTGTGTTTTACTTCAGGGTATCCAACTAAAGGCGGAGAGAGAGAATCAGTCTATAATGGTTTGCCTGGCTCGAAAACTCCATTTTGGGCCGCAGAGAGTCATATTTCAGAGAGTATTGATCACAGTGCAGTTTGTGTTTCCTCACGTCCATGATCCTGTTTGCAGCCCTGTAAAATAATAACAGTACTCATGTCAGTAAGGTAATTACCATTGATCTAACACACTGTGACAAATTTTTCAGTCATGCCACTTGATTCATACTTAAAGTTATGGCACTGCTGACTGCTCCTTAAATAATTGAAGGATGCCCTTTGTAAATCAGCACACTCTTGCCAAAAAGTGGCAGTTTCTTCTTTGTTCCAGGCCTTGTTTCTTAGCTTCATCAGGGATTTCAAAATTAAACAGACAGCTTTCCACAGCCTACATAGTTCACACTTGGAGCAAATATCATCTGAGCTGGCAAATCACTTATGACACCTTTGTTCAAGAAAAGCGGGAAAAAAAGAAGAAGAAAAAGGTTAAACTACAGGGAAGATCAGGGTCTCTGTGGTGGTGGGCTTTGCTAGCAGGTGGTAACAACAAGAGACACAAAGCCAAATTTGGTTAATTCAAAACATCCATGAAAGCACTTGTCATCCTCTTGTGGCTGGGGTTACTGAAGGCCAAAGAAGAGCAGTGAGCAGACCCATGTCAGCAATGAGGACAGCCCTGGTCCCCTGCTCCTGGACCCACTGGCTGCCTACATGGGAGATCTTTGCAGCCTCTCTTCTGAGGAAATTGGTTGGGGATCTGCATCTCCACTGCATCACCCTCCAACACGCCAGGGGAGGCACCACAGCCTCCTGGCCTGGGCTCTCCGGCATGGTGCCCCCAGGAAATATTTGAGTCTCTGACCAGCTTTGTAATATGAACATTAAATACTACTGCCAGCACCTGGGAAATAGTGGCACGACTAGGCAAGTAATGGAAGGGAGTACGGTTCTGGGTGGTGGGACCCACTGGCAGCCAACCATAAACCAGTGTCGCCCTAGTGAAGCGTGGACGCTCTTCCAGGTGAGGTTGGACCAGCTCACCCCACTCTTTCATTAAACCAGCCTCCTTGGTTGTAAAGCAAGCCTAGAAATTAGTTTAAACTGGACATCGAACACCACGATGGAGGCATTTCTCATTGACGTTCATGGATAGATGTTTACTTTGGCTCTGAAGTGCCTTCTGGAAGAGCCTCTCTCCTTTACTATAAAATATGGAGACCATATAGGGAGATCACCTGGTTGATTTTCAGTGATACCCCTCAGCTGAGCAATCCATAACAGGCAAATGTGCTGGTGGAGCAGTCAATAAAACCTCCATCTTCCATGTCCCAGCATGTTGTCCCTAGCTGCTAGACCCCTTCTTCTCAACTCTCCTATTTAGGGACCCTCCTTTGCAATGTATAGAGGACATTGCATTTAACACAGGGGTTTGCAGCTAAGCTTAAAAACAAACAAGGAAAGACCAACCCGTACATCTACAAGCCACCTATCATTTCCAAGGCTCAACCACTGTGCCCTTTGCTCAGCAACACCCTGCTGTGAAGTCCCTCTGTGGAAAACTTCGAATTTCACCCCCCTGGGCAGGGAATCGTGGCTATAGACACCTCCGTTGCGCTTGATGCGAGGACCCACGTAGCACATAAATGAACTCCCGTTCAGCGTGAGGCTTGGTGGCTCTCACGGGACTCCTGTGCTTAGGGAGCGTGCAGATCTGCAGCAGCTATCAGGGTATTATAGCCTTCGGAGAGCAAATTGAATGAACTGTCCTTCAAGAGAGCCTCAAGCCTGCCCCTTTGGTATTGTTGGGACACACAAAGCAATGGCTCCGGCTTTGATCCACTCTGCTACCTGTAAAGAGTCCTCTTTTGTGGGCATTCTTGTACCTGCTTGAGAGGAGGCCAGAACAAACAGAAAGCACCTTAAAGGAGCTTACTAAATAAGTCTAGGATTGAGTGAACGGCATATTCGAGGGGTCAAATTTAATTCCTTCCTTCCTTTTGTATTCAGATTAGAGGCCAAGGTAGATTTGTGGAAGCCAGGACTCCTCAGCTAATGCTGCTTTTGCACTTAACCTGCAATTTACCTGTCAGTAACAAATACATTAAAGGCCAGCTAAGCTCTTCAAACTTCCAAACAATTTACCGCACCATCAGATGAGCTCTTTAGCATCCAAGAGCACAACAGCCCGTTCATGTCTAAGAAAAACTGCCGCCTAAAGAAATCCTCCTCAAAAATGCATCTGGTAAAATAAATGTGCGTATTTAAAGGAATGGCATGTTTTAAGTCAATCAAACACCTCAAAAATAATAATAAAAAGCCTTCCAAAGAGACTACTTGCCAGTGATGTATTGGCTTGGTTAAGAAGGGCTGTGTTTTCAGAGCCTCCTAAATTCCTCAACTCAAGTGCTGAGTAGAGGTTTATTAAGTGACCTGTCTGGATGTATATCAGCCTTGTCCCTAGTGGGGGTCCTATGTTAAATTCCATCATTAAAACCTATTACCAAGCTATCAAAACCCGCTGTAATTCCATCTAATGACCTCATTTCCCTAAGCGTAACTCAACGCAAGGTTTGCTGATGCGGTGTTACCTCTTGGTGGGCCACAGCCCCTTCGCAGAGCAGGGGGTGGGGGGGAAGAGAGGGAGAAATCAATGTCTGCAGAGATGACAAGGCACACGGCCAGTGACTGGGGACCATGAAACTATCCAATATCCCATTTCCTATCCAGTCTATTAGCAGCTGAAGTCAGCCAGGGCTCTGCGTTTGATTGAAGGCTGAGCTGAGACCAGATAGAGGAGGAGAAGCCCAGGCAATATGGCCACCAGACGAGTCTCCTTTCCAGCTAGCTGAAATCACCCCTAAAAGTCGGTGTATATAAAAATGGATTATTGCATTAAAAGTTCAAAATGTTCTTTTTATTTTAATTTTTTTTTCTCGCCTCACTCTGGTTAAGGGGTAGACACAAGGAAAAAGGGAAAAAAATAAACCTTTCCCTTCTCCCCCCCCTTCAATCCCCCTTCCACACACACCTCTACTTGCCATGAAATCATTTCGTAAATACAAAAAAGGCCCCTCAGGCTATTGGTGCCCAGACACTCATTTTTAGAGTGGATAATTGACTCCTTTCAGTTGATAATTCATAGCTTGCATATGCCAGCTAATACATCAGTGCCCAGAGACTCAGCGAGAGCCCCAAGCACAAACGGGAGAGGGGGAAAGGAAAAGAAAAAAAAAAAAAGAAAAAAATATTTCGGATGATAGATGAGTGCATTACGGCTTTATGAATGAATTATGTCCTGCAAATACCTTGAGCAGGAGAGACTGTCGGCCTGTATCTATACTAATCTGGGAGGAATTATGACGATTTTCACATTAAAAAGGGAAAAGGGAAAGAATTAATTGAGCAATTGGGCCATTAAAAATGTATGTCGGCATGTTCTGTATGTCCATTTTCCAATTTATCATACGCTAGGAAGCTTCCTCCCAGGGTGACTGCCATTTTTCTTCTCTTTCTTGTTTGATCTTTTTTTTATTTATTGTAGGTTCCTGTCATACAAAACCAGATCAGGATCGTTTTGACAAGACAAAGTCTGTTTTTTCTGCAGGGAGGTGTTGTCTTTGTGCATGTGCTCCCTGTCAAAAAATAGGGGTGGTGGGACCCAAATGAATTTCTTCTTTGCATCCCATACCTCCTACAGTCAGTATTTCTAACTTAATAAAACCAGATTATTTCACTCTGTAGATTTTTATTCCTTCTCCATCTGAGATGGTTTGAGATGAAGTTTGGCTATAAGAGGGCAGAAGTAGTGGGGGCTTTCTTTTAAAAAGTTATTGGTTGCTAATGCTGGCTTATCTAAAAGCACTAAGGGTAAGTGCCAGCACATGCCAACACCTGCTCTACACACGTGTGAAATGCCACACACGGCTGCTTGAAAAATTCACTGACACGGACAACGCAGCGCCCAACTCTGGCATTTAGCTATGGATCATATCCATTGTTGGCCAAAAATATATTCTGAATGGTTATAGTGTTTGTATTCTGCATATGTACCCTGTAGAATGTGTTAATTATTTTCAGATCTGAGAAATAATTTAGTGGATTAGAAGAGTTTGCCAATGGGGAAATATTTTTAGAATAACAGCAATGTTAGGAACTGTTTTCAACTCTATAATTAGTAGGGTTTTTTAAATATCTGAAATAACTACAAAATATGTTTCCTACTTTCATATACATAATATATTCCAGTGTATTTGCTTAAAGTTGCTTAAAATTTTAGTACCCTTAAAAAACAGATCTTAGAGTCTAGAAAAAAAAATATCAGTAACTCAATCAATGTAAAAAAAAAAAAATCCCATTTAAGATCTGCCAGCAAATTTCAAGCAGTCTGACCAACACATATTGTTTAACCTGTGTCTTCGATTTTCTAATCCAGGAATTATGCTTCACCTGAACTTCCTCTAATACAATTAGCGTGGTGTGTTTGCTGAAACATAATGCCTTTACAGAATAATGTTTTATGCTGCAAAGCATATCTAATCTCTTCACGCAAGCCACTCTACGGCAAATCATTTTATAATATGCAGGACTTTTTTTCTGATGTTTATGTTCTGGTGTTTATGAGGTCTTTAATTGATTGTAAGCTGCTCTTTAAGTACTTAAAGATGGTTTTTATATCCTATTAATTTTTTCTGTCTTTTCTTTTTTTAGACTTGTTAAATACTTGTTAATGTGCTGGCTAAAACACAGGAGTGCTGGAGGAGAATTTCAGCAAATTATTGTATTTGTATTCAGGACCTTTATGTGGGATATGTAGGTTTATTGTCTTATTTGAGGTGCAGCAAGCCCCTAAATTCCCCTTGATCACCGTGTACATGGGACTGGGAATTTTGCTGTGGGTTTGATTTAGTTGTTCTCTGCTCTTGTACACAATGAAGAGGTAAGCACATCTCAGTGCAAATGTCACCCTCCTGGATATCGGTGCTTTTTCAGCAGCTACTCGGCTGTACAGAAGCTTTTGGGAGGTCTTAAACAACCCCTGTGAGAAGGCTGATGTATATAAAAGGGATGTGAAACAGATTTCTGCTCCTGCAAATCTTTCTGAGCTTTGAAAGATTCCTGCGTTCCCCAAGACTTTGCAAATTTTATTCGGGGGGAAAAAAGCAGGGACACCCACTGAGCAGCACCCAGTGGTCCTGTGCTGAAGGCCCCCGTGACAGGACCATTTCAGGTCTCATTGCCACCTGACAAAGCGCCCGGTGCTCCTGGACAGCCCCCAGCCCCAGTGACCCCACTCCTCCTGCTCAGGTGGAAGCCCTCTTCTCCAGCGAGGGTGGTTGCGGAGAGCTCGTATCCCTATCGACAGTTTTGTCTTCAGCAAAATGGCCCTTTTCCTCCAAAACCACCGCAACATTTTGACAGTGAATCAAGGCTCAGAGAGAAAATAGGAGGGAAGACCAAAAGCTGCATGCCTCCCCTCTGACCTTGTCTAGGGCAGCAGGCTCAGGCTGAATGTGGGATTCGGGATCGTACGTGGATGCAACCTGGAGGGGACCGCCTGAGTGACTGCTGGGATAGGCAGGACACCCCTTGCCTTTCTGGGTTCCCACCAGCATCCTTCAGTCTGGCTTGGAGAGCTGAACTGCTCTACAGAGATGAGGCTGAGTCACATTCCCCCTTGCTGCAGGAGAGGGCCAAAGGTGTAAGGTGCTGTACAGATACCAAAGGAGACCTGGTGGTTTTGTGCCAGGTCGTGTGCGGGTGCCGAATCCTGCACCCTGCTTTGCTAGGCTCAGGGCCCTCCTGGGGCAATGGGGTACAGCATGGGGTCAGCAATGAACCAGAATCCCATTGCCTCCCTGCACATTGTCTGGCTCTTCTTGTCCTGACCACTCCTAGCCTGCAGCACAGGAAGAATTTCATGGTGGATTTTGCCCAGTGCAGGGAAAATACCTAATAATACTCACTTCTTACTTCTGGGGATCTTAATTTTCTAAAAACTACGTATCAGAAATGAATCACCCAGCGGGACATCTCCAGGTAGTACCACTGAAGAGCTCTGAGCCCCGTTGCAGCACAGCACCCTTGGCCAGCCACCTTTCGTGCCCACGCCTCCGTCACCCAGCCAAAGGATACGGGCGCACGCTGCCTTCCCCGTGTACCTCTGCGCTGGGGATGGCTCCTCGCCCTTTGCACCGTGAATTAGCCCAGCAGGGCCTTCCACACCATGGCAACTGAACATAGTTCATCCAAAAACCAGCACATCAGTCTTGCTGATTACACATGCCTTCTTCTGGTAACACACATCTCCGTAAGGATTAATGACAGCCAGAATCCCATTAAGAGAGAAACACAAGTTCCCCAGCTTACTTAATATCAGGTTTCTCGCACCTGGGTCACTGAAGTAGGACGTAACCTGCAGAATATAAAATGTCCTGTTATTGCCTTTGCCACTGACATGCACAGAGAGGTGTTGTGAAGAACAGACATTTATAATCCAGCCTCCCTTAGACATGCTAAGGCATGCACAGACCTGAAGGTTGTACATAACCTTTGCAGCAAGGTTGCTGGTATGTTCTCCTTATAACTTAGCAGCTCCAGTTTTGGATGGATACACAGAAACATGGATTTTTTTCTTGCTGTACCCCACAAAAAGACAGGAATGAATGTTCCCCTGAACAACTCCTCCATGAAAACCTTGTGCATGAAGGTCTCGGCCGGTTGAAACATTGAAGATATTAACACTATAAAAGCTCTAAGCATGCACGTGCATGCGTGTGGCAGGGACTGTGCACTGTTTTCATGCCCAATCCTGAGCTATGTGAAACCAAAGGAAAGTCTCCAGAGTGGTCTCTGGTCAATGGTTGTGACAAACATGGAGTTCAAGGTGTGTTGAAGGCCATTTGTCTACAAAAGTTTAACCATTTTGCCAGTGTCTGTATATTATATTCAAAGAAAGTCACAACCAGTTCTACCTGCAGCTAGCCCCCATGTGTCATGCCATCCTGTGGTTTCCAGCATCTTTCCTTTTCTGCTGGAGCCCAAGGAGAGCTATCTAAAGTAGAATATTATCTTTGTTGATCCACAAAGAAACCATTCCCATGGCTTTTCTCCCATGGCCTTGCAGTGGGATTTGGGTGCCTCTAACCTCAAAGCTGTCTCAGACCAGATCAGCCATTTCTGAAAATGTTCCCCAAAATGCAGCCTGAGCGAGGAACAAGGGAGCAACTTTGAAAGTCAAAGAGACTTTTCCCTGTCCTGCTTCCTGGACAACTTTACCTGGGACAAAGTCACTTTCAGAGGACTTTAGTAACAGATGATTTTATGCCTTTTGCCTGATGTACTTATCATTTTACAGTGACACCAACCAAGAGAAAGGCTAAATAAATATGGAGAAATAAGCCAATATGCTATCAGGATAGTAGTCATCATCTTTTTTTTCCCCAAGATCAAAGAGTTTAATAACAGACTAAAAAAATAAAGGTTACGTGTTGCCTTTTGTTTTATTTAAAAACAGATAATTTGTTTTTAAAAAAAAATCCTCAAGTGTCAGTTTTTAAAGAATATCTGTAAGTAGTTTTATCTCTTGTGCCCCAGAAACACAGGGCCGACTATTCTTACCTACACTGTAGGAAATACATGAAGATCACTGCACTTCATGGGGAAAAAATGGAAACTAAGTAAAAGGTGGGATTTCTGGAGAGGCACTTGCAATGGGAACAGGTTCTATCTGGAGTCAACAGCTACACCCTGACTGCAGTGAATCCAGGTCTTGCTGTTTCTCTACCTGAGATGACTCCATACACCCATATGATCCATCCAGCTGCTCAGCAGGATTTAAGAATCAATTAGACATAATTTGCTTATTTTTTGTCAAAGCTCTATGACTAGCAGTGCCTCCTATTGCATTTCCGTGATGGTGCCATGGGGACAGAGCAGCAGCCTCAGTGGCTGTGTAATGCTGTGATGTTCAGAAGTCTCCTGCATGCAGATATAAAGAAAATGGGTCAGGGATGTGGCACCTCCCTGAAGCCAAGCCACAGCTGAAAACCAGCAGAAAAGCACCTGCAGCCAATGCCATTTCTCCACCGAGCTTTATACCGGGTCCTTTCTGGGGTGAGAAGTTTTTTGAGGGAAGGATTTGTTATTATTAACGATAATAAAATCGGCCATGCCCTTTTCTCCACTTGCCTTCCCCCAAATCTCTCTGTTTGGTTACCTGCTACTTCAGGGATCCCACACTCAAACTGTGCTGATAACTCGGGGGTGGGACCTTTCTTATAGAACAAGGTGGGAAAAGCAGCTTCAAGAGTCAGGAATTTCTTCCAGACGTTCAGCATCTGTATTTAAATTAAGAGGCTTAAAGCTCTCCTGAACTTTTCCGGATTTTTAATTTTAGTTTAACTTCAGGAGTGGACTTTTAGGCCCAGAATATCATATCTGGAGTGCCATCTACTGCGTCTTCCAGGGACTGCTCTGAAATAATCTTTGAGCTTGGAGGAGTGCAGCTGTCAGGAGCTCTTCGCCTGAAATTCTGGATGCGGGTGTTCATGTCTGGGTAGGGATGGGAGAAACTCACACGTGTGCTCAGGAACACTGAAAATAGTGTGAATGGAGGTTGGTTTTGCCAAAGGAGGTGAGGTAATGTTATGGTTTAACCCCAACAGGCAGCTCAGCCCCACGCAGCCGCTTGCTTGCTCCCCCCGGCGCAATGGGGGAGAGAATCGGAAGGGTGAAAGTGAGAAAACTTGTGAGTTGAGATAAAGACAGTTTAAAAGCAAAAGCTGTGCGAGCAAGCAAAGCATAACAAGGAATTAATTCACTACTTCCCATGGGCAGGGAGGTGTTCAGCCATCCCCAGGCAAGCAGGTCTCCATCACGCATAAGAGTGACGTGGGAAGACAAACACCATAACTCTGAACATTCCCCCTTTCCTCCTTCTTCCCCCAGCTTTTATTGCTGAGCACAACATCTTATGGTCTGGGTTACCTCTTTGGTCAGTGGGGGCAGCTGTCCCAGCTGTGATCCCTCCCAGCTTCTTGTGCATCCCCAGCCCACTCACTGCTGGGGCAGATGGAGAAGCAGAAAAGCCTTGACACTGTGTAAGTCCTGCTCAGCAATAGCTACATCACAGAATCACACAATGGTTTGGGTTGCAAAAGACCTTACAGATCATCTAGTTCCAACCCCCTGCCATGGGCAGGGACACCTTGCACTACCCCAGGTTGCTCAATGCCCCATCCAACCTGGCCTAGAACACTGCCAGGGATGGGGCATCCATCCCTGTCACAAATCCAAAACATAGCACCATACAAGCTACTATGAAGAAAATTAATTCTATTCCAGGCAAAACCAGCACTGTTCAAAAGGAGGGGAAAAAAAAGAAAGAAAAGAAAGGAAAACTGCTCTCTTGTGCTTCTTGCATCTTGAAGTTAATGTCAATGCGTGCAAAAAAGTTACATTAAAAAGGCCTTTCAAAGTACTGAAAGACAAAATAACAAATTAACTTGCCCTTCAACTTCAAGCCCTTTTATGATGCCCTGACGTACAGAAAAGTTTTTAGATTATGCCTGTCCTTTGCAAATGTTTCTGTGGAGAGCAGGCCCCTTCAAAGCCCCAGTGCCCAGTTGGCCTTTCTCGCTGGAGAAGTAGGATCATGGCCAAGAGAGGAGGCCAGGGCTCCTCCAGCACTGCACCTCTGGCACTGCCACATCTGGCACCCATGGTCACATCTGTGCCTCTCCTCAAGAGGTGTCCGGAGCACCAGCAAGGGTAATTCTGTCACGGTGACATCCTCATTGCCTGACATAGGGTACAGCCGTGGGACACCTCAGCGGGGCCCTTTGGAGTTCAGCGTTTAACCTGCAGAGCTCAAGCTTGTCGTTTGGGCCAAGTATTTTGGTAGCCGACTCTCCTTGAGGTCTGGCCCTGGAGGATGCTTTTTGGGGCAGGGACACTCTCCGGTGTGTCACTTTTGTAGGCAGCACAACCACATCACAAGAAACAGCCATTAAACATAGAGATGGTGGGGAATCTACCCAAATTGAGACGATGCAGCAGATGTTGCCCACCTGGCCACTCATGGGGAAGCTGGCAGCCCTCCGTCCCGCTGCAGAGCACCCACAACCTCAGGACGGGCAAATCACAGCTCCAGGTGAGAAATTGTTCATACCAGAGGAGCGAGCTCCCTCTGCTGCCCAAACCTCTGCTACCGGCAGGCAAGAGCCGGCAGCCTTTTTTGCCTGCATCGCCTTGGAAAAGGGGAAAAAGAAAAAGAAAAAGAAAAAGAAAAAGAAAAAGAAAAAGAAAAAGAAAAAGAAAAAGAAAAAGAAAAAGAAAAAGAAAAAGAAAAAGAAAAAGAAAAAGGAAAAAGAAAAAGAGAAAGAAAAAGAAGAGAAAAAAATCATGTTGGCTGTCTCGGAGGGGAAATGCGATCGTGGCAGGACCCGCTGCATCTCATAGCCCTCCTACAGACTGGGTCCTGTGGCTTGATCCAAGCCAGTTCCCGGGCCAGACGATAGTAACTGGGAGCCAACCACCACCAGCACCCCCTCTCCCAGTCCCTGCTGCCCCAGGGAGCCGGGGGGGCCATGGCTCAGCCTGGGCCAGGCAAAGCACTTACTGGGTTTCGAGCTGGCGCGGGGTCACAGCACGTCCGTCCACCTGCAGCCAAGTGAAATGTTTACCCTGGCTTGTTTTTGTTGCCAACTGTAATTAATTACAGCAAAAGGGCAAATTGCCTGTCTTTTGAATTATTTATTGCAGTCAAATGCAGGCAGATTGCGTGGGTCTGTGTAGCTATGTGGCTTTCTGGCGTCAGCTAAAGGATTGGTGTAATCCCTGTAAATTCATTAGCATTTATCAGCTCCCTGTTTGTGGCTGTACCGCTCCATTCCCCCCCCCGCCCCTTGCCCTTCTCCCTCCATGGAGCAAAGATTTATCACTGAATTAAAGCCGGAGAGCTCCTGGCCGATGAGCTGGGAAAGGAGGATAATTCTATTACTTGTCAGAGCAGTTGAGGGGGAAATTGTGTGCAATAACCATGGCTCAGAGCACAGGCTCCAGAAGTCCAAGCTTGTGAGATGGTGTGGGGAAAAAAATGAAAAAAAACCACCAGGCAGATGAGGTGGTGCCCAGGGCTGGGGTTTTCCTGACTGAATGTCTGTAGCAGCGTGGCTTAGCAGCAAAGCCACCCATGCACCCGTTGGCCCATCTCTAGCATCGTTCTGCACAGCCGTGCGCCGCATTATCCCATCAGTTTGTAGCAGGGTGCTGAGGAAGAGGATGGTCCTGCCTGGCGTGAAGCCTGCACGGAGGCAGGAAGGTCTCCCACAGCTGGTGCCACGTTCCTGCCCCTCCCCATCACTGGCAGTAGCAACTGTGGGACAAAGCAGGGAACTGATCCAGTAGGAAACTAACTTTTGGAGGTGAAAAGGACATCAGATTTTTCAGCCAGATCAGGTTTGTAGTGTTGATAGCAAGAAGGGGGCAGCTAGGGCAATAGAGGCAGGACCTTCCTCTTGGCAGTGGGGTGGACTAAGACCAGCTGAAAGTGAGTGCCAGGCCATGGGCCAACTCATCTGAGCTCAGGTTAGGCTGGATTAGGAGTGCGTCTGTTCCATCTACTCTTTCGGCAGCTGCTGACAATTTGCTGACAAGTTTGCAGGACAACTGTCGCATCTGCTTACCCTGGCAATGCAGGGCTAGCATTGGTGCTCAAAGCCCATTGCCACCTTCTCTTTTCCTCCATCCTTTCCTTTATGTGGGCTGTCAATATCAGGCAAAACCCATTTATGGACAATAACTTCAGTAGAGAACAGAAGATGAGACAGTGCTCTGGCCATCCCTAAACCGTGAGCCTAAAGTGGCTTGTGCAACATCTAGATTTACACCCAATATTGCGCGATGCCAAACATGCACACCCTTAATCTAGCAGTGAAGGCTTGATACAGAAATCTGAACTGAACATGCATGTCCTTCTTTCTTCAATTGTATTTATTGCCAGTGACACCTACCAGCTTCATCTGGTAGCACAGAAAACAAATACAGCCTTGCTCTTCACCGAGGATATATATTTCCTACAGCCCTCTGTGCCTGGGTTGCCCCATCAGCTCTAAGCCAAGGGTACATTTATCTCTGAGGGTCCCTGTTCAGCCCCAGGGTCTTCTCCACAATTGCAGCCATCACATCTCACAGCCACAGCAAAGTTCTCCAGCTGCTCTGCTTTTTTATGACACTGTCTTGGGGGTTTCAGCGGAGGGTGTTGCTTTTTGTCAGGGGTGGGCACAGATTTGAGAGCTGAGGGAGGGTTATGGAGAATAAATAAGCTCCACGGTTGGTCTGTGAATCTAGAAAGTCCCAGATGTCCCCAGATCTGCATTGCTGCTGGCTAAATTGCCTCCAGAAAGTTTTCTCCAGCAGCATTTGGCTCACACCCTGATGCATGAGGATTTTGAGGCATTACACCCGGTGCCTGGGCATTACCCATCTCTCACCAGAGGGTGCTGAGTGCAGGACTCACCCAGCTGATGGCAGCTCCCTGCTGTGCTGTGGCCAGCTATCAGGGCCACCCTCCAGGGTCACGGCCTCCCACTGCTCTGACCCAGGGTGTTTCTGAGCACATGCACTGGCCCGTGCAAAATTTAAGAATGAAAATGCCAGTTCAGGATCTCTTCTGGTGTTTGCATATTGTCAAGTCGCAGGCTTTGGTCTGGGGGCTCTCTGCCGTGCTCAGGGAGGTTGGCGTAACAGTGGGACGTAATCTGGTCGTCTACCTTTGGCGATTGCTGCTGAAAGGCTGAGGGTATTTATTTCCCAAGGTCTTCTCTTGCAGCCTCGGGTAAAAATTTCCTTCCATTTATTCGTCAAAGGCTCCGCTCCTGTGCTGTGTTTGGGCTGTCAGCAGTTGCCTTGGACATTTAGGTCAATCACAGATATTATTTCTGTCTCTGGAGCTGGCAGCTCTCAGCCTGGGCCTTCAGCTTTGTGTCTTGCCTATAAATAAAACACCATTCATTCTCAGCACAGTGGGAAGAGGCAGCGATGAGCTCAAAGTGCTGCTTCTGCAGGGAGGGGTGATCATTTCAAATAGCTCGACCCCTCAAAGAATTATTAAGCCCCATATTAAGCATCCCTATTGCTTTGATAGGAAGCCTGGTGAGAATTAGGGGCATAAAAATAGGCATTAGAGCTAGAGCGTAAGGCAACTTGTATTTGCAGCTCATCATTCATGTGCTGGACAAAACTCTGCGTGATGGAGACGTGCAGCCAGACTGGGAGCACCTGGTGAATGAGGGGAGGCAAAGGCAGAGCTCGAGGGGTGCAGAAACACTTGTGTTTGCTTTAGTCCTTGTAGGTGCTGATTTAACGCACGGGTGATGTTCCAGGTCTAAACCCCCAGAATCTGTAATCTCACTAATCCAAAGACTTCGGGACCATGGGTCAGGTCTGTCAATGTTCCTACTGCTGACAAATACCAGTTCCCAGACCCAGTCTGACAATAGGCTAGTGAGTCTTTTTCTCTGCAGATGAGTATTTTGACATTAAAATAAAAAAAGTAATAGCTTTTAAACATCAGTACTAAACAGGAGTGTTTACGGGTGGATGCAAGGTTGCTCAGCACAGAGTTTTTTGGAAGAAGCCTTGTTGGCTGTAGAGGCAATAAATAGCTGCTAATTTGGAGGGACATCCTTCTGCAGCCATTTGTTCTCTCATGACCTATGGATGCAGATTTATGCACTGGTAAGTAGAAGAGGCTGTTTTTTCTAATTATTCTGGGTACAAAAAAAAAATTTGAAGTATTGGGTAGGAAAGGGAGTTGGGAAAAGCCTGCAAAAACTGCTAAAATACACATCAAGCAGGCATCTATTACTGTAAATTATTCCTACCCCAGAGCAGCAATGACTACAAGCTCTAGGTCTTTGTTTAATCTCTTACTTCCTTAAGAGTGTATGCATATTGTTTTGTCATTCATTGGAGTCATTTTGCAAAGTGGATCTGGGGTGTTTTCACAGAGGGTTTACATTGCACATGATTGACTGAGCTGATTCCCTTCCAGACGCTCACGTATCCCCCTGCTGCATAAATTGGAGCTGAGCACTTTTTATTTCCTTGCAAGGGAAATGAGCTCTGACGAATGGGAATGAGATGAATATCCCGTTATTTGGGGGCTGAGACAAGGACAGGGGCCAAAGAAAAGACATTTCTCCAGGGCTGCATGGTACTCTCTCTTCTCACTTTTCCTCCCCACCCTCACGCTGGAACATTTCTTTTCTACACTAAAATAATCTCCCAGACACCTGGTGATTATTGTATTAAGATGTGATGAATTGCAACGCTCAAAAAACCTGACAACCTTCTGCCTTTTTGATTTCCAACCACAGTGGTGGAGTATGGGCCAAATTTTGGCAGAGAGAACCTGGGAAGCTGCTGGGGAGGTTCAAGCATCCGCTGTGCCTGAAGCCAGGTTGGCCGGTCCTGCGGCCACCCTGCATCTCAGCATCCCTCCTGCTCCCTGAGCTTTGCCCTCGGCCCCAGCCAAGCCCACTGCAGGGTCTGGTGTGCCACACCACTCAGCACTGCTCGACTCTCCCCGTCCTCCTCAGAAAGGCATAGATTTTCCTATTAGCTGCAGTTTCTACTCGTTGATGATAGATCCATCACTGTGAGCCCCGGCTCTTTGTAACCAGTCTGTCCCCCGCCCCGTAATTAGTCCCTATTTAATCATTACCGAGGATAAAAGGCAGGGACACGTTGCAGTCATCCTCACAAATCATCTTTTGTCCAGATGGCCCTCAAAGTACATTGTAAACCTCATTAACAGATTGCACCAATTAATTATCTGATATGGGAATCACTTTGCTAACCACCGAAGAAGGCAACTGCCTCCAGGAGGGAGCGCAGCCAGGGAAGGACCCGCAAAACTCAGCCCCAGCTGCTGGCCAGGGAAGGGATCAGGGTTAGCAATGCTGCACATTGCTACTGGTTTTTCAAATTTTAACTAAGTAACTTTTTTTTTTTAATTTAAAAATCTGCTTTTTGAGGGAAATGCTGGTTATTTTGCTGAAAGATCTACCCTTGTTGGCTCCAAACCAGGAACCGTGTGGATTGAAATGGATCAGCCTTTCAAACCACACCAGCAACATGGGGCAGTTTTCTCATGTCCTTAAATTTACCTTCAGCTGCGTGAAGTTGCATTTCTTTTTTTTACCCCAAAGTAAGCAGATTAAAAACCAATTTTTTCTCAGTCTAAAACTCAGTACCTATTGATAAATCTGTAATGAATTTGTACTTTAGGCTATTAATTGCCTTGCAGATGTTTAGCCATAGGATTCCAGTGCAGAAGGAGATCGATAGATGTTGAGATTAAATTATCCAACTGTTTCAAAACCCAAATAATCACTGCTTGAGCTTGTTTAGTTTGGGCCTGGGACAAAAGTCAATTCCTTCCCCATGGACATTTCTATAAAGTACAGTTGACATAAGAAATGATGAGACTCTGGAAAACTAGATTGAGCCATAAATATTCAGCTCTGCAGTGGATCCGAGAATAATAATTTAACTTTCTCTAATGCCCAGCTCTCAGAGTGCTTAACAAACTCTCTATTCTTGGCAATCCTCAGCTGTTTAACAATTCAGAGCCCCTAATCCATAACTTGGGAGGGAAAAATGAAGATTTGGTTCAAATAAACCCCTAGCTGATGGAGTTAGAAGAGCTTCACTGTGGCATTTGCAATCAGCTAAAAAGAACAGAAAAGGATGGAGAAGAGTGTCCCTGTCTGTAGGTATCTATAGCTACTCCAGATAAGCTCTCCTACTATTTTTTTTCCTGCTTTTAAGTTACTGTATCCTAGGACAATCGTCCCCTACAAGTGTTTGCACGCTCTAGCTGGCAGTTTCCACCTCCTCTGCCTCACCTGAGCCCTCGCTGGCTCTTTTCAGCCTAAGAAACCACAGCAGCCCCTAGGAAACCACAGCAGCCCCTCTCCTGCTGCTTAAACGGGCTGTGCTCAGGGGCAGAGGAAAATTTTCCCAGCCAGTTGCAGCCAGAGGGGGATGTGGCATCCATTTACCCTCTGGAAGTGCCTGGTTTGCTACATTACCTAATTAAAGTCCTTGTCACCTATCTCCTTCTTGGCCAGGATGGGAATTTTGCCCGACAAATGAATCCTGGGAGCAGCCCAGTAACTGGGGACAAGCGATGCTAAACCCAGTGCCTTTCCATGCAGAAGCAACGCATGAGTTTTAACCTGAACAGGGCAAACGTTCTCCCAGGAGATCAGCCCTGCGTGTACGATGGGGAGGGTCCTACAGCACATCCTGAGCAGAGTCAGGACCCGAAAACCTCCTTCCCCCAGAGATGCTCCTTCTTCATGTTTCTCTGCCTTTTCCCAGGTGGTGCTGCATCCTACCCCTCGCAGGGATAATACAATGGGGGGGTCTCTCCACTGAGGTCTCTCTTGGTCTTCCCAGTACCTTTTTCCTCCATTTCTTGCTGGCAAAGAGCTCAGCTGTTGTTATAGCAACCTCAGTGCGGTTAAGTCTCTAGAGGCAAGGTTTACAGGGAGAGGCAATATCTTTTATTAGACCAGCTGATACAGCTGAAAGAGAAAAATAACAGAGCGGAGCGGGGGGGGAGAGATGCAGAGAGCAGCTCTCTGGCTCACAAGCTCATCGCAGGTCCCCAGAGCTGTGGACAGAGGAGAATGAAGCAGGTACAGAGAAGAAAGAGGTGACACACGGAGACATGGTGTGGGCACCTGAGAAGGGGCAGACCCGGCCAGCGCAGGCTCAGCCAGCCTGCCAAGACGGCAGCACAGCAGCCCAGGCATTACAGGGATGCTAATCTGTTTTTTTTTCTGATGGAAAGCAGCCATTCATTGGGAAATGAGACCCATGTTCAATGCTGGCTCTTTCTGCCAAACACTAGCATGGTGCTGGTTTGCCTTCACTGCCCCAGTACCATCAAAGCACCTCCCAGGCGGAGAGTTGGGAGTCCCTGGTGGTCAGTCCCTCTGCTCTGATCTGCATCTGCTTTTAAGCTCTGACCAAACCACTCAGAGCAAACTTTGGTAGCACCCACGCTAAGTGGTCCTCTTGGGGTACACTCCCCACCTGATGTATCAAAGGCAGCAGAAAACACTCCAAGGAGCTAATCAGCAATGTAGCTCCTGGGTCACCGTCTGGTCTAATCCCCAGCCCCAACCCCAATTCCAGATTCTCGGCCGTGCCCGCTGGTTCTTGGGTCTTCTTCCAGTGCGTGTCCAGCAGCATCGAGTGCCTCTTTGCTTGGGTCTCACCTGCCCTACTCTGCTTGCCCGGGATCTGATCTCTGGCATCCATCAAATATGAGCCACCGCTTTCAGGCATCTCATCACTCAAGCAGACAGCGCTCCTGATGTTGGTACATCCTCATCAATCAGCCTGCTGTTCTGTATAAAACCCACCTCCTAATGCACAGCCGGTATTCGCCTGACTGGTATCTATTTCATATGCTGACTGCTGGGCAGTCTGTCGTTCAGGCTGTCAGTTTTCAGTTAAATTTATGGCTTGATGATAATTTTATATAAACACCAAACTCAGGGCAAAAAGCTTTGCAGGTACTGATGTAAAAGCTCTTTTCTTTCTCTCTGGTGTTTCTACTCTTCAGTATTGCTCAAGTGGAAAGTAACCTTCCATTTTGCATATTCTTTCCTGTTTAACTAGACCCTTGTAACCTCCTGAACAGAAAAGCAGATCAGGCAATAATTCATAGCCTGTCCGCTGAAGAAAACACAAGCGCGTAAAAGAAATGTAAATGAATTCAGCACTAAACAAGTGGCTCTGGGGAAGGACGGCCTGTCTGCAGTGGGGATGGGCTTCTATGTGGCCCAACAGAATGATGTAGGATGGAGTCAACTCCTCCGAGCCAAAACTGAAAAGAGAAGCAAGGTCTGTGGCAGCTGATTTCTTCTTTGCAAGAGGAGGGGAAGTTGCACAATGTTAGTTAAGGTAGTGCAAGACTTTCTTTCTTTTAATAGCTGCAGCAAATTTTGTCTCGACAGGTTTGATGACCGGAGATGCTCAGGGATGACACCATCATTCGAGGTGATGCTGGGTGCTGCTGCGCAGCAGCTTCACCCCCGCACACTCCACCCAACAAAATGCTGCTTTAAGCATAACCTCTTTTGTCGTTTGCTCCCTGTAAGGGTGGTGGATGATATCTCCCCTTGGTTATAGAGTGCGAGGCTCAGTCGCTGTCTGAGGCATGTTTGTGAGGGGCCAATAAAGCTCATGGAGAGGCCAGTTATGAGCAGAGGACAAATCTGCCTTCTGGGCTTGGGCAAATCTAACTTGCTTGACAACTGCATGGGTAGGCTGGCTCATGAGTCTGGGCCTTGCCTTCAGCACAACTGCCACAGGCCTGGTAAGCACTAGGAAGAAGGCAGGATAGCTGTGCTTTATTTAAACCCTACTGGGGTTTTTCCTTCTGCCCACAGAAGAGCCTCGCACCAAGTAGCGGAGCTCTTCAAGCCCCCACCACTCCAGTCACAGCACCACCTCCTTCCCACCCAAAAGGGTGCCCTTTTGGGGTTTTGGTGAGCAGAAGCAGCGGACCATGCAGGACACATGCATGGCCCTGCACACGGACACATCTGCTGACTCAGCAGGGCAAGTCCTGGCCTTCGTTGGTCCTTAAAGCAAGGGCTGCCGGGAGAGCCAAGGAGGGATGCCTCAGCAAAGCTTGACTCCGGCCCTCCTCCTCTCGCAGAGGGAAGAAGTTGGCCTATAAATAGTCCCATGTAGCCCTGGCTTCTTAGCAATGATGGAAAACAGAGCCGGATTTCACCAGAGCATCTAAAGTCATCCCCAGCAGAAGCACGCCCCATCTGTTCTCTGTATCTCCCAGCCGGAGCCAGCACTGTCTCACTGGCCACCTGGCAGCAGCCACGCCATCCACCAGCACGGAGCACTGGCAGGCGAATTTGGCATCGCCTACGCTTCACGTGCATCTTGGGGCACCTCCCATCACATGCGCTGGCCAAGCTGCTTTCCCTACCATTGGCCTCGCCACCGCCAGAGTCCCCACGAAACATCCAGACAGTCTTCCAGCTTAGAGCAGAGCTTCTGTAATTAAAGTGAAATTACTGCTGTGAGCAGATGAACTCCCTCCTAGTCATGTCAGGAGAGACTGCACAGCAAGCTTGCTCTTAGCCTCTCTGGAAACACACCACGTAACGGGGACACTCTGAAGTTATACTATGACTGAGACAAAAGTCTTAGCAGGTGCACTGACCATTTTCATAAGTTCCCATTAATACTAAACCACAGTTGAATACCCCAAATGACCCTGAAGCATCAATTTTGTGGCCAGTCTTCACCTGAGTCTGTGAACACCTTGCCCAAAAGCAACTGATTTAGCCCTTATTTCTCATTAAAAAGGCCATTCATTCCATCCAGGACATCAAACGGTCTCATCACTGGGGAAGGAAACAGTTTTGGTTTGGAGAAAGGGAACAACCTCAAACAGTGCCATAGCACAGATGGTTTAGGGCAAGTTTAGCATGAAATCACTGCTTTCCATTGCAGATTCAGTTCTTTAGCTCCTTTTGAAATCACCAGGGAGTTTACTCTGGGCTTCTCCTGGCATAAGGGGATGCAATTTGGCACTATAAGTTTGGCCTGAGATGGTAGGGACTGGGCTCTGGGAAAAGGGCAGGATCCAGACTGAGACCAGCAAAGAGCTCCTGAGCAACGAAATTAAAGAGCATGGGATTAAATCTAGATCATCACCCCAGTTCACAGACCATTACACATCCCTTCCTCCACTCCTCATCCATTTCTGTGCAGATGAGAGCACACAGAAAACAGGGGAAATAATAGCTGTTTCACTGGTCCCTTCATGAGCACAATTAGCAGAGCATCACAAAACCACAACAGGAAGCATCCACGTGCCAACGAGACCTTTCCAACATGTCTCATGTGCCCAATGCAGTCTTGGCTGACAAGGAGAAAGTCCTCCCAGGCTGCCCCCCAGGTAAGTCCTCAAGAGTCAGAAAGGGCAGGAATCATGCTCTTGGCAAGAGAGGCATCATCCTGCCCTTCAGAGCAGAAAAGACAGGTACATTACTGTGTGTTGGCACCATGAACCCCATTACAGGTTGGAAGAGACGTCAGGCTTGCCTACCTGACATGCCACAGAGTTATAGGCTCAGCCTATGGTAGATGCTGAAGTGCTTTTTGAGGCGTCAAGGACTTTCACCTTAGTCACAGAAACTGAAGGGAGGACGACATTGTATCCTAGATGGGAAGGTCACAGTTTTTCAGTATTGCATCTCCTTGTCCTCAGTGCTGCTGCATGGAGGCTGTATGGTACTATCCTGTACTGCTTACTGCCTAATTGGATCAAACTGACTCTGATTACATTTAGGGAGCTGATAAATAGCATATCTGAAAGCCATTTGCCCGTTACAGACGAAGTGGCTCTTGCTGTAGGGAGTTAATTAAAGCCAAGACTATAAAGCTTTTTTTTTGCTGCTGTGGAACTTGGCTTTTGGGGTAAGCTGGAGGCATCAGTCTGAATGGAAACAATCTGAGGAGCCTGCACAGAGTTATTTCCATTTAGAAGCATAGTTATCACTGCAGTCCCAATAAACTGTGAAGCTGAAATGTGAAACCATGCTCAGAGCTTGTCTAGAACTTGTCACCACCAAAGCAGGTCCAACTAGAATATGTTGACTCCTTGACACGAACATATTTGGCAGAAGTCCTTGGTTTTCACTACATATTTTCTGCAAGAGTTTCATTGGTCTAGGGTATCGGACACAGAGGGGAAAGGCAAGGGCAGGGAAGACACAGAGGAAACTACAAAAGCCCAGCTGAAAGAATACACAGGGAGATGGGAGCAAAAGCCTCTGAAATTAGCAGACCAAAGATACAAGCCTGTATCATTTTCCTGCTCAGGGATATGCTAAGCATTGTTATTCTAAAGTGGGCCTCTGAAATTCTTTTTTAATTTTTTTAAAGACCTAGATGTCTTACTGGTTTTTTTCCCAGTAGGTGATGACCAGGTGACCTAGCCTTAAAGCAGTTTGGAAGACAGGCAGGGCAGCATTCCCACACTGGTCTGACTTCTCAAACACATGTCTTCCTTGAAATTAGAAGGTCTGTAACCAAAAGAGTCTAGTTATTAGTGATAGTGCTTGTGCTATCGGCAATATTATGCCACTAACACCAGGAGCTCGTCAACTTCAGCTGGAAAACAGGTAGCTGAAGCTGATCCCATCTCTACTGGATTTTATGTCAAAGGAAGAGTTCCAGAACTTGCAAGCATAATTTTGCTTCCCCAGGGGAAACAGCCAGGTATAGTGGTTTTGGTCCATAGTTAGGTGTAATCCTCAATTATTCCTGGATGCCAAGTCCTCAGAGCTGCCATTAACCCATCAAAGATTGCACCTCACCTTGGAAAGGTGACTCAGGCACACCACTGTCACCTCCCTGCTGGCTGTTAGGACTGTGCCTAGGCATAAAGTTACCAGGTCTTCAGAAAATTGACCTCTGGCAGACCAGTGCATATCAGAGCACCAAAAACCTGGAGAACTTAAGCCATTTGACCTGATGCCCACACAGTGTCACACGCCAGATCTACCTCAGCCTGGGCAGACTCCGGTCCAGAAGCTAAGAGGTAGCTCACATGCACCTTGCTGAAGATTAGCTTACGTGTGGCTTCTGGGCCACCATCAGCCAGGCTGGAGTGAGGACCAAGGGAAGCAGCGGACCATCCCCATGGTGCCACAGGTAGGGAAGCCTCAAAGCATTAAGAAATCAGGCTGAGGCCAGGTATGGCAGGGACAGAATCAGGTTCAGGTTAGCCTATCCTTACAAATAAAGAGACAAGTTGAAGCTCAGAGCTGAACGGACAGTAAATTACAGCTGCATCCCGCAAAGAGGCAGAGCTCTACAGACATTAATAGTCATTTACCCACCCCGCTTTGTAAGGCACTCAAAGTGGGCAGTACACTCTCAAGACTGCTCTTTTTCTTACTGCTACCTCCTGACTTCCACCTTGCAGACCAGAAAAAGGTCTTCGTGGAAATAGATTTTAGCCTATAAGCTTTAAACAAGGCTCTGGAACCAGGGCAATTAACCGGAAAATGATTGAAGGCTATTAGAGGGTTTTGCATGGCTTTGTTTAATGGTAGAAGATTGCACACAAACGAGAGCTGCCAACTGGAGCTCAGCAGCTGGGAGTGCACCGTGACCCCAGGTGCCAGCAAGCCTGGCAGAGCCGGATCCTGCCCAGCAGATGTGCAGCATGGGACCTTCTCATTTTCCTGGTTAAGCAGTGAAAACCATCCCCCCGATGTTCTTTCCTGACCTTGCAAGCCAGCCTCAGGCACCACAGAGTTAAACAGCATTAATTTCTAACCCAGCATAGAGCCCTCAGGGCATTTTCCAAGTATTGAACAAAATCTCTTACCTCTCCACAGCTGGCTAGGGTAGCTAGGAAATGGGGAAAGCAGGAGTAAGGCTACTTGCCTCAAACCTCATGAAAATGAGCTAGGATAAACAATGCATATTCTGGTATGCTTACACCATGAGGCCCAGATCCCAGTTCTTCCATACTGGTTTCCCCAAAACCATCAGTTATATGGCCAGCCACAAATGAATGTGAGAGCCAAAGGAGCTTGAGGTATTTTTGTGGCTCACTCATGTAAAACAAAAGCCCGCTCAGCCCTTCAGTCCTTCCTTCTCGGGAATTCCCTTCGCCCAAGGCTTCCTTGCCCCACCACAGCACCGGGGACGGCACCAGAGATTCGTGAAGGTGAGCTGAGATCACCCCGCACCCACCTGTGTGGCAATATCTGTGCAGATGACACCTCAAATGAAAAATCAAAGGCTGTTTCTTTACTCTCCTCACCATACTGCAGGTATACAAGTGCAGCCCAGGTTAGACAGCGTTGTTGGGGTCTCTTCTTCTCAGCAATGACTACAACATTTTTTTCCCCTGAATACTCTTTGCAACTTAACTTTTTATTTTCTTCTGAGATCTTTCTCACCAAGTCAGTGTTGATTTATTTGGGGAGAAAAATGCTCTTTTATTTTTTACATTCTCCCCATTGCTGCCCATTTCTTCCCACCCCTCTGCTCCTTCAACCCTCTGCTCCTGCCCACCTCCTCCCTTGCTCTGCTTAGGCTATTTGACAGACCCCTTTCTGAGCCAACTAAACTGACTAATCCTGGGGAAAACAACTTGGTCTTTCATGCAGCCTAAGTTTAATGTGGGTTTGATGAGCTGACTTGCTGCAGTACAGCGGCAGACAGACATCAGTCCTGGGTTGGGAGGAACAAGGGGGGGTCTCGGGTCCTCCCTGGGTGCCAGGGGATGCGCAAGAGCCCCGTGGTGGGATGCACAACCTCACTGAGGCCCTGGGAAAGGCTGTCCAACCCTAGCCTTGTGCTGTCTGCAACAGCTCTGCTCCCATGGGACATACGAGCTAGTCACCGCACACCTCTGGTCATGGGGATGGAGTCTGTCCATCAGGCAATTGCTCATGGCTCAATACAGAGGAGCTTCTATCCCTTCACCATCACCTTCCCTCAGTTTTGCTTCACAGATCATAAAAGAAGATAGATCACTGCTTTTTTCACTCTAGGCAGTCCGTCACTCCTCACACCAGCTCTTCACTTTTATTAACACACATCCATGCTCGTAAAATGCAAACCAGTTACCTTGGATCCTCTTGCCTGCCCAGACCCGTGCCGCATCTGCAGGGTCTGTAATTGCTATTTCAGGTGGCTGCTGCCCATCTCAGCGGAGATCATCTTCCTACCTTCAGAAATGTGTTTTATCACTCCCGATCTCTGATTAAAACAAAACCCTTTCCACATAACTAGGAAAATAACAAAATACAAAAACCCTACACAAACCCACCCTGGCAGACTGGGCTTTATTGCTGTTGATGTGAGCTTTTGCTCTGCTGTTCGCTTGATGGACATTTATCAGCTCAGCAGAGTTACCCAGCGGGAGCTAAGCAATAATCTTACGGAGTAAATACAACCTTGTAGCAGAGAGCGATCTGTCCTGCTTGAGAACATTGTCAGCAGCGATAGCATTGGTACAGCTGGTGTCTGCTCCTTGCTGGGACTTGCTTTCTTGCCTTTGATAGGAACTTTCAGGAGCTGCCAGTTCAGTGCTGCTCCACCAGCTCTAGCCCTGGGTTGAGCCTCCTGCGGGTACTGAGCCTTGGGCAGAGGAAGGACAGATGTCTGGGAGTGGGTTGATGTACCCTTGTCACCACAGCTAAAAAATCTGGCTGGAAGGGTGACCGCATGCCTCCAGCAGAAAGCACATGTAGGTAAAAGGGAGGTCTGGTGGGTAAGTCACAACAACAAGATGCAGTGAACCTAAGCAGTGTTTTCTTCTTTGCCACCAAATCCTTGTGTGACCTTAGTCACATCATCTCCCAGTCCATCCACTTCCCTACATCCAAAATGCGAATGTTCACTCCTTTCTCCCACCCTTTTGACTGTTTATTTCTACTCAGAATCCCAGGTCTTGGTGGCAGCCATGGCTTCTTGCCATTCCTCACACATAGAGGTCCTGACACCTCTGGGTCCCTACATCAGTGTAGGCACTGATGTAGTAAAACCCAGAATGCCTGTGTTTTAAGTGCTTTTAAAAATGTGGGGAGCAAGATGTACGCCCTTACTGCTATTCAGTCCCTCCACCTGTTGCTATGTATTTCCCTGTGAAGATAATAAGGCAAAATATTTCACACCGAATGGGCTCTCTCCTTTCCTCTCCTCAGCAAACGCACTTTGTACCTGCTCATTAACGAATGTGCACCATCCACATCGACCAGGGCTGGCGCTGAATTGAACTTCGAATGCCTTTTCAGTGCCATAGCCTAGTTAATAATTAGTTTTATGACTCACTCCACTCCATGCTGCTGGAGCGCCATTAAGAGAATTGACAGCAGAAATAACAGAAACATTAAGCTTAATGATGGTGCGAGTGTTAGCCCTGCTAAAGTGCTCCCGGTGTCGTGGAAGAAGAGCCCTTCCTTTTAGCAGTTGTCCCTCTCAGGGCGTTGTTTTCTTCCCATCCATGGCATTACAGAGGAAAGTCAGCTCGGTGCTCCTGTGAGTTTTGACAGTAGCTGTGTGGGGTGCACACATACACGCACACATCCGTGTGCCACACACGCTCACGCAGCAGTCATCCCCATTTCCGAATATCTTCTCTCCCAATCGGCAAACCCTCGGCATCCTCGTTTTCAGCGTGGTCCTGCAGCTCCCCACCTCCCCTGCCTCCTGGAGTGGCCCTCCACCAGCCGTGTCTTGCGAGGAGCCCATGGGCTCGCTCTCAGCTTGCCTAAATCATCAGGGAAAAGGGACTAGTTTGAACCACTTTCCTGGATTTCCCTCCCAGTGCACAGGGGCAGAGGGATGCTCAGTGCCTTGCTGACGGGTGGATGGTAACTGCCATGTCTGGATGCTCCTGTCTCTAACAAGATCATTTTCAGACATGGACCAGTCCCCCTGAATTGATTTTTCCCAGTGGCTCCACTCATCTTCTAGACAGCAAGTTTTCCCCCATGCCACCAGGACCCCCCATCTATTCCCCACGAGGATGCGTAACCCTCTGGAAAGGTCTGGCCAGAAATGAGAAGCAGGAGGCGGCTGTACCTCCGCTGCAGTACTGCTGCGGTTACAGCGCTGTGCATTTGTCCTGCCAATTTACTCTCATTTTTCCACTAATTTATAATCCACAGGACTGGACTTAATACTTCCCAAACAGCTTTAAATAGCATATCTAAGGATCATGAAGCTTTTTGAATGTGTCAACGAGCCTGTTTGTTAGGTTTAATAACTTTGGTTCAAGCAGGGAGTTTTCCCTGCTGTTACTTCCCGAAAGCAAAACTGTTTCTGTGAAATAGCAATTTCCTTTTCTTTTAACAGGAAAATTCAATTTCTCTTCCCTTTTTCTTAGCCAGTTCGTCCTATTTGCCTTCATTGCCACAAATTCCCTAATCTTGTTATTCTTGGGTGTTGGAAAAGCGTAATCATCTGAGCCATGAAATCGAAGACAACAGCAACACTTCCAGGGAGGTGACTTAAGTCAGAGGAATTAATTCTCCCAGCAGACAGCTCTTATTTAGAACAAATGTGATTTTCAGAACTAAAGCTATGTTTTTAATGAGGCTCTGTGAAAATATACGTAGCCCAGAACTGCTGGGAAATTCAGAGTTATGCCAGAGAAATGCATCATGTCAGGAAAACAACGGCCAACAGGATCATTCATTCAGTTTCTTGCAGAGAAAACCCGTCTATGTATTTCTCACCTTGGGAGATCGCTGCCCTGAACAAGGGAATCTACAGGTATTTATTGAGGGTCTGAATCTGGCCCACTCAAAAGGTGCGTTCTGAGGTTTAATAGAGAAAAGAGATGGTTTTTCCTCCCTCTTTTCCAAACGAAGCCAGCACGCATGAGCAGGTGGGTCTCCACACAACACAGAGTTAACGCGTGGAAGTCCTTGCCCCAGGATGTTACAGGTGCTGAGAGTTGTTTATGTCTTTCCCTGGGAAAAGCAAGATTAATGCTTTGATCTGATCTGAGACGCCCTTTTCAGCTCTGTGCCTCAGATTCCTTTCTCACCTGCTCTCTTTCTCTTTACCCAGAGCAGGGACTGCCTTACTCACACCTACAGAGCCAAGTACCAGAGGCATGGATGGGACTGCTGGTCACCACCATGGTGTGAGACAGCATTCAGAGGGATTTCCAAGGATTTAGGGCCATGGAAAAGGGTTTATCCAGCAAGGATGCAGCAAAAATTTGCCTTGGCTATGGGGCTGGTTGGCGTTTTCAGGTGAAGGATAAGAAAGAAAAGCCGTTTAGAGACCATCACACAGCATGAAGCTGGGAGGACAGCCTCGGGAAGCTTTCCATGCTCTGCTGCCTGGGTTTACCTCCCTGGAGCAAACAGCTCTGCTGCTCCCAGGTGCAGCTGTATTTGCCAACCAAAGGTTATTTTTCTCCAGTGAACTCGGTGGCCCCGTGAAAGGTTCCCAGCCCGGGAACCAAAGCTGGCTGCTTATTTGCGCAACAGCCACGGGGTGCAGGCAGCAGTGATGTGTCCACCCCTAAGGAGGCTGCAGAAGACAGACTCCTTGGGTCTGCCAGCAGCACGTCCTTCCCATGTGTAAAATCCGCCTCCGAATGGAGAATGTGGAGCCCCAGAGACAGCAAACAGGATAAAGCACCAGCACCTTGCAATGAGAGAGGGAAGATCAGCTCCTAATGACAGCATCATGTTTGCCTGGCTCAGCTGGAGGTAAAAAGATGAACCATAGATCATACTGATTTCTCATACCAAGGTAACTATAGAGGAGGGTTTGTCTCTGAAAGAAGCATCGTTTCTGCCTATGTGCCAGCAAAAGAAATAATTTTTCTGTCTGACTTTATAGCAAACTTCATCAAATATCCATCTGGCACCAGGCCAGAGTGCTACATATGAAGCTGTGTTCACTGCCACAGCGGATTAATGCCGGAAACTCCAGCAAAGATTTTAGCAGGAGAGACCTCCTGCGATGGTTTTGGGAGGGTACGCAGATCTCTGGAGGCACGGCTGATTAAAACCACCACTGCAGAGAGATCTGGCTTTTTGGACTTGATTGAAAGCAGGGCGTCTGGTAAGGGACTGTAGCCCCAAAGCTGCCTTTGATGTTTGGTCCTCATGTGGAGACAGAGCCCAGCAAGATCTCGTTTTAGGGTTGCCTGTAGAATTGAATAATAGAGCAATTCTCAAGTGTCTGGATTGGAAATTTCATCTGGAACCTGGGAAGTTTTTTTCCTGGCAAAAGCATCATGAGAACCAGTGTCTTCTCAGGACAGGCCAATTTCAAGAAATCAGAATTTCCCGATTAATATGTGCTCCCTGGAAAAACTCCTGGGGACTCTTTCTATGCAAGGATGCCTTGAAAAACATAATCTGTCCTCCCAGGCCAGACACCCGCTGTGCTCTGAGAATTCAAAGCCATGTCAGCGTGTGCAGGTCCCACAGGGAGAGATAGAGTGATTACAAGTAGCAGGAGATCTGCTGATGGGAACGGCAAAAACTCCTCTCCACAGACTTTGTAAATCAGGCTGAACAAAGCCATGGAAACGAGCCTGTATGGAGCAATCCTCACCAACCAACCCCGACGGTCCAGCTGTCTTCTGCAGCCTGATGGTTCACTGTGAGCCTGGATGAACAGCGGTCCCCTCCTTGCTGGAGCTCCCTTGGTCAGCAATGGGGGCAGCTGGGACAGCAGAAGCCCCCAAACTGGCCACCACTGCATGGACCCAGTCTCCAAGAGATTTAAACTGATATTAAACTGAAAAAAAGTCAAGCTCCCAGCTTCCTTAGGAAGTGTGAGAGAGCAAACAGTGTAGGACAACGCCAGGGGAGATGCTCCATACCCTTGGTCCATCTAGAGGGGGGTGCTGCTGCAGAGGATGAGCATCTGCTGTGGCTTCACACCACCCTGGGGACATGGGCAGGGTGTTGCTCTGAGGCCACCCCCAAAAAAGAGCTCTTTGGGGTCATCAGTCTGATAGCCAGGAGGTTCAGAAAACAAATATACAAGCCTCTCCTAGAGCATGTTGTAGTGGGGCAGCCAGTGGTGTCTGAGGGTCTCTCCCATGGCTGCTGAAAGCTCAGCTGAGCTGACAGCATCTGACAGTTGGAGAAAACCAGCCTTTCAGCCTCTAAGTTGAGCACATTTGCTATGGGCTTACTGGAGGCTAATGACATAAAAGCTCATTTTTTTTTCAACAGAGGGACTTTGCAAATGGAAATTTCACATTTTCATGGATATTTTTGCTCTTTCATGGATATTTTTTTTTTCCTCTTCCAGGACTTATCCAGGGAAAAATCCCCCATTTCTTGCACACAAGAGACCTGGAAGGTTTGTACCTTTGCTCTGGACTTGTGAGTCCTGCAAAAGAATGGCAGTTCATGAGCATTCATGGAGCTACTGAGCCAAAATCAGAGTGATAGTCTAGAGAGGGAGGTGAGGGCTCCGGGGAAAGGGTGAGCATTTCACAGGAGAGAAGGGTGGAAGGCGTCAGCCGGCTCAGCCTAATGAAAGGGAAGCTCTAGGAAATCTGCAACAAATCTAAAACATTTCAGGGATGAAAATTTCCAGGCGACAAAAAGGTATCTTGGTTAAAAGCCATTGTTGGTACAAGGATAAAAGGAAATAAACTAGCCACAAATAAATTTGGGCTGGGAATTAGAAAAAGCTAATCACGTTTCATGTAATGTTTCTGTTTTATTCTTCCAGATGGAGAGAGAAGCTCACGGTCCAGATTAGTGCTGGGCAGCTGCCATGGCAGGAATGCTACAGGCTGCAAGTCCAGGAGGGCAGCAGCGGATGCTCAGCAAACCCTCCTCTGTGCTTTTCTCTCTGGTTCCACTTTTAAAAAAGAAAAACCCTTCCAGGGAGTTCTTCCTAATGGCCAAAAAAAATCCTTTCTGAAGGGAGCGGGTTTTCATTTTACACACATTGTCAGTGGAGCCTTCTTAGCCAGCTCATTTCCCAGGTCTTTAACCAGCCAGCCTGCCTGGAATGGAAAGATTTCCTCTCGTCTCAGATCACTTGGTTGCACATGGGAGAGAAGCCCTTTGACGAGGTAAATTTGCAAGGCTCTCAAATCCTCTTTATTCTTGCTGTGCTATCCCTCCTTGACTCATCTCCAAGAGACCATGTTGGGCTAAGCCCAGAAGGAGCACGGAAAGGTGATGGCACCAATCCTAGACACACACAAACACACACAGATACAGCTTCCACCCCTTCCCCACACCATAAATTAAACATCATCTATACCCAGGACTGGGGAGGATCAGCTAAAATAATCCAGTCCAGTCCTCTGTCACCAGAGAGGTTGAATTCAGAACAGCCCACAATCCTCACCCACTCCAGCCCACAAACCTGCTCCTCCCGTGGGCCTAATAAACCGGAGGCCCACAATTCACATCTGGCCTTTCAGGTACACATCTGGGGGTCAACATAACACATGCAGAAAAAAAGGCTAAATTGGGCTATTCTTGTGTTAGCCAAAGCAATGATAGTGAGAGTCATGGTGGCAGCAGTGTCTGGGCAACCAGGGCTTCAAGGAGCAATGGCATTCAAGAGGCAACATGAACTCTTAGGGATGCGTTTTCCTTGCAGCTAGTTGCGCTGGCTAGAAAAAAAAGTGCAAGAGTGGGGAGCACGAGGTAAAATGAATACAGACAGCCTTGGGGCACACACAGTCCCAGGGTAAGGGAGAAGGTGGTTGGTAGACTGAAAGAGCAGGCGGGCCAAATGCTTACTGAGTGCAATTATTTTAATGGGTCTGTCTTTTCCAAATTCCACATTGCACACACAGAAATAGTAATTTAAAAAAAGACTCACATCAGAAATGCTGACTGGGAGAACAAGAAACCCTCCCTGTCTCCTGCTACACAAGGAGGCACAAGATTCACAACAACATCAGTAACAGCCGATGACGGAGGCGGACAGACAGGCAGACATGGAAATCCCGAAAGACAGAAAAAGGCAAAAGCAGGGCATTCATGCTTCGGAAGGCAGCAGATGTTCCCATGCCCACCTTGCTGTTGCAGGCAGGCGGCTGGGGTCACGGCTTGGCGTACAGACCCTCCACACCAGGGGATCAGCATCTCACTGGTCCTACACCTCTGCTTGCCCGGGTGCCATCTCTGTTGGTTGTTGTCTCGTGGGTCCCAAGGGCATCAACTCCCAAAGCCACACCGGCTTTATGGCAATCTGCACGTGCAGCAGAGGATGCGCTAGGTCGCGGGGCTGTGTCACGGTTCCCTGTATGGTACTGGCTGTGATGCCACAACGCAAGTGTGAGCCACGCTAAACTCCTAGTCGGCCCTCAAAGTCCTGCTTCTGCCCCTGTTCCTGCCCAAGGGGCCTTTGCCTTCGACTCGTATGGGATCTGCCATTGTATTACCCATCGCTGGTAACATCTCACGGTGCAGCTGCAATAAGGAGGGATTCCAGCACGCACACTGCAGACTTGGTTTTCAAGCCTTCTGCTAGTAGAGAAAGGAGTTGTATGGTTACTACCTGATTTTACCATTTTTTGACTCCAAGTACTCAAAGTGCTGCAGTAACCATATTCATGTGGGCAATGCCTCTAAAGGACTTCCAGCCCGTTGTGTGCTATTCCAAAAGGCTGGCGAGCCAGCAAGCTGGGAATCAAACCTATATCAGCAAGCTATTGTGTTTAATTGCTACAGCAATCACCAGCAGGCAAAAATCATGGGAGCCATTTGCTCAGTGCAGCAGTTCCTGTGTGCCGAAGGGCAGCCAGTGCTGGATGCAGAGCTCACCCATGAAAACGAGCTCTAAAGGAAATCATGCAGAGATCAGACCGTACAGACTGATCCACCTTCAAGCCATCTCCAGACTCAGGTGTCCTAATACCGAACCTGATGCTTGGCAATGTGTTCATCTTTAAAGCAGCTTTAAGTGGAGTTGGGAGCAGGTATTTTCCCTCTCGCACAGGCAGGGAGCTGAGCAGTAGCACAAATAAATGATTTGTCCAGGACCTGGAGGCTGTATCAAAGACTTGAACCCACATTTTCCCAGGCTCACACAAACATCCTTCTCCCAAGCCTGCTTCTGCCTCTCCTAGCCAGTAGACCAACCCTGCTAAAATCACAGACGTAATTCCTTGCTGTAGAAGGAGCTGTTCAAGGCAGCAAACACTTAGAGCACTCGAGGAGGACCTACATCAAGACAGAGTGTTTGGTTACCTCTCATGAAAGAATGAAATTGAACTTCAGCCTACCTGAGCTCACGAAGGGGTCACCAGCTGCACAGCAGCTCCCCAAAGCAACTAGGACACCTTCTGCATGGACTGTACTCCACGTGCCATCACTTAACCCAGCACACCAGCCACATGGCTCTCAGGGACTGGCCATGCAGAGGTCTTCTGGTGGCCCAGGGGAGCCTTGGCCATGTCACAACCTCTCCCTCTCCTCCAGCATTTCCCTTTCAGTCCTCCTGCCTCTCCATATACCCATTTCTGCTGGCTAATGCCTCAGGGCTGTGTTGTCCTCAGCCTAGAGAACCACTGATGCTGAGTTGAATGGGAAGCATTACGTCCCTCCGGCTACAAGAGAAGTGAAGTACCATAAGAAGATGACTGAAGGAAACATGACAAAGGCCACAGAAAACCTGAGTGGTGGGGGGGGAGTGGACTGTTTGCTGGCCCTTCTAATCTGGGAAATTCAGGGCATCAAAGGGAATTAGTAGGGTGCAGGATGAAAATAAGCCAAGGATAGAGAACTTTATGGCCTCTCATTAAACCGTGCAACTCCCTGCTGCAGGATCACAAATGATGAAAGTTGACAGACATTCAAGGCGCAAATAGAATACTTCATGAAGAAGAAATCCATTCCGGGCTACTAAATGCAGGCACCACTTCCAGCTCAGGAAGCTCCTAAGCAATAATGCATTGGAGGCTGGGAGAACATTTTGGGCAAGCAACATCCTGGTTTTTCCCTGTCTTTACACTTTTCTCCAGACCTTGCTCTTGGCCTTGTCAGAAATGGGATGCTGGGCTAGCTGGTCCCTTGGAATGCTCTGGTATGGTCACTCTTGTGTCCATATGACTTCCTAGTCACTCAAAGTCCCAAGATCCCCATTTCAAATATAGGATTTCCATAAACAGAGGACCTATGCAGCTGTTCCTACTCAAAACCTACTCTCCTGCTGCTGCCTCCCCACAGCTGTTGCACAGCTGTCCTTCCCCACACTGGTCCCATATGTCATAAAACGTGTGAACAGCCTCTACAGGAGTCAGAGCAAAGGCCCATTAGGACAGCACCGTCTTCCCAGCCAGCATCGCACAGGGAAGAACACAAAGCCTTGGCAGCAAGAATCCATCAGATCAGCGTCTTTCTGAGGCAGAGGTGGTGTCTTTGCATTGAACAGCTCTTGAGAAATTCTCTTCTGGCAACTCATCCCATTGCTTTGCAAGCCCATGAGCACATTGAGCAGCCGGTTCCCTGCAGCAAGGAGATCCACTCCTGACTGCCCACTCTATGTAATGGATCTCGCAGCCACTTCAGGGAAGGAGAGACAGTCACCATCTTCCAGCACAGGTATACTGAAGCCCATACAGTTACCTGCCCCTTGTCCCAAGCTGATGTGTATCCCAGGCCAGCCTTCCACAAAAAGATGGAAAGGAAGCTGCCTAGCATTCAGTACATAATCATTGCCCAAAGATTTCATTTTCAGGCTCCTGCCAATCTCTGGTGACTCCAACAGCTTGTCCCCAAGGATTCAGCCTGGCTGACCTTCCAAGAAACGTACTGCACCAAGCAGCACAGCTGAAGCCCAACCTGATTAAAACAAGAGGAAAATACCAGTATTAATTGTGATCCTTGTGATTCATTGTCTCTTATAATGGGTGGTAAAGTCACTCCAATGAAGGCAAGACAGAGCAAGGATTTCAAGGGAGGGGAGATTGTTTCACACTGCTTTTTCAATAGCAAACACATAGCTTTGTCCCTACTGCCAAAAAGCCTGGCACTAAAAATGCTGAAATCTTCTTGTGACTGAGTGGCAGCAAGCTGTAATTTACTGCATTCCTGCTTCTTTTATGTTCAAGAATTGCTTCACTACTGGGAAGAAAGAGCTGTCATTTGTCAGCCCCATGTAGCCCCTCTTTCCAGCCATCACATTTCCACGTTATGCTAGACAAATTAATTAATTCCCTTCTTCCTATCTGCCTCCCCCCAAAAGCCGGTGTAGTCCCAAGAACTGAGAGTCATCCTTTCACAGCAATATCATTATCAATTCTCTTTTTAAAGCCGTGTAATGGGCATGTTCCTTTCAGCAAAAATCCGGAATTTTTCTGCTGTTGCATCCACCTTCCTTAAAGAGATGACAGAGACCTGTCTGTCTGCTGGCTTTTCGCAAGCACCTTCCCCACACCTCTGACCGATGGTACATCACGGATTTCCAGCCCACCCATTGCAGTGCCTGGCTGGCTGCTAACAAAAGCTCTGCCTGGCTTTAGGATGCGGCCAGGTCCCTGGGCAAGTTGAGCTGTATCGCCTCTCCTCCTGTCGTGTACTTGGCCACCGGCCCATTGCCTTCCATGGTGAAGAGCTTGCAAGTCTTCGCGTTCTCGTGAACCGGTGTGGACTTTTTGGAGGAGATGGGTGAATTTGTGGGGCTCAGCTGAACAGCGGTGGTATCCTGCACCGTGTGCTCACTAGTTTCAATTTCAAAGGCTGTGTTGCCAGGTTTGATGAGCCCAATGTTGGAACCTGGTTTGGATTTCCTGGCCCCATGAGCTGGCGGCCTCCGGCTGCAGATGCAGCAGGCACCGAAGAATGTGAAGGCCACCACCAGCAAGATGGGTCCAATGATGATGGGAGGGTTGTTCACAGGGAGGAAGGTCCCAAAGGCAAATGCTCCCACTAAAGTGATGTTGATCCCTGCCAGCATGATGCAAAGTCCACAAGCGCAGCAGAGAGCAGGGGAGGGGAGGCCCTGAGGTCGCGTCTTTTTCTGGATGGGTTTCTGGGACAAAGAGGCGCTGCTCTTTTCACTGAACATGTTGAGATGAGTCTCAGAGGTCACTTCAGTCCTCACAGGGTGTACACTGTATTGAGAAGGCTAGCTCTGGTCTCCTGCTGCCTTGAAATCCCTGGAGAGGAACAGAAAAGCATGCAGCTGTTAGAGCAATGAACCAAAGGCACCTTTCCACCACCATTCATGGTGAGCAGCATCTTCTCCAGGTTTGTTTGGTACCAACAACTAAGTACAAATCCAAGCCTACTTTCTCCCTCTACTCCATCCACCCTTCCCTTAAAATACAGGTTATTCAGGACAGGCAATACATCCTGCTGCCCATTTGGGCAGTAGCTGGCCTCGCAGTGTTTATCATCACCCACACAACACCTGCCCAAAATAACAACAGACCCCAGCACTGCTCTGAACATCCCTCACCGCAATGTGAGTGCGATATATTCTTGGATGGGTAAAGGTCCCAAATTGTAACAGAAAGTGGGACTCTTTGCTCCACATCTCAGTTGTCCAGCAATTGAAACTAGTCATCCAGGTTGCCTTTCTAGCCAGTGGAGAAGAAAAGGTCCCAGAAGATGATCCAGAACATCCCCAAAAGATGTGCACAATGGAGGGCTGAGCTGACTGCAGAGGGAACCTTGGCGATGGCTTGAGCAGTTAACAGTCAGATGCTCAGTGCGATAAACTCCATTCACAGATACTGAATGACTTGCTGTCAGTCATAGAAGTCTGTGATAAAATGGAGCAAGCGTGGGTGTTTTGCCTGCTGGACCATGCTTTCTACCATGCATCACACCATGTTCAATGTGATCACAGGAGATCCCGTAGAAGGGGGCAGGGAAGCTTGTTTCCCTCAGCAAATCTAAAACCAAACTTGTACAAGGTTTGTGCACAAGCAACATAGGCTCCTGGATGGAGGCTCATGGAAACTGAGATGATGAAGCTGGAAAAGACCCTGTGTGGGGATCTGCCTAGGACCCAAGGCAGGAACACATAGCTCTGACTGGAAACAGCAGCTTCTCCATGGAGGAGATTAGTGGATGTGATGAGAGTTGGCTTTGTGTTCACTGTACTTTGCTGGGAAGCCAAATTGCCAGAAGCCAAATTGCCAGCAGTTTGCTGGTGATGCCTACGATTTTACAGGCAGGAGAGCATTTCTATTCCCAGCCTAACTGCAAACAGTAGCGGTCTGCTCTCTCCTACTCCGCTGCCTGGCTCCCTAGCTTCTGCCCTCCTCTGCTGTCAAATCACTTTCAAAAGGGTTGCCAAGGTAAAACCGATACCACACAGGTTTCTACTGCAAGAGCCAAGAATCACTGTTGTGCTATTAACACTCCGCAGCCACTAAATTAAAAAAAAACAAACCATCACCCTGAAATATGCCAGTGGGACCAGCCGGGCATTTTCAACATGTTTCCTAGGTTATAAAATTTTCCCGCACCTCCAGCTGAGGCAAAGCTCTCTGCTGCTCTATCCAGTGTCATATCTCGTTTCCTCGGCTTGGGCTTTTGTTTAGACCTGAATGAGGTGCAGCAGTGAACTTTCAGTGAAGTTCCTATTCAGTGAGACATCAGCTGGCGCTGTGTCTCGGATGAGTGATTTAGGATCCTGAAAGACAGGATTAAATCCTTCCTCATCTAGGGATGCCTGACTGGGGAGGAGTCTCTCTGCAAGCAAAGATTTTTCAGGAGAACTGGGAGTGTGCAAGAGAGAAAGGGCATTTTCTCCACTAGCCAGGCTAACATACACGCATTGGCCTTTTGTTCTGTCTGGGAACCTTGGCACGCTGATGTGAGCTGAAGCCCTGATTCTGCCTCCTTCACTAGCCTTGGACCAGCAGCAAGGTAGCTTCTGGTTAAAGACACACATACACACAGACTGTTCTCAGGCCAGCTCTTAGGGATGCCAGTCTGAATCTTTGGCACACAGAGGCTGCAGACCCCTCAGCGTGGCTCTTCCCCTTGGTTTGCCCTACATCCTCCCACTGAAAAGTGCTTGGCAGGGAACTGTGTTGCTCCTTGTGGTTAAATCATATCACAGATTCACTCCACCAGGTTTCTCCCTCCTGACTTTTTAGCGCTCACCTGCTTCCACCCTGCAAGAATTCTCCCTCCTGGGAGAGCTGGGCGGCTATCACAGCTGCTGGGCTCCAGCAGGATGCACAAACAAGCTGGCTGCCTCTGCTCCTAGGCAAGGCAGAGACCAGAGGTCACGCTCCCACTGAGATTTTCGCGAGGAGATTCAACCTGTTGCCCATCACATCTGTCAGTGGCCACCTGTAGTCGCTCGGAAGAGAACATGCTGTTTCTGGCTGCTTTCAAGGCTGCAGCGATGTCACCCAGCGTGGTCCCTGGTAGCTCATTTTCTCTGCCTGGTAATTTTTGTTCATCATTACAGCTTCATGAGCATAGGGGGTTAAGCTTGGGTAAAATCCTCACTGGACCTCCCCAGGCTGTAACAGCGGAGGAGGGGGACAAGAGGGTTTGTTCAAGCACCATTGGCAACGATAAATCAGGGCAGCCCATCCAAGCACAGCTCACCCCAGCAGGTAAAAGAGAACCACAGATCCACTCTGGAAGGATAAATGACATGAGAGAATGATCCAGCTGAGCTCAGGGTGGGTACAGTCACCACCAGCTTCCCAGGCATTCATGGCCACTTCCCAGAAGGAGAAGGCACCAGATCTACAGTACAGAAATAGGGATGTGGCACATAGGGACAGAGACCTCTCACCCTGCAGCTTAACTGGAAGAGGCACCGGCTGCTCCTTGGGCCAGCCTAGGACAGGCAGACAGCTCCCAGGTTGTGCCAAGGGACTGGTCAGGCACCGACAGCTACCTGCCTCCTGGCAAGTGAAGAGGGAAGAAAGCAAGTTTGCAAATAAAGCACTGTGGCTAAAGCAGTGATGAGGAGCTTGTCAGGAGTCCCATCCCGTTGGACTGGGTGTCTGGGAACACCCCTAGGTGGGGAATAAAAGCACCTGGGAGTGACTGAGGGAGGAAGCCATCAAACCTGCCGAGGTGGTGTCAAAGAAAAGCATAGGGAGCCAAATCTGGCTCATTCACATTATGTATATGGAGATACACTCAGAACCATGGGACAGAGCTAGCTGGAGTGGTCAAAAATAGAGCCAGGGTTGAGATCTCATTTCAACTGTGTGAGCTATTCTGGGGCTTGTCATACCCTTTCTATAGCTGCACTGTAAAGGTTCTGACCACGCTATGTGCAAGACAAAACTTCTTTCCCATCCTCTTTGCTTGGAGCACCTATATGGGATAATGGACCTTTCCTAGCAGAAAGCAATGGAGTCATTGGAGAATCTAAGGGGAACCCCGCCTGGAGTGGGGATCTCTCCCATCAGCCTGGGGACAGAAGTCCTTGGAAGACAGCACCATCACAGGGCTAGGACATGACCTGCACACACACCACAGGATAACCAACAGTACATAGAAGACAGCACGTTTGAACTGGGAACATTTACAAAGTAGATCACTGTTTACTCTTGTCTTGATCTCCATATAAAACATCAGGGATTATACACGGGGGATTCCTGTTGGAAAACCAGATGAAATGGAGATGAAAAGCCAGCAGAGCAGTGAAGGATAAAGCAAAAAAAACAAACCAAAGCCACAGAATGCCTTATACCATCCTCTACCTGATAAGACCCTGCAACAACACAAAGTCCATCTTTATTCTGATTGCCATATACAACAGAAGCATCTTCATTCTCCTGTCATCTCCTGGAGCACAGGCTGATGCTGTGTGGAGAAGGGTCACTCTCCATCTGCTTTGCAGTCACAAGAAGTCACTGGTGTGGGTCAGCTCCCACTGCTGACCTGCCTGTGAATATCTGGCAGCTTTTACCTTCCACTTCAGCCAAGTTAATGGGTTCAAAATTGACCAACTTTCTAGCCAAACTATCCTGTCCAAAATGACCAACTTTTGTTCCATCAGGAGTGGAAAAAGTTCTCTTTGGGCTCTCTGTGTGAAACAGGTCCTTTCCTTATCTGTTAGAGTCTAGGTTTCTTCTCCAAACAACATTTCAGCCTGAAATGCATTACTGCTGAGCACTGCTATGCAAAACCAGCTGCATATCCAAGCTAGAGTGATGGAAATCCAGAGGCTATAGTGATTTCTTCCAGGGGAATATCCATCCCTCCCTATATTCTCAGGGGGACAAAGAGAGACTTTCATTCGTAGCTCTGAGAGTTCCTAGAGCTCGAAGGGCATATGGAGATACTCAGCCAGGATTTTAGGAGCATCATTTAAAGCTGTACCAGCAGCGCCAGCAACACGCACAGCTAAGCGTGCTTCCCTCTTAGTTGTGGCAAGGGGGATCGAGCCGTCATCCTACCACCCTGTCTCACCGCAGCAGCACAGCCAAAATATTTGACAGAGCCCAGATGAGCCTCCTTTCTAGAGGTGTGATGGCACAGTGAAATAATGACAGCGATCAGCAAACAGAAATTGCAGGCAGACAGCGATAACCACCCCCCCACACCCAGACAGACTCACGAACACACACGCAGGCACCCTTTTAGCTATCAGGAGCAGCAGAAGACTTTTTCCCCGGGCAAAGTGCTGGGAAACTCTCCGGCAGGGCAGAGAGAGCCCCGGTGTCTGGAAGGGGAGGACACTTACCGGGCTGGAGCCTGGAGCCGGGGAAGGCGATGGAGAGAGCGGGTGCCCCGGGTCTCCCCTTCACCCTTCAGCCGGGGATGACAAAGCCGTGGCTAATCCCAGCAGGGCCGGGGCTAGAAGCCCAGCTGAGCGCTGGGAGGAGAAGGATCTCCCATGCCTCCCTCCTCTCTTTTCACCGAGCTCGGGAAACTTTGCTCGGGTGCCAGGGGAGCCCCGGGCAGTCCCCGGGAGAGCTCGGCGAGCTCTCTGCCAGCTCGGCCGCCTTCTCCCCACTTTCCTCCTTCCCTTCGCAGGATGATGTCCTTCTCCTTAGGCAGAAGGGAGTTCAGACGCAGCATCGCTGCCCCGCCGCATCCCCTCCTGCCTCCTCCTCCAGCCCCCGGTCCCCCGGCTCACCCCCCCCCCCCCCCGGCCGGTTCTCCCCCTCTCCCCGCTCTTTTTTCTCCTTCCTTTTCTACTTCAAGGCTGCAGCGCTCTCCCCCTTCGGCTGACAGAGGTGCCCTGAGCAGAACAGCCCCCTTTTTTCCCCCCCACTACCCGGGGAGAGGAAAAAAAAAAAACCCGGACCGCGGCTCCGCCGAGGGGCAGCCCCGCTCCGGCCCCCCCCCCCCCGCGGTCCCCGGGGCGGAGAACAAAGCGCCGGGGAGAGGAGGGGAAAAAAAAACCCAAAAAACCCAACCCACCGCCAAATGCCAAGCAGTAAAATGCAGGCTCCCCGCTTGCTGCAGAGAGGCAGGGAGCTCTTAAACGCGAGAGGTTTGAGACGCACGTTACGAATTGAAAGAAATAAGTACAACCGGTGCCCGGGTGCCTTTGGATCCTGGAGGGATGCGGGGTGCTGGGCGGTCGGCAGGAAGGGGTGCTGAGGCAGGACCTCCCACAGGTGGAAACGGTCAGGGTGTGGGAGCTGGCAAATCCAAACAAAAACCCGTCCTCCGATTCAAAACTAATGTTTTAACGTAGCAAGCAGATGTCAGGTACGCTTAAAGGTACTTGCTCTAAAAACACGCCTGATGCTAGACCCTGTTGCAAGCAGAGCCGAGATCTTAGCTCCCATATTAAGAACCCAATCGCTGCTTCCAGAGTTGGTGAGCGCAGGAAACAAGGCAAACCGCAAGTTGTGCGCCGGGTAGAGTATAGGTAATCCTTCTGCAGCTTAAGCGGTGCCGACACTGACGTGCCCTCATCTGCTCTCCGTGCCCACACTGCTATGTCTAGCCTGGATGCTGCCAGTGACAACTGAACAGAGGCTCTCCTCCAGCTTATTGCAGAAGAATCCTATACGAATCAGGCTGGAGCTGACTGAACATGAATCATGCTCCCCTCTTTTTTAAATGATTGCTTTCATGATCGAGAGAGAGAGAGAGAAGGAGAAAGGTAACGTAGAGATGGAGAAAAACAAAGGTCAAAGAGAGAAATTGCGTTGAAGGGGAATGAACACTTACTTCTCTCTATTCTCCAGGCACTACTCCAGCCTCAGTATTCTTAACACAGCAGCATCCTCTACTGCATCTTATCGCATTTCACCTTACAGGCCATCCTAGAAACTCAGGGAAAAACAAGCTACCAGAAAAGTGATGGGAGAGCGCACGATGGAAGCTTTTCTGGAGAAAATCTCCACGTGGCACATCAGAGAGAGACAGTTCCACACGCGGCAGAACCAGTGTTTAGTGTTTGCTGACTGTTGCTGGGTAGAAACTGGAGTGGCTGAACTCATTCTTGGTGTGGCTCCATAGAGCTCAGGGGAAACAGTCCTATAAGCCATGTTTATTTAGGAACCGTGGCTGTCAGAGGGAAAGAGAGCACCAGGGTCATTGATTCGAGTCCCCTGCTATCATGTTGTATAATAGCATTCATAAAGTGCTTAAGCTCCAAAGGGGGCCAATTAATACCAAATGACCTGTGAGCTGTTCCCTAATTGCACAAGGCAGCGATGAAGAAGCCTGCACCCGCTTCAGTTTGGCTGTTGCATGACTCTCCATCACACTTTCTGCTTCATGGTCCATAAAGCCAATAAAAAGACTTTACTGAAACATTACATATTTAGGGCTCCACTGAAGCAATAATTCTGAGTTTCGCATATGTGGCCCTGACAACCTGGCAGACTGCATTCACATGATTAAAACAACTGCTAATTCAAGAACCAAAATTAAAGGCTAGATTTCCCACTGGTATAAATCAGAGCAGACTCATTGCCTTGGAGAGCTTTGATAGCTCATGAGCATTCATGATTTGCCAAGGGGGTTTTGCCAGACTGATGGTTCCTAATTTCAGACTTGCCAGGTACTAGGAAGCCCTGCCTTATTTAGAGGCAAGATCCCCACCCTCATCTGACTAGAAATGATATTCCTCTGGGAGAAGCTGTTTGTTCCCAGCTTCTGCTGGGACATAGCTTAAATCAGAAATTCCTGAATGAGAGGCAAAATTGCCTGCCCGCCTTTTCCCATTGTCCGTTCCCGACTCTGGTTTACATTATTAAGAAATCTAGCTCAAGCACTCTTGCAACCACAAAGGCTGGGTTTCAGTGTCACCCCCTCCTGGTCTGAAGCGGGTCTGGATGGCAACTACCACATATGAAGCCCTTAGATATCACACTGGTTTGGGGGAGTTTCTCTCTGCAAGAATACTGAAAAAAAGGTGGGAAGGGTAAGGACGATCCATGCTTTCACAGAGGTTTCAAAGGATTTTGGTTGGGACTAACACTGGACCGAAACTGCATGAGCAGCGGCCATGCTTATGGGAACAGCAGCATGCCCACAGCCCAATTCCTCAGCACGACAGAACCAAAGAGCAGCAGCCTGTGATGCTGCCCGCTGAACCATATCCATCACGCAAGGAGCATGTGGGAGACAGAGAATGCCTGGGAGTTTATGGTCCAATAAGATCATTAGACAAAGGTCACTGCAGAAATGTCCCCCTGCAGATTTCCACGAGGTCTCCAGAACTGGCATCTCTCTGTGCATTTACATTTTAATTGCCTCTTAAGAGAAGGAACCACCAGACTGAATCTGCTGTTGCTCCAAACCAATTCTAACTGCCACCACATCTGTCTGAAAGTTTGCACTACGGCAGTATCCAGCTCTGTGCTCTGTGCTGTCTCTGACAATTCAGAAGAGGGCAAGACTAATTTCTTCAGCAATGTTTACCTGACTATAACATCAAGTACAGAAAGAAGGAGGTAAAAAGGAAATTAATATTTGTCATTCCTAGAGGCAGCTGTGAAATTACTGTGCAGGAGATTTAAATCCACGAAGGAGACATCTCCTTGTACACTGTGTAATTAAAATCACAGGACTCTGCCGTGGAGAACAACAGTATTAATGTGCTCAGACCCAGAATACAGACACAACTGGACCTGTCAAACACAACAGACCAGCTGCAGCTTCTGGTTCACAATGTCCCTATGTTTCCGATCACTGGGAATGGCCTGAGGGGGAAAGCTTGCTCTAGGTTTGCCACAGTCCTTATAATCTAAGCCTCTGCTATTGACAGCTGTTGAGGCAGAGTAATAGGTAAAGTAGATTTCTTTTACCTTGTCCCATATGACTGTTCCCATGTCAGGGATGAAGCTTTTGTTGTTTCTGAACATAGACCAAAAATGGCTTTTCTGATCAGAGAGAGTTGGCAGCCACACTTCATGCCTAGCCCCACTCAGGACAACTGCAATATCGAATATATTCACTGCACGTCAGCAGGGATGGTTCCTACTTTTACTCTGTTCTTCCTGGGAATTTCCTCATCATGCACAGCACTGTCTTCATGACCTAAAGCATCTGGGCCAGCTGTTCCCAGATTCATTAGCAGCTGCTCCTAACCCCATGCCTGCTCATGTCGTACACCAAACCCCTTCAGAGCAGGGGTCAATTAATCCCCAATTAACAATTTTAGCTGAAGACTGTAGACAGAATACCTGTATTTCCTCATCAGATTGCATCTCCTCAGGGTGCTGGCAGCTTCTCACCATGTGCCAGTAAAGCACTGAACCCACCGAGCCCCTCCATTCAAAGAGCTGTGACCTGACATGGACCCGACCTCTCCTGCGTGACCCACTCATGCCAAGACTCCAGCACACGATCTTGAGGAAGCTGAAATCAGAACAGGACACTGCTGGGAGGTAGACTGAGAAAGGTATAAAGAGTTGTCTTCATGCCACACTGCTTGGGATTTGGGCCCTGGACAGAACAGGGGTCTCGGCTAGGCTGTCAGCGTGTACCGTCAGCCTGGCTTCCAGCATCATAAAAGCTTTGCCTCTAGCCTCTGATCAGATGATCTACTTCCATAGCACCTTTCTGGATTGGTTGGGGTTTTCTAAATAATCTAGAGATCATTTTTCCCCCTTCACACAAACAGAAGTTTTTCTTTCCTATGACACCCTCTGAAAATACTGAGCTGAAGAAAGCAGGCAGGAAACATCTATGCAAGTGGCTGTCCTGTTACACAAACAGTACAGTAATTTTTTATGAAGCTTTCTCAAACAGAAGGAAATCAGCAGGTCAGTTATCAGCAAGGGGCAAATATTTTTAATTACCTTGCAGGGAGGATTATGTCTTCTGTGTTTAATTCTCATAGGTTCCCACTGGCAAACTAATTAGCAAGCATCTTCTCTGGAAGAGCAGGCCTGAAGTTATGTGGCTTTATTCACCCAGGAGGCAAACACCCAGTTCATTCTCCTCTGTCACATCGTGGTCCTCTCTGCTAGCCAGATCAGACCAAAGGATAGTTGATCTGGAGGAGACAAAAACACATAGTGTGCCCATCAGCAACTCTACCTCAAGATTTCAAATGCAGTTCATCAAAGACCTCAGTGTTACATCTTCTTTAAAAGAAGTGCTGTTAGAGATTTTAGTTAAAGGGCTGTCAGCTCCTCATAAACTGAAATCACGGTGTGCAATATATATTATACTTTATACGCTGTATGCCACATATTATAATATTTTTTCTTAACTTCCCCTTCTTTTCCAGGAATAATACACAGATACATCTGATCTGCCTTTGAGCTGCCAAGGTCATTAACAGCCTTGGTGGGATTGGAGTCATGAAAGTGAGGTCCTGATCCAGCAGAGCACTTAAATACATGCTTTTTCTAGGTATTGACCTATTGACTTCAGTGGGACTACTCACAAGCCTTAAGGTAAGTATGTACTTTCTATGGTCAGTAGCTTCACCAGATAAAGCAGAGGTAACACCACAAGAAACAGTGATGGGCATGGGAACAGTCAGGCCCCATACATGAAGCATCACATGAACAAGGAACTGCCCTTCCAAGAGCATTTATGTTCTTTTGTTGGGAGTATGTCTTAGGTGAATTTAAGGACGTTTCTGAGGATGGGATTTAAGTGGCATCACAAACAAGCAGTGGTGAACTGGGCTTTTGATCATGAAGAAGACCAGAAATGATGGAATGTTAAAGAAAACAATAACCAAACGTCGTGTCTTCTCTGAACCCAATTCTGGTGGCTGAGCCCAAATCACAAGAAAGAGGACAGCCATCTGTGCCACCTTCTGACATGGGGTAACATCCCACATCAGTTTAGTCTAGGGAACCAAATCCACCAAATGGTCCACTGGCCTGCCCACAGTGTCTTCCCGTCCATCCAGCCACTCAAGTATCCCTTTGAGCAAGGTACTGCTGCCCAGCTGAGCCATGGGCAATATCAGAGGCTGACTGCAAGCATGGTCTCAGGTGCCTCAGGTGCAAATATGTTCATTTCACTCATCCTCATGGGGAAAAGTACCCACATGGTGATTTAGACCCTCAAAGTCTATTTCTCAGTGGAGGCAGGCTAAGCTAGTTACTATGGGTAAAACGATGGATTATAGCTTTCCACATCTTGGTAATTTCACCATTTTCCACAGTGTCCCCATTCAATCTGGACATGGAGACCAAAATCCCTTTGGAACAGATCTTTGTGAGCCAGCAGGAAGAGACTTAATTTGTGCCTGTTATATCCACCTGATGGTCAACTTGTAGCGTGCCAGATCACAAGAGATACTAATTACCAACAGCATAAATCACATTACTCTAGCCAGTTTGGATTCCTGGAAAATCTAGCTTTGAGGAATGACAGACTCAATATTATCAACAGATGGTGCTTCTGTCTGAAGAGGAGACATGTCCTTGATCAGTTCGTCACTGCTTAGGGCACTGACGCTCTTGTTTCTCACCCAACAGAATTCAGCCAAGGGTTGAGGCTTTACACGGCAACACACAGTCTACAAGGATGATTAAGACCTGGAAATACAGGCAGTGCTGAAAAGCAATGTCAGGATGATGTAGTTCACGTCCGTTCAAAATACCTTACACCTTGGACACAGGTGTGATCTCTTGAAAGTTTTTGTGGCTTGCAAAAACTCTTGGGCCCCTCATGGCTCCATCTGCAGCACAACAGTAGAACACTTCACAAGGTGACTCCCTAACTCTTCAGAGCAGCAAAATAAGTGAGACTCAAGTGAAAATTAACGATCAGAATTGCGAGTCCTTATTTGTCCTTATGTGAAGGTCTGGAAACCTCTTCAGTGGGTATCCGATCTCCTCAACTGCAGGATACATAAAAACCCAGACTCTTTGGATCCTTCTGTGGTTTAGCCAGACCCCACATAACTTCATGAAAGTTGTTGCAGTGACTTCAGTGAGCTGCGAACAAGGTCTGTAGGATGCTGCCTTGTGAATATTTACCCTCTGGTAGAGAGCAGATGTCTGCAGCCTCCATATGGGATATCAAGTTATAACATGGCAAAGCACAGCTCATTAATTACATCCTTAAATGAAGTGATTATAAGGTCATCACGTCAAACATTGCCTAGCATCATTGTGTCTGCACAAGTTTTATTTTACACAGAGCCTGGGGAAGCATCTGTTTAAAACACTTGACTCCAACTCATTAGCTCTGCTGCAAAGCCTCTCTCCTAATACACTTAATCTTTCTGCCTCTCACTTCCTACACCACCCTCCCAGCATCGTCACCAAACACAGTGAACAGGTTCTCCTCTCCCTCAGAGTACCTGCTGTCAGGATGAATTCAGCTCTCAGACACCAGAGACCAGAAGTGCTGTGTTTGTCTATAGCAGACAGAGACGTGCACACACCCCACACCAGACCCCATAACTACCCACAGGTCTGTAGGGAGCAACTGCTTCTCACAGGTTTGAGATGAGCTGCACGTGGTAGACATCTTTTTGCCTTCAAGAGCAGGATCCTGAGGAGGAAAAAATCCCATGATAATTATGTGCCGTGAAAACTACGGCAGCTCATACATGATTAGTTCAGCAGCCGTTGGAATAAGATCCTCAGCAGAAAGCAGTAGTGTGGTCATATAACCTTTGCAGAGTTTTATTTACAGTAGTTGAAGAGAAAGGAGAAGAACCCCAAGTCAAACAAGTTTCACCTCCAGCCAAGAGCAGCCACCAGTATTTGCTGTCAAGACAACCAAATCTTTTATTTTAAGCAACTGGCACAAAACAGAGACTCCTACTTCCCCATGCCATTCACAGACTGATGTGATCCATAGAGCAGTGAATGAGGAACCGTACCTCTCTTCTGCAGCGCACACCGTTTCAGAGCTGCCAGCAGGTGTTGGTGTAGGTGAGTTCCGAGCAGTAGGATCTGGGTGAGCACCTCCAGCCTGTAACTCTGCTGGCAGACACCATGAAGTCTCACTCGTCTGCTACAGCTGGGTGGACAACTGTTGGGGCAGGACAGGAGCTACAGAAAGACACCTTTCTGTAGACAGGTTTTAGTGCTATTTCGTTTTAGAAGTCACTGAAATTGCACTATTTCCCTTTCCCCATCCCACACGCAGACAGTGCAGATACAGGGAAAAGCTGCCTCGACCATCGGTGAGACCCTGCTAACTCCTCCAGCCAGGACACTGATTAAGACCAGGTAAGAATTAAGCAAGGGACTCTCAGCTATCACCACTACCAGGATAATGTGAAACTCTGATTAAATCTCACATCCTCTGTAGCAAAACTTGTAGAGCTGAGAAATCATAAAGCGTCATTAGAAGCAGTTGTTGGTTTACAGGAGCACTTTTCCAGTACCATAGATGTGGGCAAAGCCAGACACCCCTTCCCTTACCACCTTTCAATATGCTTTTTGTAAGACTGACATTTCACCCCTTCTACAGAGATCAGGGACCAAAGGTGCCACATAAACACATGGATGTAAGGGATTTCTGTCTCAAAGAGGACACAGGAATGGTAATAGACACATTTGGCAGAGTGGGAAACTGAGGCACGGAGACTATGTCAAGGTGAGGCCCATCCCAAGACTGTGGTCCAGCCCTGCCTCCCCCAGCCTGGGAGGCAATGGGGAGAGGCTTTCCAGGATTTGTGCATCACCCAGAGACACAGCACAACTGCAAAGATGCTGTGAGCATCCCACCCCACTGCCCAGGGGACCGGCAGCCATCAGCTGAGCACTCAGTCTCTCTAAGCTCTGCAGAAGCTAAGGGTTTCTCTCTTTTTCCCACGAAATCATTTGCAAAAAGAGAGTGAGGACACAACCTGCCTGTGTGAGGAGTCACTGCTTGCCTATTCCTTAGGCAACAGAAGCGGTGCCTAGAATTATTCACTACTATTTTAAGCAAATAGGAAAAAAACCAGCCTGAGTATCCAACAACCTGAAGATCAAACTGTGCAATAAACAAAGCAGCAGCTCAGGCTGAGGGTAAGAAACAGAGGCTGGGTGAAGAAGCCTGGCCAGCGCTGATTTGACTGGGAGAGGTGGTTAGTGCTACAGCAAACTGCTGGGGAAAGATCTGCAGGACTTAATGAAGCCAGAGAGGATTTGCAACCATTTTCTCATGCCCAGCAAGTGACAGACTGCCCCCAAAATATTGCAATGTGTTTGGATATAGGATGAATTCACCAGCTGTTTTCTGAAAAGCCTGGGATGCTGCAAACATGATTAAGGAAGAGAAAGAAAAATAAAAATAAATAAACCTAACAACTGGAAAGATCTTGGATGAGTGTTTCTGTGACTGTTTAAAAGGATTAAAACGGTCTCCTCCGAACACAAGGTTCCCCCTCACCTTTCACATGTGCTCTTTAACTGATCATTACTTTCTCTAAAAAAGGGCAGGCGGTTACCAGGGGGTATGGAGGCATTCTCCCAGCTTCCTGTAAGACGAGGACTGAACTTTTCCTACCTCCTCAGAGAAAGGGATGGGGATCAGAGCTTCTGCTTACCATTCATTTGGAATTCGGACCTGCTGCTAATTACACTCCCCGGCCATGCAGTCTCTGCCCAGCCAGCGGAGAATTTAACTCCAGAGAAGAAACCCACTTCTTAATGACTGTCGCTGGATTCTCCGCAGATTTGATTTTCTCAGCTCTTCTCAGGATCTGGCAAAGATGTTCACAAGTGATGAGCCCATGGCATAACCTCTCACCAGCCCCCAGCTCAGCTGCAGCCGCCGCCGATGCACGCTCCCATCCCCTTCCAATTATGAACCGAACTGTGTTAGCAGCACCACACAGCAACTTTACCGTGTGATCAGAGCAGGCTGGGAGCGTACGCAGAGCCAGCTCTAGAGATTCAGCTAACAGGGGCACCTCATTAAGTACCTTGGGGAGAGCTTTCAGCTAATGTGTTTTGCTTTGAACTCAAGATGGGCCTGGAGCATTCACACGGCTGAAAGGAGCCTGCTCACAACCGCTAACTCATTAAGTGCAGTAACTCAATGACGTGCCATATGTGACGGTCTCTAAATAATTAAGCGTGTCCCTTATCACTCCTTGCTGCTCCCTCAGCAAGTTTTCTCGCCATCACCTTGCTGTCATCTCTCCTCCAATGAAATTATTGGGGATACTTCTTGTAAGTGCCCCCAGCCTTCCCCCTCGGCTACCCCAGCTGTCAGGCTGCCTACAGGAGAAGCCAGCACTCCTTTGGAAGCGAAGCAGCTCATCAGCCGGTCTCCAGCATTTTGTCCAGGGCCTACATCCTCCTTACAAGCTCCACGTTATCGAGGACACCACATCTTCTCCACCTCCAGGGTTTTACCACCAGCTCGGCCACGAGGAAGCTGATCCCTTACCTATGCCATGGCACTGAATTGCCCTCGAAGAGGGAAACCGGCGGCAGTGCCAGCATCATCCCTCTGCTCACGGCATCCCCGGGCGCAGGAGGTTCACAGCCTCAGCTGGGTGTTTGTCACGTTTAACCCCATTTTGTAAAGGCTGGAGGCAAATGCTCCCCCATCCCTATCTCACCCAGGAGAAATCTACTGTTGGCTCCTCTGCGTGTTCGAATGGATGCAATTTGATGCTGGGTGGATTGAAAGGGCACTTGTACTTCCCTGTGAGATTTTCTGCTCGCTGCTGGGGCCCATACAACACCTACTCATCTCAGTGGGAAATGGTATATGCTTCACAGAAAGAGCAAGAAGCCAAAGTACTGAGTATGTGCGTTTCTCTTACAGTTCTGTGTGCAACTGCAGCTTATTCCTGACTCAATACCATGGTGATTCCAGCTTCTGGAGAGACGGATTAAATCAATGATTAATTTAAAGTAATTTATACCTTTTACCCATTCAAGCATATTTCCCAGGCCTGAGACCTGCAAGCCGCGCTGGATCAATGCCTGGAAATCTATGAGTATTATTTCAGGTGTAACTATTTATCCCCTGTAGCACAGCAACATCCTCACCGCTAAGGAAACAGTTCAACCCTTGGCTCAGCCAGACTGCTTTTTGCTGGCATTTTGGGTCCAGTTTACTTCTTTGCTCCCTCCAGGGATCATCCAGCGGGTCTGGGGATGCACAAGTGCAGTATACAGAGAAATGTTTTTCTCATCTAACTTACCCCTGTGGCTCCTCTGTAGCTGCTCCTGTACAGCCTTAGCCCACTCTCAACAGGGAGTCAAGGACCAGTGCCCTCGAGGTCCACAGATCCCCACAGGCAAACACTCGAGAGGCTCCTGGAGCAGCCCAGAGGACAACAGCCAGTTTGCAAACTCGAGCCTTCCCTGTGTTTATCATGCAACAGAGATTTGGCTGGTTTTTTTCCTGACCAGGAGATTTTGCTCAGCTCCTGGCGATTGCCACAGCGCCCATGAGACAGGACAGGGATTCCTGCACCAGGCAGGCACTGAGAAAAGGTTGTTGTGACTTAGGAAATGAGGAGATGTGCCCTTTTCTTCCTACCTCTGCCCCAACTCCCACGTGGTACCTTCGGTACGACACAGTCTCTCTGCACCTTGCTCACCCCTTCTGCAAAACATGGTTCATTATATTTTGAGCATCTCGGTCTCCCTGGCTCATCTGTTCAGCCATAAACTCTCCTGCTCTGCACCTTGCTCCAAGTCTCCAGCCCTCTGAATGACCAGAGAAATAGAAATAGCAGCAGAGGGACTGAGTTGACAATGACCCAGTTTTATAGGCAACATAAAGTTGACTCTAATACTCTTGAGTGGCAGAAGTGTCTGTGTGGGGAGGGAGTAGCAGAAGACTTGACTGCAGGAGAAATAAAAATAAAAAAATTTAATGCAATAAAATCTCCCCAGATAGTGCTTGACTGGCTAGTTATATCACAAGTGGCGTATTTGTTAGAAAGCATTAATAAAACCCGCAGTATAATCCAGGAAGATTCATAGGAAACATTACACAGGAATTTACGGGTTTGCTGCAAAGTTTTATGCTCTCAGTACTGAGGCTCAGTTCCAGAAGACAGACTCCGGGGTGGGCTGGAAGCTCTCCCTGCTCTCCAAAACAGGCAGGAGGAGAAAACTGGGGCAAGAGAAGCATCTTTTGGAGCGGCAAGAATCTCTGTGGTACTTAGCATTATGCCAGTAAGGTATCAGAGCATCCGAATTGGCTGCTGGTCCCTCCAAGGAGTGGGAGAGGTGATGCTCCAAGCCTCCTCCTCACTGTGGAGCGAGCAGTGGTCACACAGGTGCCTGCCCACACCTGGGAGGCATCCAGCGGAGATCACTCTGCAGCAAGCCGGAGGGAAGGGAAGGAAGTCAATGCAAAGCATGGAAAAAAATAGCAGCCTCTTACGGAGTCAGCCAAGAATTAAATACCCTGATCTCTCAGAGAAATTGCCAGCAACCACCTTTTCCACTTGTTATCATTCCTTTTCCGTTTGCTTTTAATTTGTTCAACCTATAATTTGTTAAACAGGCTGCCCAGAAGGTATCATCTCAGACCTGACTATTATGCAGGTGCTGCTTTTAGCCTGGAGCAGAGAGAAACGTATCAACACCAAGACTGGGGATACAGCCAGGAAAGCTGCTGATTTCACTGAGAAAATACTAAACATAAATTGTGTCCTGCTTCCATCCTGTAACACTTCGAGCTCCTTGCAACAGCGGCATTAAAAATCACAATGCAATCAGGACATTACACAGACCAAAGATGAAACACCACAGGAACAATGCAGGGACATCGATCACACGGGGGACACAGTTAGGAACCCAGAAGGACCAACCCACATCAGCGAGTCCCAATTTTTCAAGGCAGGGAGCTGTTTCTCTGCTCTGCGTTTGCAGTGCAGCACCAGATACCGCGGTTCCTTGAGTGGCGATGTGAGTAGCAGAACTAGGCAGAGCTGATCAGAAGTCTTTCAAACCCTTGATTCACCAAGAAAACCAAAACATCTCAGGTTCCATGCATCTAAGCCGATTTTCTCGCAAAGATCGGATACCTGCTTTCCTCCTAGACTGACCAAGGACCAGCACCAGGTCCCACGGCCTGCTGACATATGGATTAAGCAGGGCTGAGCTCCCAGCTTTGCAGAAGAGACCTCGGAGCCTTGGGATGGTTACAGAGATCCCACAGAGCCTGGAGCTCATGGCAGTGTGCTGGGCCAGAGCCACCAATCCCCAAAGCCTCCTGCAGCTACTAAAGGAAACCAGAGTCGGGGCAAATCCCACCGACGTCCCCAAGCAGCTACCGGGCCTGACAGCACCTAGCTCACACAAAAACACAACTCTAAACCAAAGTCTTCTATCCTGCAGACAAATTGGATCTTTTAGCCTGCTTTAGACACTCAAGGACAGCTACGATCCCCAAACATAAATAACAATACTCGGCTGCTTAGATGTTTTGTGATGGGAGGAAAGTGGCATGACTTAGACCAGAACAGCCTTCAGTTCATTTGGAAAAGGAACCCACAATAAGGTATCAGCTTCTGACACCTGCTGAAGCCTTATTTGCCCTGCAGAGCGCTTGTGGACACCCAGCAAATGTTGTGGGTTAGACACCTGGTGCCTGAGGGCAATTCCTTCAGGAGTGAAGGACACAGACTGACTTCAAACCAGTTTGCAAAATGACCCCAAATCTCCCACTTTCCCCGTCGTCTGTTGCTTCCTGTAAAATTCCCTTGGATAGGCAGCACCACTGCCAGGCAAGCATTTCAGACCCTTCTCAAAACATTCTCTCTAGCTATTTCTGATGCTTTTTGGAGTGGAGCCCCGTGGCTCCAGCACTGCAGGCTCCAACCCCCGCACCGGGTTAATGTCCCTGGTCCTGCTGCATGAGGCACTTAGGCAGGTCTTCTGGGTCCAGCTGAGGACAAATACTGATACTAGTATGGCAGAAACAATTTCTGTCAAACAACACACCATTCAGCTCACCCACAGAAACCCACAGAACCCACAGAAAACAAAGGAGTAAAAGCAACACGTGGTCCGTCTGCAAGCCCTTTACCCAAACCAGGCTCCTGTAATGTTCCTATAGCCCAGGTACAATCCCCAGAGCCTGGCACCCTGCAGATATGTGAAAAACACTGTTTGTCTACACTTCTCCCTGATTTTCAATGACCCAAGATAATTTTGTGGCCAGAAGTTTCCATCAGCTCCAGCCAGAGCAACCCCTTTGATTGTAGGTGCAGGGATAGGGAAGACAGTTCTGGCATTAAACGAGACCATTCACCCCAGAACAGCATCCCACCCCGTCCTGCCAGACCTGAGCGCTCTCAGAGGCTCATCGCCCTTTTGTCCTAGCACGGTTTCCTCCTTTCTTCCCCACCTACAGCCTCCTTTAACCCAGCACAGGTCTCCTTCCTCTGCTTCACATCTAGTCACCACCAACCTGGGCCTCCGGGGCTGCAAGAGCAGAGCGAGGCTGCCTGGGGAAACGTGCCATTAGGGTGGGGAAGACTTTGTGACTGGTTTTGGTGAAGATCTGGAGCTAGAAAGCAGAAGATGTAAATGGGTATTCATCACTTGCTGTGCTGGACCGTTTGGTCACTGGTTCAGAGGGCAGGAACTCTTCCCAAGATTGCAGCTGACACATCTCACCTGGAAAGCTCTGACTTTGCAAAGGATTATTTCAGGATGAAGATGAGCTGCTGTTTGTCTCTGTAAGGCTTGTGAGAGCAGTGTGACCCAGTGCTCTTCACCCACCCTCCTCCTGTTTACATCCGTCAGAGGAAGAAAACATCAGCTCTCTGAGGCCAGACAACTTCCACTCGGGTTTCACCACCAACTAATTATTATAAAGAGGTAGGAAATAGAAACCAGCCTGGGATCATACCAGACGTGGGCTAGGAAAATTCTCAAGTTCACCTTCTGCGGTTAAGCTGCCTATCACAAGCTGAACAAGAAAGATGATTAAAGATAGTTGTTATTGCAGTTTAGAGCCAACAGAAACAGCTTGTACTGAGAAGCGCAACACATTGTGCCTGAGAAAGTCCACTGTAAGCATTAAATTACATTTGCTCAGAAAGTATCAGGCTGAAAGATGGAAAGACTCAAATCTTTGGGCCACCAAACAGCAGCAAAACAAAGAGGAAGCTGAATGTCATTCGAAATGGGGAAGATTAGGCAGACAGATAGGGAGTGTGGTTGCACTAAGATAGTCTCTTAGTTACTGCTAAAACAGTGCTGCTGTAGCAGGTGAAGCAAGGGGCCGCGGCAGTGAGGGATGACATGTAGGACAACAAAAATATCTTGCTACCTGCTCCCTTGCTTCTGATGAGCAAGGCCAGCATCTGCGTCCCACATTCAGGTCTTGCAAGCCCTCTGGGGTGGGCATGACCCCTGTGGCCAGTGCAACTGCATCTACTCTTTGGGACAGGATCGAGCCCGTACAAAAGATGCTGACAGGCTGCTCGGATGTGCCACAAAGGAAATCCTTCTGGTCCTTTTTCACATGTTGAGATGAAGTGGCTTGTGTTAGATCACACCACAAGGCTTTAGTAGGGCTGAGGACTAAAACTGCTCTTTTCCCAACCACTCTCCCTCACCCATATCATGCTAATAAAGTCTTTTTCCTCATTTTCTCCCTCTGTAGTGAACCATATAACAACTGAGCCTGGATCTATCTGAATCTGCAGCTTGTAAAGGCACATAACAGTTATTGCATCTAATAACATACAAAAATACATGCACTGATCCTATTAATGTACCAAGCTCACCTTGGGGCAGCAGGAAAGTTTTTTCAAAGCCTTGTCCAGTCCCAAAAATCTACGATTTCCACTCTTCTTCCTTAAGGCACAAGCTGGGATGCAGCTGGAAGGTTTTCTTAATCTAGTGAGACAAAGATGCAACACCAATACCAAGGTCAGGTGCTGAAGAGAGCAGGCAAACGTGAGCATTGCTGACCTGCACACAGCACACACACCTTCCTTCCTGCATCAGGTTTTGCTGCTTTTAAAAATAACATTTTACAAACGGGAGATTTTATTTGGGGTGTTACTAGAACTGGCCCCTCCACTTCTTCCACCTTTTGCATTAAGTATCATGATGCTCCAAGCAGAACAGGATGTGGTTCTGTAATAGCTTATAAGCCTCCCAGCCAGTTTGGGAGGCAGGTTGTGTTCATACAAGTTTTTAAGAAAGTAGGCTGCTAAGCAGAGAGGGAGAAACGCTCTTGCTGAAGAAAGGGCAACAGTTGGCTACTGTCAAGTGAATCTAGATAGAAAACGAGAAGGTCTAGGCCAGGGCAGGCTGAAGCTGCTCTGCGAATGCTCAGTGCTAAGAGAGCCAAGGCAATTGCATCAATACAAGACACAAGCTGGCACAGGTACCCCGCATTTCCTACAGCCTCCGTCCCACCGTAGTTTGCTTCGGTAATAAGCCGTAAGCAGAAGAGACAATGCTTTCTGCAGCCCCCGTAAGGAGACATCCAGAACTCTGCATTATTGTGGGAGTCCTTAACGGCCCATAAATAGAGCACTTGTTTTAAGAGACAGCCCGTTACTCCCACTTACGCCGCCAGCAGCTGCCCTTTCCTAGCCATGGCAAGAGCACTGCGACATAAAGGACCTTGCCCCTTCAGAGCTGGTACCTTATTTTAGCTATTAGCGGTGAGGCCCTAGTGACTGGAAAGGAGGAAAAGAGAACAAAAAAGGAATGAGAGCTTTATGAAGGTGCCAGAAAGCAAAGTGCCAGGAAATCTATGGCAATGGTCCCCAGGAAATGCACTTGGGGGTTTGAGCCGAGCAGCAGGGGCTGGAAGGAGGAGAAACAGCAAGCTCAATAAACAGTCCAGCTCATCGCAGAAGCCAGAGGGGTTCTTCACAGCCCACGAGTCCTCCCGGACCACACAGAGGAGCACATCTTTAGTACTGGCATTGCTTTGTTACAATCGGAGTAGAAAAGCCACAGTCCTATAGTGTTAGGCTATGTGAAGGCACAAGCTAAGATCCTGAAGACTGGGTGTCCCCCATAAAACAAGGAGACAAAGGAAAATTAATTATCCCATTTCCCGTCTTGAAACTAGAGGTAAACTGAGGCACAAAGCAGTTCCCAGGATAGATGGCTGTGTGCATGGCTCAAGTCATGAGAAACAAAAGAAAACAAAAGTGTGTTTCATGCATCAAAATCTCTAGGGAATCAATCTGAAGAGAAGGAATATTGCTCTCAGTGACTGCATTTTAAAATACATTGGGTATTTTATTATATTTCAGGAATCACAGCACGTATGTCCTTGCCTTGTACAGACTTGGCCCCTGTCAGAGCTCCCACTTCTGTCCGGAAATAAAATAATGGGGAAAAATCTGTATTCCTCTCTGGAAACATTCACACAAACAGCAGCACAACTTTAATTAATATAATTAGCACTCATAATGTATTTCTGTTCTTACAGCTGTGACAACACAGATATTTTGAACTATACTGCTGCCTCTCCAGCGTGAGCTGGGACATTTTGTCCTCTTCCAGCATGTTAAGCCGCCACCACAAAGAAAGTTCTTCCTAATGGGTTTTCTATGGGAAACTCAGGACAACAGATGATTTGATGTTTCACAAGAGCTTATGGTTTGCCGCCCTAACTTCAGAAACAGTCTAGTTAGATCCAGTCCTGACCACGCTGCTGAGATGCCCCAAGCTGTTTCCAGCTCCCTGAAGTGGACAAGCAGATGCCACAATCTGCATCCCTGAAGAAAAGGCAGCAAGAAACTCTGAGCTGGGCTTCCAGCTGGGAAGGCTGAGGTGTGCTGTCGGCAGGTTCACAAATTGCTAGACAGATCAGCAGGGAGAGATGTCCATCATGCGTGGAGGAGAGAGATTGATTTTTACAAGCAAGCTAGATACAGAGGGACAAGGTAGTATTAAACTGATTTTCCACTGCCCTTTTGCAAAATGCCTTGCCACCTTGTCTGTGGTTTGTTCAGTCTGTGGCTGAACTAGATACGTAATGCACCTGAGGTAAGTATGTTTTTCTGGAGATGGAGGCTTTAAATACATTTTGGGGGGAGATAGAGACAAAAAGTGGCAGGGAACAATGGGTAAGAAATGATGTGGGAAGACTGGAGGGAGAGGCATCCCCCAGACCTTCCGTCTCACCCCTTCCTTACCAGCAGGCTCACAACTGTGCCCTTTGTGCTGTAAGATGTAACTTTGGGACTGGTGATAGCTCTGGAATAAATTCTGAGAAGGGACCAAGGATGCAGATTGAAAGACGTTATGGATATGCACCCGATGGGCCAGAATCAGAGACCTATTATCCCTGTAAAGTACACAGACACACAGCAGCAATCATTAACTGCAGTCAAGTGTATTATCTCTTCATGTGCTCTTCTCCTGCGGACCCAATAATTTGTCTTATGCTACACCTTAAAAGATCTGATAGCTGGGAGATGCAACAAGTGAGATCTCACACCACAAGACATCATTAGTCTGACTACATCTACTCAAGGCTGCTTATTTTTCTCCAATACAAAGCAGAAACATTTAAAACCTTGATGTACAGTCATGAGAACAAATGAACCGAGAGCCTAGCAAATCTGACAGTTACCCTCTTTTGCACGCTTCTTTGCTAATTCATGACTGCTGATGTTATGTGACAATTCTCCCCCTCATTAGCAATTACTTATTAGCCATATAACTCCAGTCCACGCACAGCCTCTGCACTGATGCCCTGTGAGACCCTGGCTGTTTCCTTTCCCAAGGGGGCTAATACACCTCTCTCAGCCTCACTATCCCCCAGACCAGACTCTTTTCATCATCCTCCTGCTCTTTTTTTTTTTTTTTTTTTAAGAAAGAAACTGAAATGAAGATGAGATTGTTTCTACCAAGAGATGGTGGCAGCAGCTCTGAAGCTCTTATGAATTACAAAAAGTCAAAGAAGATAAACCTGCTGAGTGGAAACAGGGAGATATCACTTGCTCTCATCAGAGGACCTCCTGGGAAGAGCTGAACCCTGAGTGTCCCAAAAATTAAGAGTGTAAATTGATATGTGCTCCTTCGCTTCACAGAATCTGTGCGTCATATGAGACAGGGGTAGCTGCTACCACGGCAACTAATCTAATCTTTATTTTAATTTTTGCTGTAGTCAGATCACAACAGATAGGAAATAGCCTTGCTGAGAATTAGAGCAATTGTATGTGTGAACACAGGCACAGAAAACATATGTAATTGTATACGTGGCTGTAACTAAATGTAAAAAAAAATATATATTTTTATATGGGGAATACACTTTTTAAGGAAATAGAACCAAACTGGACTTGATCTCAGAGATACACAGAACAGAGATAGCTCTATGCACAGCCATCGAGTTGAGTGTAACTGAGCCTATCACCATCCTAGGGGAAAGGACAGTGTACATCTTCTATACCTTGCATTTGGAGAAGTACCTTATCCCATCCCAAACTGCCTGTCAGCTCATTCTCCCTCCCATGAAGGCTTCTTCTGGTGAGGAAACACAGGGACCTCTTGGCCATGTCCTAATACAAAAGCCCTGACATCATCCCAAAAACCATAGTCCAGGCAACAATATGCCGTCAACACAGTAACATCACCATCCCAAAGTCATACATCTCAGGAAGGGAAAAGCTCGGGATCTTCCTTTCTTGACTCACAACATGGCTGGCAACCATCGCTGCCCATCCTCAGGGCACGAAGCCAAACAGAAAGTGCAAACAGGCCAAAATCAGGAACCCCAAGTTTGAAACCCCTCAAATTCCAGGTGTCAAAGTGCTTGCAGCTCTGAGCAGGGAAGTGTGCAGTGCCTGAGGCACAATATCCCTCACCGATAGAGCTGGTGTGCCAGACATTCCTCAATGCCAGATGGCAGACATGGACAGAAGAAAAACCTTAAGCACGTTCCCAGGGATTCAGGTACCTGGGTGCTCACCAGTCAGGTACCATCTTAGGCCACTGTCATCACCACAGGCTTCCAAATAGGACAAGACAGATCCTCTCCTGCTCTAACTGGGATAGTTCTCACGACATCATCAACAAAACTGAACAGTTCTACATCAACATTGTTTCATCAAAGGGTCTCTTTTTTCACAGGGACTCTTTTTGAGTCGTTTTGTTATTGTTGTTGTTGTTGTTTCCTTTTACCTGGGGAGCAGGTTTTTCCATGAAGAGGTCGCAGCCAGAACACCAAACTCTGACGCTGCTGCTATCAATACAAATCCAGAAGAGAGCTTGCAAATTTAGAGCTTAAGGCTGCACACAGCAAAACTCTTTACCTACAGGACCCACCCTGAAACATCCTGAGTCAAGAAGAACAATTTCAGCTAAAATTCAGCCTGTCTTCTGAGCCATGAGGCTGTAAGAGTGTTGTGTCATGGGTGAATCTGACAGGAAGGAAACATGGAATGGCAAGTCTTCTTTAAGCTTCATAAAGATGACAGACACGTCTGCCTTTTGCTGACTGCACAGCACACCTCCAGTTCATGAAATCCTGATTGTCAAAGGCTGGGTGTTATGAGCAGGGAAAGTATACTAATTACATGTCCTACTTCAGCATCTCCTCCTGGCCACTGACAAAAACAGGATGCAGAGTTAGACAGGATTTAGCCTGACCCAAAACAGCCCTTCTAATTCTCAGCAAGAAGCCAAGATGTTCCAACCTCCAATTTAGAGGATGATGGGATTATCAACCCTTCCCTTCAGCTATTACCAAACTAGACCCCTACCTTAAGTGCTGGATCTCTCGTTAGCTCAGCAGGAGACAAGCCAGGATTACAGAATAACAGGTTGCCTAAAGGTGAAGTTCTGCTTTGAAGCAGTGAGTTCATTTGGGCAGATGAGATAGGTGTTTAGAGAAAGATGGATGTTTGTGCCTGCAACAAGAACAAGCAGAGGAAACAGCTCAGTAAATGATATGAGTTTAGGTATTTTTGGTAATGTAATGCAGCAGTAAGAGGAAAACAAAAGAGGAAGAGCAAGAAACAATGAAAATCAGTTCAGCTTCAACCAGATACAACCAGATCACACTGGTGCATCAAAGCAAGTTCCTGGCCATCACCTTTACAGGCAGGCTAGAATAAGTCTATTCCTATGATCCCACTATCCAAAAGAAGGCCTAAGCCCAGAGTGGGGCTGAGCATGCCCCATCCCAGTGGATTTTAATCACATGCCACCAAGACATATCCCTCTTCATCCATCTGCTCCTGGCTGCTGCTGGGAACCCTCCCATCACCTCCAACTGCAAAAACAGCAGCTGCAATTAATAACGTGCAGACACTCTCAATTGCTCATCTTGGCAGCCATCTGGCTTCATTTCACATATATCCCTGCTATGAAAAGCAAAAGGGTATTTTATCTCCTGCCACCAATAGCTGAAGGATGGACTAAGAAACAAGCAAGACTGATTTGAAACAGAAGACAGATTATAAACAAGCAAGAGGCAGAGAGGAGGGTGCTCAGCGACACATCCATGCAAACAAAAGGGGAGCTGCCTTCCAGAAGCAACAATTGGGAATTTGCATTCCCTGAGGACCCATTTTGAGCAACGCTCCATGAGCTGTCAGTCATTCATTTTGTCTGTTTTCCTTTGGTTTTTTTACTGTCATCGTTTCTGTTCATCTCAATTTCCCTTCTCCAGGCTTTGAGTGCAAACAAAAATAACAAGTCAGATCTTTAACTGCTCTAATTTGGTGCAGTTCCCTGGGTGTCCATATAGCAAGGTTGATTTAATTCAGCCTTGTGTCTTCAAAGGCCCTTTTAATAGCGATTACAGGCCAGATGAGTGGGATTTTAATTTCCAATTAAACCAGCTTATCTCAATTCAGAAGTGCCAAATTTTGCCCAGATCTGCCGTTCAGCTCAGTGTTCTGCTTTTTATGTAAATGCTGGCAACACAACAGGAAAGAAATTAGAAAACACACTTCCTGGGATCAGGACAATCTCTTGGCACCATGTTTGTACAGTACGTAGCATAATAGGGACCTTTGCCATATGTGAGGTTTTTCGACGTACATTTTTAAGTCAATATTTGAGATGATTCTCTATCTCATTAAGCATCCCATCCCACATCCGCTGCTGAGAAATCAGCCCCAAGACCTAAGATGAGTATCTTCCCTGTATCGCAGAAAACATCGCACAGTTAAGATAACGATGTTGAACTCAGATTCAGCACTTGATGTAATTTTAGTTCAGCTGCAGAATTTCACTGGGCAGGGATTCAAAATGAGAATTCTGGTCTCGGGCAAGCTGCTGGCTTGCAGGAGGACTTGTCTGAGCCACATCAGTTTGCATTTCTGCCCGATTCCCAATTTACGGCAGTTATTGTCCTGCAAAGGAGTTGAGGGACCTTGCTAATGTCCTCACTTGCTTGGAGGCCAAATGGGACTCTTCAGGCACCCAGAGCTGCTGAACCCTGCTCTGGTAAGCAGAGCTGGGGATCCAGGAAAGAACAAATGCAGGGAGGGCTGAGGAATAAACATTCATCTGAAACACGTCAGTGTGAATCTTGATCTGAGCAAACTCAAGCCAGTATGATCTTAATGCTATTTTAAAGGGGTTTAAGCAATGTGCAAAAAGGCATCACGTATTTATTTTTTTAAATCCCATCTGTGTCACATGGACCGTAAAACGTTCAGTTTAAAAAAACAAAAAAAGTTGGCAAAGAAAAAAAAAAACATTCTCTGTACAAACCTTTATTCACATAAACATGGAAAGAAGCAGAGCTGCCAACAGATACACCTACACCCATCCTCTGAATTACTGCAACTACATCTCTTTGGTGAGTTAACATCCTTTCTCCCATACAGCTTTCCTGTTTGCATATACTGAGACGAAATGAAGTTGCAAAGAGATTTCTCTTATCATCGTTTCCTTCCATGCACACTTCACTTTCATACTTTGTTTTCCCGTACTTTGTTTTCCTGTGCAGGGCTTGAGTTTCTTTCGTTCGGTTTATTTTTTCTTCCTTGCCCACTTAAGTTAAGACAACAACATTTTGTTCTGTATTTCCATGGCTATTCCACGGTGATTTGTTAACGATGTTGGGTTTGCAGTCAAACGACTGGAAAGATAAAAATTTGGCAAGCTGCTTCCCTCATTAGGGAACACAGCTCTCGAGCACTCAAGTACCAGCCTATTAGCTGAATTATTCAACAGAAGAAAAAACACATGACAAATAATAATAAAAAAAAAGCTACAACAAGAGTGGAGAGGGAAGGGAAGCTTATTGACTTTGGTGCTGTTGGAAAAGTTTGGCAGTATTCCTTGAAACTCAGTTTGGAATTAAATCCACCTCAGGAACTCAGGCAAGGCTGACTGGCTGCACAGAAGCAGACAGAAGCTGACATTCATAATTCAGATACTGGACTGTATTGTTGCTGTCTTGCACTGATAATGAAAAAGCCCAAGGGGGGAATATTTCCACAACCATAATGTAAGGGATCTGTTTATGTGCAGTATGTGAGTAACTGGCGGTGTTGGAAATCTTCCATATCCAGCCGCAGGCTTTAAGCATTGAAACAACTCACCATGAGGATCCAAAGTAATAGTTTGTGTGTGTGTTATTGTGCAATAAATACCGTGTAATTCAGAAGAGCTGAACCACCCGTGAGAGAGGAGCGCGTTGCCTCACCTGCGCCAATGGCAAGAGGAGTTGACATGTGGCAGCTGGTGCCCTTAACAAACCTATAAACTAGACCAAAAACTCTGATGGGAAAGTCAAGACTGTCTGGCTTCTGTTCTCATGTAACCAGAAATGAGAAAATGCTTGATTCAGGCACAAAATTAAGCAGGGTGGTCAAGACCTGGAGGATCCTCATATTGCTGGGAAGCTGCATGCAAGTGGGCAAAAGCAGGATCTCAGTCTTAATTCCTGAGGGAGATAAGTAAGGACACAGCCTCTGGTGAGAGATTTCATCCACCTGGGAGGTAAAACAGAGAGGGTATCTTGGAGACGCTTCAAGATTATGGGACAAAGTCCTCCACTGGAGAAGTCAGTACGCAGACTGGTCTGCACAGGAGAGCATGGACAACTGTCCACGCTCTAGAAGCAGCATGGACACGGGAGGAGAAGGGTGTTATTGGAAGGGTTCAGAAACAGGGACTGTGTAATTTAGGTATCAACTGGTAATCAAAAGTAGAAGAAATTTTGACTTGTCAAAGCATTTTGACATACGCCAAAAATACTCAGAAAGGGGGAAGAAAACAGAAAAATTGCACATGAAAACTACTTTTTCTTACAGCTGGATATTTCCCGTGCTAAAACAAAAGGCAATGAGTTTTATGAAACTTCATAAGCTATAGGGATCTGCTTACTTTAACTGGCATGTGACATTACAAAGATAAAACCTGAATCTGGAGATCTGGGAAGCATGTGCTTTAGCTACTGCAGGGCCTGAAAGAGCAGTGCAGCTTATGCAGCAGGCTACCGCCCACTCATTCATTCCCAGGCAGGTTCTTTCTTTCACCCAGAAACACTGTACAAGTAGATTTTGTATATTTTTCTGAAGAGATTGGTTATACATACATCTTGTGTAAAAGTAACTTCCATTACATTAGCCCCCGAGAGGAATCTGTGTAGAAGCCAGAATTTTTATGCCACGATTGTGCTGACAGGAGAGGATCTAACAAATGAGGAGAAAGCAGCAACAATGGAATTCATCTAGCAGTTAAATCATTTTAGTTGATGACCCAGACAGAAAGAGAAGTCAGGCAATGAGATCTGCTGATGACACTGAGCCATCACTTAGGAGTGGACCAGAATATCACAAGCATGACACTGAGCACCTCAGTAATGTAACAGGGCTGAAATTCAATAGCAAACAGCAATGACATTAGGGAGCAATTAGAAATTTTGCTGTAAGAGTGAAGACTTGAACTTTGGTCTATTGTTCCCAGAGGATAGAAAAGGACTGGTATACAGAAGCAAGTTAGTGGCTGCAAATACCAAGACACCAGAGAAATCTTGACATAATTGGGTGAGAGATTTCTGGGGAGCAGGGAAGCATCAGTGCTAGTGTGCAAAAACAGTGATATGCCTTAGCGCACGCCGCCAGAGCCAGAACAAGGGGCTTTTCCCACCCAAAGGGCTCGGTGTATTTGCCTGGACATGCAAAGGCTGAGAAGGAATGTGATTACAGGGAATAATGTTTACAAAAGTAGAGATATTTACATTGGAAGATGAGGTCATTGCATGAACTAAAGAGTTCAGAGTGGCTACAGATGTGTTCAGATGTTCCCTTCAGGCTCTCCTCCAGCCTTCACAACAGCCCAGACCTCTCGTGGCATCTGAATGTGGCTTTAAAGTGGGGAAAAGCAAGTAGCCCTGATTTCCAGCAGACAAATTGAGCTAGAGGGCTTACATCACTTCCAGCCCCACAAAGAGCTCCAGGGAAGCCATGAGACACAGGCCAAACAGATGGAGCAGCTCTTCTTGCAGCAGCTCCAGTGCCAGCTTGGTGTCTTCCCCAGAGACCCTGTAGATTGATCATCCTTTGGGATAACGTGTGTGGAGGGAAAGCACAAAACCAAAATACTAACAGGGTCGCTTTCAGATGACAGTGTTTGGTGTACTTTTGCAATGCTACACTGAGCACAGCTGATACATCCATAGAGAGGACCAGTCCAAGTTGCCATCTGATTTCCTAAAAATCCCCCCCATCACCCCAGTTTTTTAGAACCAAAAGCAAATCGGCCAAAAAGGCTTCAAATACTTGGTTGAGACTTTGGCAATTTCTCCACAAAATCAAGAAGGCGGGGAAGAAACTATTTGTCTTGAGGCATGTTTGGCTTTGCCATTGGTTAAAGCGAAGGCATTGCCGCTCCACAGACCTCAGGCAATGCTTTTGGCATTAGGAAGTGTGCTGACATGGTCCGACAAAGGGTAATTAATCAAAAGCCAGTGTAACTGAACACTCCCACTGCTGCTCAATTAATCTGATCACTTACCTTATAAATTCATAATTGCAGCCTGTGACTGCAGCAGACCTTATTTATATGCTAGAGAGGTTTCCAGTTAGGATCAGACAGACTGTTCTGCGTTTCCAGCCCAAGCCCTAGGGCTATGTTCAAGCCTCTAGTACAGATATCACTGCTGGCTTTCTGTCATGCAACTGCATGGGGAAATCTGATGCTCCAGTAGCACATTTGGTGCGAATAGCGGTATGAAGGCTTGCAAAGCTGCCCGAGTGCTTTAGACCCAAACCGAAAAGAAGTGGGATGGTCAAACCTCTGAGGGCCCTCACGGTATTTCCCGCAGGAGATGGAGCCTGTTCCAGTTTCAGGTAAAACTTGAAGTAATACGCTCAGAACAGGGGGAAGTTTTACAGACAGCCCTTCCTGCATTGCAATGAAGCTGAGAGCAGGTGTAATGATGAGAAAGTGCTCTGCTCTGATGAAACACCACAAAAATGGCTTTGCAGGGCATGATAACACTGTGAGACAGTTTAAGGCAGGCCATAAGGAAAGCTGCATCCAGCTGCTGCTGGAAGGACACATGGGGGATAAAGGGGATTTTCCATAGCCAGGGGTGACACAATCCTTTCACAAAACACAGCAAAAAGCATATTCTGGATGGCATCCCCCACTTACCTTGGAGACTGTTGGCAGTTGCTGTAAACACAGCCCAAAAGTACCCAAACTAGGTTAAGATTACTCTGTAGAGCAGCAAGGATATGACACAGCTCAATATATGAGGAAACCAGCCAGAGTTGGACCAATGCTTGCTGAAGTCAGTTGCAAGGTTTGTACCAGAGCTCAGTGCTTAGGTTAAGCGTGGAAGGCATTTGCTCCACAAAAGTTTTTCATGGCAGTGATATATATTTTTCTCTGAAAACAGCATGTCCCCATGGATAATGTTACACAGAAACAAAACACAATACTCACTTGCCACTTATCAAAAGGAATCCACTTCTGGATCGTCCCAACATTGCTGAGCGCAGCCGTTTCTGCCCGTCCCTCTCCAGCATCACTTGCTGTCTCAGCCCAATGCAACCTCTCACTTTCATTCAGCTCCCCTCCGCTAGAGAAGAAAAGCCAACCTGCTTCATCCACCATCACCAGAAGCAACCGGATTATTGCTGTCACCAACAAAAGCCCCTGGCAAAGCTTAGTGACAAGCAAGACCGCCCACACAGATGTCCAGCAAACAGCTATTTCTGCTCATAACAAAAGGACGTTGCAGGTCTCGCATCCCCAAAGCTAGCAGGTAGTACCCTTAGCAGACACAGCAACCACAAAACAACCTAGTGTGCTGGTTAAGCCAGCTGCAATTAAGCCATGCAAAACATTAGTAGAGACACATAGCTATACCTTTCATTGCCCCTAGCAGCTTAAAGCTAGAACAGTTTATATTGGGATTATTCCTATAATCCAGCTCTCTGACTGACGAGGACAGGACTTTACCCTTCCCGCATTCCCAATTCACCAAGCTGTGTCACAGTCTGTGTCTGTTCTCCTCCTCCATGTAGCTCCAGGAGTTGTTTCTCAGTTTTGCTCTACAGCAGTCTGTAGAGGCCATGGCCGTCTGCAGGAGCAGCCCCCGGCTAAGCACGTGGATCTAGAGCTGCTGCAAGGGGAACGTCTGGATAAAGAATAGGGTGAAACTGGGGATTAAAAAAAGGAGGAGAAAATAAGCGAGGCAACTCTGCTTTCCCCACAAGTAGCCTGGAGCTGGGTGCAGGCGTTATGATTCTCAAGGCAGCTGACCAGAAGAAGTCTCTGAAGTCCAGAGAGCGGTGATTTAGGGTAAGGGAACAGTGGGGGAGGTAAGATTTTCGCCCATACACATACACAGTGTTGCCTAAGAACTAGCCATAGGATTTTGATCGGATGTGGTACCAGGTTAGGTCATGAGCTTTGTTCTAGATCAAAGAGAAAGCCTGAACAGCAAGCAGACTCCAGGCTCCTCTGCACCCTCTGCCACGCAGAGTCCTTGCCCTCACCCTGCTTCTCGCTTAGCCAAACATTTCAGAAGGCCCCCCCATTCCCCCTTCCCTCCCACTCCAGACTGAATCAGCGCAAAGTTGCTGAACTGGGGCTACTCGTCACCCTGCCAAACTTTGCTAACCAATCTTGGTGTGAAAGCAGCTGTGACAGGCAGCAACAGAAAATCTAGCGTCAAATTAATCAGCTGGAAGGGACCCAGCAAAACACTGGTACTCTTGTCACATAACCACTAGATGAGTCAATTCTCACCATCCTCAGTATTACAGATGTCGGACTGGGTGGAGGGTCTGACTCCCTGAACCAGCCCATGCCAGCCAGTCCCCACAAAATAATCTATGGATGAAGCATTTCTTTTAGGGTTTTTTTTCCCAGTGGAAGGGAATTTGTGGCTGACATGTCCCTCCAGACTCGAAACAGCTTCTTTGCTAACAATGCCAGTGAAATGCCACCATCGCTTTTACAACTTTTTTGTTTTCTTCCCACAGAAGTGCGTTTCTGTGCTTGGAGCATTTTAAAAGCACTGATTGAATCTGGCAGGGGTAACCAAACACACACATTGCACAGGAAACAGAACGAAGGAGAGAAGGAAGGGTACAAGAAAATATTTCTTTAGGATTGTCAGGCCTTTCAGTTACCATGGCAGTATGTTTCCATGGAAGCCAAATTTGAAGCCTGTTGCTGCCACTGGAGTGGCCCAAAGAAAATTATTAGTTTTGAAAATTAACCAAGCTGCTCTCTACCTTGAAAGCCAGCCCACCCACAGCCCTCAAAAAAATAACAGCATCTTTCCATCCCTGATAAAGGATTCAATAAACATGTGGGGAAGGAAGAGAGAGCAGAAGAGAATACCACACAATGAAAAACAGGAGCTTCCTTTTATGCAACCAACAAGGCAGAAACCGCACTGGTAAGTACAAGGCTGAATGCACTTTGTGGAATATTGCACATAAAGGTCAGCAAAATCCTACAGAGCACCCTGTGCCACCAGCTCCCGAGGGGACAGAAGAGGGGTACTTTGAGACTGTTTGTTTGCCATTTGTTTGAAATTACCCCCCCTTAATCATGCTGATGCCTATCCCTTGGCTTGGTTGCCCACCTCCCAGGAAAAGCTTGTGGGGGGGAAGAATAATTTTCCTGGGGACCACCTTAGCTGACATTAAAGATCAGCTTAGCTGCTTTGCTGCTTGCTCTCCTTGCTGGTCAGAAGATATTTCTGAATTCTTCGAAGTCACCTTTTGCCTTACCCACTCTACTTCCCCACCAAAGAGACATTTTCTGCAGCCCCTTTCATTTTTCAGAAGCCAGGGAGCCCACATAGGCTGCCTGGTGTTATTTTATCACCAGTAACTGAAAAAGCATGGCACAGAGATTCAGCCCTTTCCAAAGGGGAGACCGTGGGATTCAGCGACGAAGTGGAGTCATGTTCTACCAGCTGCCTGAACAAGAGACATTCAGGCAACAAGAGCAAACCCAGCACTACTTCAAAATGACAAATCCCAGAGTCTCTGGATTTAGTGACTTCCCACCTAGAAACAAGTGCCTTTTCCCCACTGACATGAAAAAAGCATCATGAAGGCCTACTAAATTAGGCCTTCTGGGGATAAAACACCTACAGAAAGCTGAACTCTCATTGAAAGATAAAGATCAGAGGGAAAGAGGCACCTATGATGAGAGACTGCTGGACCATCAGACAAATCCAACTCCTCATTTTGAGGCAAAGATCCAAGACCTGTATCACTGAAACATCGCCCTTGTACCACCACTACAAGGTCTCCTGTGCTCTGTGCTACCTCTCTCGCCTGGGAGGAAGAGGGAAGTAGAAGCAGATATCTTTAAAGCACAGCTCAAACAAAAGCATTTGATGCCAATATGGTGTATTTCCTTTGAAAGAAAGGTGAGTACAAATAAAGGCCCTGCCACCTGGTTTGGGATCCCTGCTGTGTTCAGGCTTCCCTGGAAAAGGAACTAAAACCCACTGCGCTTGTCAGATGCAATGATCCGATTGTGCCAGGCACAAGCCTCACAGGGCACTGGGAAGTGCTGCATCCCACCTCTCCAGCAAAACAACCTTCCCCACCCAAACTCCATTATAAACTCTCAGCTGCAGACCTCTAAAGAAACTAAAAAATGACTCTGCAAGAGGCAGTCAAAACTAGACTACACCTGCAAGAACAATTGGCTTAAATCAACACCTCTTCTCTGTTTATAGAGGTTTTCTCAGTTCCCAGCATTACACAGCTCTGGCATCTACTGTACCTGCTGCTTGTTGTCTTCTCTGCCAGAGGTTACTGCCTTGCAGAAGGAAAAGCATGTCCAGATTTTAGCTCTTCAGTGAAAAGCCCGACATCATAGCTTCAAGTCCCAAACAGATGAGTGTGCAAGTATGTACCAGTGGGGAGCAAGGATGCTCTAACACAGGTCACATATGGAGGCGGCTGCTGGCAGCATCCACCAGGCAGCTGAAAGCACTGCAAGAGCCAGATGGGGCCCGGAGCCATCAGCTGAAAGGCTTGTCATAACCATCAGGCAAAGTTTAACCATTTAGTGCAAGTCCTGCTGGGCATTTCCAATGTTTCACACACCAGTACTTAAAATCCTTCGCAGTTCACACATCCAACAGCTGAAGCCTTCTCCTCACACAACAGGAGGCTTCAAGCCCAGAGGAGTACTTCTTACCTACACTGCAGTTCCACTAGCTGAAGGTAACAGCATTAATATCCTTGAACTAAGGTTTTTCTTTGGACATTTCATTCTCTCCCCCCAAGCTCTCCCTTATAAAGGGAAAGCAAATCTGGCTAGCAAGCCAGCTTCTTCCTCACTGTGCAGAAGACACATGCATCAGATTCGCTTTCCACACTAGGTGTTGGAGAGAGAGGGTAAAGGACTCACTGTCCAGACCAATAGTTCACCCAAGAACACAGGAACAGCAGCTTTGGTCTTTGCTCCACTAACTTGCTCTCTGGGGCTACTTCTACCACCAGCAAAAGGCAGCAGGTGCAAAGCAAAGTCTGCAAAAGACCACTTACCAACACGTGAATACGTCTACCAGACCCCATCATCTCTGGGCAAGCAGCACCGTCAATGTGCCCTTTACACACTTCCATGCTAATGCTGCTGTTTAGACTTTTGGAGTCTGAAAGGCTTCAGGGCTGCATCCAAGATGAGTATTTTGCATCGTACCACCACTCCTGGCCAAGCTGCAGGATTTTTGCTTCATGCACAAATCGAAGGGAAGAACACGAAATGTAACAGTGCTGGTAAGTTCCTGAACTCACTGGCCCTCAGTTATCTATCTCCTACAAAGGTCAAAAGGATCACAGGATCCCTTCCAGCCCCCTCTGTGCAGTCAAATCTTCATTTTACCTCAAGAAAACTGAGATCACAGGAGCCTCCAGAAATTGATAAAGCAATAGAAGAGGAAGGTATGGTTAGTCTTCAGAGACTTAACATTGTCTTAAATCCCATGTCACACAGAAGTAAGGGAGTAAGTAATTCTCTATTTTTCCATGTCACCAAAAATCAAGAGGGAAAAAACCACACAGAACTGCCACATGTGTTAAATCCATAACTTAAAGCATTTTAATAAAAACAAAGCAAAAGACATTTCATAATCCATCCACTGGCACAATGTATAAAATCTTTTAAATAACAACTTTAATATTAGTCACAAAATACAGCATGTTGTATAAAAATAGCTGTATGCACACTGCTAAAAGATAATGTAAAACCGCTCTGAATAGGCCATGCAAAGACACTCAGCTTTGACCTTTCAATTTCCAAGGGCATGTTGGATTTGCTACTTTATTCCTTCTCCTTCTGCTCAGGATGGTTTTGTGCTGGCACATGGGGGCCGCCTCCTCCTCCCCCTCTCCACCCTGCACGCAATGCCCTGGCAAAGGGTTTCAGAAATGGCCAGCAAGTTTAAGGTGCATCATGTTGGGCATCTTAGCAGCCCAGTTTTCACAGCTTATGTTTCAGAAAGTGCTCAACATCCATGTCCTTCTCCATGGACACCTCACCTTGGTCACCCAAAATCTTCAGCTTTTCAGCCAGTACCCTTCCAAATTACTCCTGACCTCTGGTGCACCACAGTACTAAAACTGGAAGCTAAAATCTAGACACCCAGCCTGAGATCACTGCAGGTGGCAGAATGCAACAGCTGCAGCACCATTTTTGTATAGATGTACCTCTGCATTTGATAATCCTAAATTATTCAGACACCAAAATTCACTGAAGTCTGTCCATTCACATTAAGAACTTCAGGTAACACACACAAAAGCACTTGGAGAAATACAAGTTTACAGAAAGGAACGTATAACTGAGGATAGCATTAATATATAAAAAAAACCCTGGATACTAAACAGAAACTGTTACATAAACAGTCTGTTATACTGTGGCTATCAGACTTAAGACTGTAACTGCCAGAGAAGGGGACATACTGGACACAAAAAAAAAAACAATAAAAAGCGAGATTATACAGAGTACATTTTAGTTAAGAACAAAAAGGTGTCAGATAAGAAATAACACACCTCCAGCTTTCATCCTACATACTGACACACAAACTAGCAATAGGATTAAAAAAGCAACCCGGTCCTCTTCATCCCTACAAGCCTGAGTGATCCTTGCACCTTTACAGTACCATCCTCACAGCCTAAGCCCAGCGAAGACAACAGAGACAGATCCACCCAGTCATCACCTTCATTTCCTGAGTCTACAGAAAGAGACAAGGGCACTGTTGGTTGAAAACAGTCCCTGCTGCTGACACTAGCAGCAGCACCTCGCAAGATGTACCATCAAGGAGAGCAGCCATAGGCAGGGAGAGGCTTGATGCTCTGCTGGGCAAAGCAAGAAAGTTGTTTTTTTCTGATGTTTTCAAGTTTGCATTTTAAAGCATACTCTTCTAAGAAGAAAATAAGGAAAGCTTAGTGATTTATCACCTCAAATAATACAGCAGCAAACCCATCTTCTCCAGTTTAAGAGGATCAGTTAAATTATCTTAATGCACCAAACCTGACAGGCAAAAAACATTCCCATAAAAAGCTGTCCCCTTAAAGTTACAAGTCACATCACAAGAGCAAGCTTCTAATCAAAGTGTCAGAAGCAGAGAAGCTTTTATCAGTGCTGAAAATCCAAATAAGAACACAGGCTGATCTTGCCAATCCATAGCAGGAAAGAAGTTTAAAAGGCTTTATGGGGAACTGGCTGAAAGTCACTGGTTTTGGTGGCGTGTGTCATTGCTCTGCGCTTGGCGAGGCGGGACTTGGACGGTGGAGAAAGCTTCATGGAGCACACAGCATGGGCAACGTTCTCCTGCTCTGCGCTGAGTTCATTCTCATGCTGAGACAACTGGCGGTTAAGGGCTATAGCCTCAGCAGCAAAAAGCGTCAGGTCTTTTGTGCTACTGTTCCTTTCAAGGGAAAAGGAGAAAGCAGTTACAACATGCACAAAGAGTCACTTCACCTGGTTACCCTCATGGCAGAGTATCTTCTTCCACGAAGTTTTATTTCTCCTATCAAAACATCAACACAGCAGGCAAAATGACCAGTTAATATTTGCATCTCTTCTCATTGCAAGGACCAGCAATACGTAACAAAAACACTCTGGGATTTTGGAAAGAGCCGCAGTTCTAGTCCTCGTTCTGCCAAGTATATCTGATGTAAACCCGGGAAGTCACCTGAGATGCCATGCTTAATTTCTACATGTTATAAAAGGATGGGCATATGGGGCAATACTGCTGTCTTCAGAGAACTGCAATCCCACTATAATTGCACATCTGGCTTAAGGAAATACATTTCTGATGGGAAGAACCACCTGGAGTTGTCAGTGGCAGACATGGAAATAGAAACAGAGATATGTGACTCGGGCTCTCTGGCATACAGATCTGCCATCAAATCACTTCAAATGAGGCTTGCCCGGCTCACAGTTAAATTGATACTGTGATTACCTCCAACTACAGTGGAAGTCAGATCCACGTGTATATGATGATTATTCACCCATCAGAAAGTGGTGTCTTTGGGTAATGCACGCCTTTATGCCTTTTTTCCCCTCCTGGGCAGCAAACTGCCAAAACCATTATTTCTTGTCTAAGATTAGCACTGCACCACAGGAATCCTCTCCAATGCCTTTCCCGCAAACAAGAAAGATTAGATCATAAAGAAAAATCAGAGCTTTAATATTTCTGATGTTCTTGATGAAATTAGTGCTGCACATTTATGAAGTTCCACTCTCCACCAGGGATCTTACCCCCAATTTGTCATCTCCTATCTCTCCCCATTCTTTCAGTAATGATTCTTGGCCAAGTTTACAGACATTTAAAAAAAAAAATATTACCTTTGAAGAACTTGAGGGGTAGGTAATCCCCTTTCAGGAGCCTGCTAGAAGAAGCAGTTAAGAAAAGTTAGTTACACATTAGCAGCTGGGAACCAAGCCTTCCCAAGAGCGATAAACAGGCGATTCCTCCAAATCTTTACAACTAACGGATAGTGCATATAAACTAATTCATTGTGGGTTTCCAAATCACTGTTGGTTTACAAATCACATTTCATAATCTGTCTCCCCTCACAAGAAGATACCACAGTTTGCAGGTATAAGGCTAAAGCTTTGGAAGCTCTCCAGAAGGTCTATCCCTTCTTTCCTGAACTGGGAACTAAAGCAAAAGAGGACACTGCTGTTCTTTTAAAACCCTATCTACCAGCATTCTGCCTTACTGTATTAAAGAGTAACATGATTCATGTACTGCAGTGCTTGGTATTCACAAGAAAGCCATTTAAAATGCATAAAGCAACAATTAAAAACCAAACAATCAAGCAAAAAAACCAACCAAACACTTAAAGCTTGACAGACTCATCCAAATATTTAGCACACAGAGCTCCAGAAAGAATAAAGTCACTGTGTATCGTTTAATTAATCAAGATAAGAGCAGTAAAACATGCAACGATGCTATTAAAAGTTCAGAGACAGGGAACAGCTTGTTCGTCACTTTGAAAGAAGAATAACCCTTAAAAAAAAAAATAAAAGGGTATACATACTCCTTGAACCCATGAATGTTGCAAAACTTGAGCAGCACTAAGTCGTTCTTTGGCGTCGCAAACGAGCAACTTTGAGATGAGATCTTTGGCCTCAGAGGATATATGCGACCAGTCCTTGTCAGGAAATTCATACTTGCCTTCCTGAATGCTCTCAAAAAGCTTGTTCTAGTAAAGGAAAGTGTCTTTAATTTAAATAGCAACTAGAACGCAATGGAAGACTTCTCAGGTGGGATTCTTCTCACTCAGTTTTATCCACCTTGTGTGGTGGGTGACAACTGAAACCATCCAGTCTCCTTATGGAGTAATAGAGAGTGACAGGCAGCTCCAGAGAGTGATTCAGCACATCCTAAGACAGACATGATACACTGTCTGCTCAAAACACCTCCCCCTCCATCCTCCCTGTAACAGTGCAGCCAATATACTCAGTTTTTAGAAAGAATAAATTCAGACTGCGCATGGAGACTCTCCTGAGGCTCAACTTATCTGAGGAATTGTGGTGACTACCATAAACCAGATCAAGAATTACAGAATAGAGAAGGATTGTGGGATAGGGAAGAGGATATAACTCGTTGGGTTACAGACACAGCTCTTCACTGCTGGCATTACGACAAGTCTTACACCCTAAGTTCATGGGGCAAACTACACTATCCCACATATGCCCATTCTCCCACTCATGCACATTCACCTGGCAAACTCTGCAGACCTCTCCTCTGTCCCAGCCACAGTCTGTGCCACAGTTGCCCACAAAAGGGGGGTAACCACTGAGCATGATGTACAGGATCACTCCCAGGCTCCAAAGATCACACCGCTTATCGTAGAACGTGGCCTCCTCCATGAAGACTTCGACCACTTCGGGTGCCATGTACTCTGCAGACCCACACTAGGAAACCGAATTCAAGCAAGTTTTCAAAGGGAGGGTCAAATCAAAACAAGACTCAGATTTATCATTCTCCTCTCTTTATAGTAGGCAGCTTGGTCTAAAAGCAGAATCAGTCATCAGGGACTACTGAAGTTTACTACTTGCTTTCACTGCAGGTCTCATTTTGTTAAGCCAAATCACAACTGCTGCATCCCTCAAAGGTTAAATGGAGTTGCCAAGAGCTTTGAAACATTTTGTAAGCATACTGCACAAGATAAAATTAACACATTTCAGGTTTAAGGACTACAGAGACCTAACAGAAAGCAAGAGTTCATACTGTTCTTTAGCAGAATCATAAACTGTTCCATACGAATCTATGATCCTTTATACAGGCACAAAATATTAATTTACGTATTTCCAGTTGTTAGATCTTATCCATTAGTTACTAGCCTTTTAGAAAGTGAGCAAGTATATCATGGGAGGTGATTTCTATAACAGACTTCCATAAAACTGTCAGATTTTTCTTCCACAGTAATGCCAAAAGCATAGCACTGTGGTTTTTCAAACTAATGTGTATTATAAAGCCACACACTGATTACAGAACTTGCATTCCCCTTAGCTTACGGGTCTTAGCTACAGAACCCAAACATCGGGAAATGAACACAAAACTAAGGTTCAAACTAAGTCCATAAGCACACAAAAAACCTCCATGAAAAGCTTCCTCATTTGATGGAGTAAGAGATGAACAGGATCAATGTGTTACTTTCTGGCCAACAGGAGAATTAACATGGTGAGCTTCTGTGCTTTTGTATATATGTTCTATGACTGGGAAACCAAGACAGTTTTTATCACATATATACCCACTTTAAACGAACTATACACCACTGGGTGTAGTTGCAGTAAGCCCTTTGGAAACTCTCCTCTGGAGATAAGAAAAATTGTTTTATGGTAGAAGAGAAAAAGCAGAAAGCCACAGTAGGTCTCTTACTGGTGTTGTTAATTCAGGAGTAGTTATTGGAGTACACGCACTGTTCAGCTTCACCCCACTACCAAGATCAAAGTCACATATTTTTACTGGTGATACCTAAAACCAAGGACAAAACAGTTAAGAGGTCCAGAAGACTGGGATTAATGCAATATGTATGAATACAGCACCACATGGAAAACCCCAGGACAGAACAAGTTGTACTAGCAGCAGGACTAGTGAAACCCAGTCACTTACAGCTATATTCCACTCTTTGCATTTGCCTCCTCTGCCCCAGTTGCTCCCATGCTGCCAGCATCTGACCCTATTACATTATTTTTTTATTTGGCTAGGCAAGAGCCAGTACACGTCTGGGCAGTTTGGGAACTATACGTCTCGTGACTAGCTGGCCTGTAAATGTTGCTTGTCCATCTGGGTACTGCCTCAGAACAGATGAGGTGCTACGTTGTAATTGCTATGCCCTCTGTAAGAACAGTTGGCTTTTTATCTCTTAGCCAGATGCTTACATTTTTACAGCTCAAAGAAGAATTTAGTCTCTTTCAGGCTTCAGTGCTGTTAAATTTAGTTGAAGTTCACTAGTGGGTTCAAAAGTTTTCAAGAAGAGAAGAAACATAACATGAGGATTGTTTTTGGAAACCAAGTTAAAAAAATACACTTCAGGTTAAGAGACCAGAGTAGCACCTTTTCTGGAGATTCGCACAGGATGTTTTCAGGCTTCAGGTCCCTGTGAGCAATACCTAAACAAGAGTACAAATGTTCATTAGGGAATATACTCTCCTGTTTTATTTCTCATTACTTCTCTATTAGAAGGTGGCCTAGGAAATATTCTAGGCCTGAGTTTGCTACACAATCCCCCCTTAATGATACTGCAAATAATTGCAAAGTGTATTTGTTAAAAGTCACTGTTGCATCCTGCTATACCTTTATCATCCTTTTATGTACATGAGAGTCAGTCAAGCAAATAAGAACCTGCTAACACTGGAACTTTTTGGCTTAGCCCAAATTAATTATGTTAATTAAAACCAGCTTATTAAGATGACTGACCTGTAGGAAAGTTTACTTGTGTACACAGTTTACTCAAAAGATTTTTGTGCCTTCTACAGTAAGGTCCTTCTTTCCAGATGGATCAACTGGTGGTTCGCTGAACTCCTACCAGCACAGACAATACCTGAGACACTCTGCCCAAAAAACCCCCTGAGTTCCCAGATGAAAATATCATCCTTTTAATGGTGAGGTACGTACTCATTGCTAAAGTAAAAGAAAAATTAAAGGGTTTGGTTGGAGATGCAGAAGAAAAGCTAAAGGAGAACAACCAAAGGGCTTCTTCATTCATTCAACTGCTATCGGAATAGGCAAATCCAACAGGGAAGCATAAAGTTATCTATCTGTGCAATTCACATGCAAGGGTGGTTCTGCGTTGTCAAAGCAGTTCTTCAAATGCCTAAACACACAATTTCTGGAATTTCACCATTTAATATGATCAAACTTAATGGGAAGGCAAAAAATGAGAAGCAAAAAATCAAATCAAATGAGCAACTTAGCTGTAATTTAACTGCACTCTAGCCTTGCTTAAAAAAAAATTACACTCCAAACACACTTGATACCACTTCAGAGTACAAGAAAGAAAAATATCCCACCAAATTCTAGGTCAGGGAGCTTCTAATGACTTTTCTTCAGCACACACCACAAGACATGACTTAAAATACAACATTAACAGCATAGCATCGATCTCAAGGAATCAGAACTTTCACAATCATGCAGTTCACGTTGCTTATGCATGGAAGATGGCATAATGAATCTGTCAAGATGGCCCATGCTGACATTTACAGCAAGGCTGACAAAACTCCCAACAGTTGGCTTGGCTTGCAATTTGAAACCCAACAGCACTTTTTTGTATTATTGTTTGAATTAAAATGTCTGATTATATAACATTTTATTTTCCAGTTGCACACAGCGCTGAGGAAACAACTGCCTTTAAACACTCCTCCAGTGGATATTACCAATAAAGCACAGATATCCCAAGTGGGCGTAAGGCAGTATTATCATCCAGCTGAGTTCTAAACTACTCCTGGCAAAAGAATTAGTTGTCCTGATTCAATTTATTTTTTTTTAAAGCATCTAGCTATAGCACTTCACCAGTAAGCTGTGCAATAAAAATGCTTTAATTTCCTGTTTACTTTAGTGTTCTGTATGCTACTTACTAATTATTTTAATGTCACACGAAAGAACCATAAAGAGGACAATAAAATGAAAGGAGATGTTGTTGCAGCCAATTGTGCAAGCCATGTCCCCACGTTCTAAGGCCATTTTAATGAATCACTCCCCTCTTGTTTGGGGAAAGGAGAATTAAAACTAAAAGCTGAAAGAGAACTACAGAAATACATTAGCTGAGTCAATATTAAACTTCCTTGAACAGTGTTCCTAGACTTTCAGCTGTTAAGCAACCTACTATAGCCCTAACATGTCAAGGAAGTATTTCTCCGCATGTTCAGCCCAAGTTTCCTGTTCCTTATTCACCCTGTTTCCCAAAGTCAAAATCTTCTAAACACAGGTATTCAAAGAGTACATTCTCTGCAGGTTTAAAGTTGAGTTATCACATAGACAGGCTATGAAGATTACAAAAAATCTTAATCCAAACTAAGTTTGTTTCCACATTCAAATTAACTTCTTATAACATAGTCACAACATGTGACAAGATCCATATTCCTCAGGTTTACCACTTTATTCCCTATGCATTGCTATGCTTTTCTTTTTAATGGGTTCAACCTATCGAGGTACCAATGCTGTAATTCCAACTCAAGCATATAAGCAGTACCGTTGACTTACAAGTAAAACCTACAATTAAACATTTATTGAACTGGGGCCAGTACTAAACAACTTAGACAGCAAATGTAGATCTGCTGAGATCTAGCTGGCTAATCAGGATGGCAAAATAAGTGGAGAGAAAAATTTATCAAACTAAATAATCAATAAACATAGCCTCCAATTACATGCCATTCTATTCAGAGGTAGTCACTGTAACATTAACTGAAGCTGCTTAATCTATGCAAGACCAGATAATTATGACATAGGAAAGATTTTAAAGGTATCTATCACATTCAACATGCACGTACGCTCTGGGATGACCATAATGCACACAGATATTTTGAAATGAAACAGAAGTACTCCCAACTAGAAAAAGCAGCAAGAAAACATTTTAACATAAAAGAACTCTCTACAAACAGAACTGACTTTAAATCTGAGCAAATTCCAAATGAAATTAATACACCTTCAAACAACGACTATGGTTCACTTGTAGGTCTCTCAACCCAACAGTGGGGGTCTAAATGTAGAGACCAAAAGCTACAACAGAGGCCCTGTAACCAGCAGAAATTCTGGATAAATACAGAAAAGCATCTCTGTAGACCTGAAAGAGGAGGAAATTAAAAAGAGTATTAGGTCCCTTTTGAGTAACCTTTACGTGGTGCTCAAGTAACAAGAACAAGCAAACAGATTCAACCCTAATGTTAATTCTCCCTGGATGCTGACTTAATTTTTTGTCAAAAGTCTATACCATCTTAACACAGCTGATTACTTAAACTACCACATTATGAAAATAATATTATAGAGGAAAACAGCACAAGTCATCTGGCATTGCTGTACATAGAAATGCTAGCAAAGGCTGACTACTTACAGATAAGATGTGCTCCATAACCTAAGTGTACAATATCAACTAGTAAAGATGGAGACAGCCTTCTCTTACCTTTTGTATGAAGAAAATCCAGAGCAGAGGCAATATCTCTCACCACTTTGCTAGCTTCTCGTTCATTGAAGTGCTTCCGCTTTTGTATATGGGCCAGAATTGAACCTGTCAGAGTAACAGGTGAAAGGGAAAACCTTAGTATGAATGCTGCCTGGGCTGAGAAAAGGCTTTGTCAATACAAGGATAAAAAGGCAATAGCCACTACTAGTCTGCCATAAAGGAAGAACCGATCTCAGTGTGAACACGGCCAGAAGTAATTTAGGAGAGTTATTTGCAACTAATAGTCTGTCCTAGTATGTTTACATGGCAGAAACTGAAGTATCACAGTCCCATGTTTTTTTATGAAAAGAGCCTCAGAAAATAATGATGAGCTAGTACCAAGTATCATGAATCCATAATCTCATTTCTTGTATTTTGTAACAGCCTTTCACAGCAGGCAACTTCCAGGGACCAAACAGGGGAATGACTAAGCAGAAAAAGGTACAACTGAGCAGCTTCAATACTTAAGCATGCTAGAACATAATTTTTCAAACACTGCAGCCCTCTAGTTTAAGCACAGCATGAGGGGCAATCACTTTTTACTGCCCCAGCACTGACTGGTCTGTTTTCCACACACTGTGAACAGTGGAAACTTACTAATAGCACTAGTAGAACTCAAACATCATCTAAGGATGTACATAGCACTTCAGCAAAACCCACCCGCCGCCAGGTCACAGGTGGCCATGCTCGAACTAACACTCCTCATTTTGTGTAACGTGGCAATTGAGACTCTGCACTGAAAGTCAAGTATACACGTTTTTTTGTCTCAACACCATCAAAATAAGAAGACATTCTACTTTTAAATACACATTAAAATTCCCACTGACATCAAGGTAAGGCTCATATGCTGACTTAAGGCAAAATTTGCCCAGGGACATGAAATCTGACAAAAGACCTCTCAAATATGAACATACTGAAGGACTGGTATCTTGCATGCAAAGCTCCACTGGTATCCCTTTAACAAAGGATAAAGGGAGGTTTGATTCCTTATCTTCTTTAAGTGAATTCCATCAATCTTCTCAGAAGATTAAAAATGTCTTAAAAAAAAAATATTAACGTAGTTCACAGAGATCCAAGCCCACTAAATAGCCTTACTACTGTCTTTCATTTTCTTACTCTAAGAGGTATGTTTATAAAAGCAATCAGGCAGAGAAATTCAAGAAGTAACTGCCATTTGTTATTAGTCTCCAATACAGTAAACATTTTAAATCTCAGGTGATTAAATTTTTATTCTTCAGTTCTAGGTGTGGAAGGAAACCTCCCGTTCTCTATTGTGGTAATTCCTATTCTTATACTATCAAAGCTGCTGCCACTCCTCCACAGCAAGGATTCAGAGAGGAAACCAGAAAGACAGTCAAAAAGAAGAAAGATGGACAAAAGACTCTTTGGATATGCTTTGATATGACAAAAGACTCTTCAGATATGCACAGATATGCTGTGTCAGATGGGTGGAGGAAAGCCACTTTGGACCAGGCTATCAGATTTCAAACACAGGTTTTCCTTGCCAAAAACACTTTCTAGTTTGCTACAGATTTCTTAAGGGCACTGAGTTCAAAGGGTTTTCCTGGTATAGTTGTTCTTTACATTTTTTGAAAGTAATACCAGTTCTTGAATGTTTCTATCCCTGTGGAAAAGACCCCAGATTTTGCAGGAAACAATACTAAGCCACCTGAAGTGCTCATTTCACCCAGCAGGTTTATTTCAGATTACCCTTCTGAATAGAGCTGATGTTCCAAACTCTCTCAGATAAGAATTATATCAATATCAATGAAAACATACTCTACAGACTTTATATTCAGCCCATGCAGAGGAATCCCACAAACAGAAAGAATAGCAGGGCACTCCTGCCAGTTGTTACCACCTCTTTAGTATTCAACAGAGAGAAAGCATCATATAGCACCTCCCAAAATGCATTTCAGAGAGAAAAAAAGAAAGTGGAAAGGTCTCCTAAATCATGCAAGTTCAGTATAATAAGATGGATTTTAACGTTTTCAGTTATAAAATGTTGTCAGGCAAGGATGTTAAATGGCTTCTGCATATCTTGGTGAACTGAACCCAGCTAAAATGGGAGCACAGCTCCTTCAGTTACCACAGCTACACAAAGGCAAAGCTGTAAATGGAAAGCCCAAGTTATGCCCCAACATTGTAGGCAACATCAGTATCTAAGACTACAGTTACTGAAGTAAACCTTGCATTGAAGATTAATGTTCTCGTTCTTGCCACCCATGCTGCTTACACCAGAATCTGTAGTGCATCAGAAGCTGGTCTGATGCTAATTCCCATTATTTCTTTCTTCAAACCCACATACCTAACACTACAAATGCTGAAATTTTTCAAAGAGAAAACCAGTCTCAGCCCTAGTTGACCACTGTAAAAACACTAAGAGAGGGAAGAAGTTGTAGCATTATTATCCTCTCAGCAGCTGTGCAGGTACACTGACAACCATAGTCCTACAGTCAGAGGAAAGGGTTAACTAATGGAAGAATGTGAAGATGGGAAAATAGACAAATGCAGATTCATCCCAGTTGAGCCCTATTTGAGCTAATTTGTGAGAGAAGTCTGTGCATTAAGAGGAACAGTGTTAGAGGAAACCACAATGAAATGATGCACTAATTTTAAGGGAAGGTAAACAAAAGCTTTTACTCAAGAAAAAAAACCCATGTCCTTCTCTTTTTTTAAAAACTTCTGCATCTATACTGAACGAATTTGCTTTTCTTGCCCATATGGTTTGCTACTGAAAGCCTTCTTGACCAGTGACAATAGATGATGTTCTAGGGACAGAAGTATACTCCTTCACAAACTCAGTTTTTCTTTGAAGGGTGGGCCATACTTTTAACTCATGGTTTTGCACAGTCATGCAATTAATGGATACTGTAACTATGCTCAATGCAGAAAAATGTGAGAAAGTCCACAAAGCACTTGATGTAGCCTTCTCACTCCCCAGGTGAGTGTTAAATGCTAGAGACCAGTGACCGCACATGCTCACTTGATTGGCCCTCAAACAGCCAAAAGCAGACTGCTCCACAATTACAGCAACCTGAGGCAGAAGCGAGATGGTTTTTTGCAACAGTACTCCATGAGTTTCAGGAAACTAAGTCAATCCTACATCAAGGGAAAATGCTACCAAAGTATATAGATGCTGTACTAAGATTGTGCATAATATCTGACATACTGTGTGTCTCCCCTTGCCTGAAGGTACTGTGACCTACTAACTATATTCTAAAGCTCTTACTTTAACAGAGCTGACATTTCCATCACTTAACTACAGAAAGGGATTTCAAATGCATGACCAGACCCACCAATATTCAGGAATAACCATACTTCAAGCTTTGTATATTAGTTCCTCTACTACTTCTTTGTCTTAAAATTCTCAAGCATTTAAAGTAAGGTCTTCATTTTCTACTTTAAAACACTGAGACAAACAGGACCAAGGCAATTCAATGAACAAAGGCACAGTTACTGCACAGTACCTCCTCGCAGCTTCTCAAAGACAAGGTAGTATCTTGTGTCGTCTTCAAAAAATTCTATCAACTCCAAAATGTTCCTTAAAAAAAAAAAAAAAAAAAAAAAAGAGAGAGAGAGGAAATAGAAGAGACAGGCATAGAGTGTAAACAGAGCCATGAAGAGTTTCAGCATGGATAATCAGGAAGTGCCAGAAGTAACCAAAAATAAAAGTTCTAATTAAACAAGTTGCTTTGGTTGCCTATGGCATTAGAACTACATTTCCAACTCACACTGAAATTTAAGCAGAAGAAACAGGCCAAACACCAAAATCAGACAGGATTGTGAAAGAGTTCCGCCACTGCTCAACTGACAGGAAGATAACTAGTAATAGGTTGTATTTAATAATTTAGAACATTGCATTTGTGCTGAAGGCAAGAACAACAACAAACTAAATTGGCATTCTTTCTCTCTGGAAATCACAAGGCAGAACACACAGTGCTTGAAGGAGACAGGCATCTGTCACCATGACATTAAATCCAGCGCCTTAGTTACCATTTTTAGACTAACTAACTCCTGTTTAGCTAGTGTACAGTCTTTGCAGCACAAACGCCCCATGTTGCCTTGAGAATGTCAAACGTGTAAGTCAGATTCTTCTATACTTGCAGTACACACAAAATCCAAATTCTGCATGTGGTGATGACAGCTTGACTTTTTCATCAGTTATTTACTGAATGACCATATGCTTTTAACCACACACAGAACAAAAACATAACCTGCTTCTCTACAGCACAACTTAAGGCCATGAGTTTGGTAAACAAGTTTGGTTTTAAATTATCTTGAAGTGTTGTACTAAAAATTTGTAAAAAAAGGCTCAATATAAGCTGCACAACTGCAGTATAGATAACAGCTGTTGTATACATTCTAGATTAACAGACATCTAAAGGAGTAGTTTCAGAATTGGCTTAAATTCATCACAGAGCATGCTGCCACTGGCTGTGTAGCCTCTCCCTCCTTTTCAGACACAAGTAGCAGCTTTAAAGTTGCTTCATCCTGTGGCTTCGTGAAGTCAGCACACATCCAAATGAAAACTAAATTAGCTTTTGGCTGACCTAAGGGTTCCAGTGCAAAAGCAGGAAGGCTGACACAAAGAGGAGGACAAACCACACATTAAGGAAAGGAATGGCAAGTCTGTTCCTTTCAGCAGCAGCTGGTATCAGGTCAGCTTTTGCTGATGGTGAAATCACAAGGGAGAGCGTCAAAAAGTTCATTACCCATTCAGACAAAAGCCATGCATCACTGAAGCACATTCGGGCTACAGTGAGCCAGTTGCTAATTGAGTTATATGACTTTTAATTTGTAAATATTTCTCTAAACTTCACAGGTAAGAGAAGGGAAAATTCTTATTTCGAATAGGTCAAGTCTAAAGTTCCACTGGTTTAAGGAGAATACTGCAAAGCTCCTAACTTACTCACACATAAGAGGCTTAAAAATTTGAAAAATATTCAAGATACTTTAAATAAATAAAACAAACACAAGACTCTGTACTTACTTGTTACCCTGACACTGGTACAGTGTTTCTATTTCACGGAAAACTCGACTCCGACTATGCCCAGCATTTTTTTCAATGATCTGTGGAAAGAGTTAGAGCTCATATTTGAAAAATTACTGCAGGAATTGTGCATGTGGCTCTGGAATTAAGTAACTGATCTAAAGTTAGAATCTCAGGCATGCCCACCAGACAGAAACACTCCACCTTTCTTTGTTTAATTTATCATCCATCATTCATTTACAGTGCCAGCAGAGCTCTGGAAGGCATTCAAATGACAAGAGAAATAAGTACAGGAAGATAAGAAAGCAACTAAATCCACATGTTAAACAGTCACTGACCTGATACCACAAGCTTTTTCTTGCATCATTCTAATTCTGCAATGTGCAGAAAAGGATATCCTTTTGAGTTCTAACAAAAATAGATTTGAGTCACATCAGACACCAAACAGTCAAAAAGAAGTAAAAAGTACTAAATTCACCACAAAAAGAGTTTGGTTGATAGTATAAACTTCATGGAGACCCAATAATAGGACCCAATGTATTAAAGAAAACATACATTCAATCTCAGAGCCCTTCTGTACTGCCATCAGAATTGACCTTCCTTCACACACTCCGCAGGCTGAAAGACAAGGACAGGGGCTTTCCACAGAGGCTGAGACTGAACAATTGCTACGTGAACTGAAAGCTCATGCCATTACCCTAAATACTACCAACATCTGTATCCAGTATCGGTTTCTCATTTTTACAGCCAGAGTTCTCTGGTACAGAATGGCCAACCATTCACCAGTACTACATGACACTTGGTATCGAATCACATCTAATTCATAATGTAGTGGTTTGTTTATTCCAGACTTTCAACAATTCTACAAAGTACACACAAAATTACGGAATCTATAGGACTAGACTTTTAAAGGGATTTAAAATTTTCTGCCTATGGTTTCTCCAAAAGAATCAAGCATAAAGCTTTCTTGTTGCTATTATTTGTGTTTGTAATTAAATGGGGGACTTGGGATAACCACAGATCTGTAAACGGGCCCTAACACTTAATATTATGATATTACAGAAGATTCACCTCCATCAAAAAATAAGACATAGCTTTACATGAACTAATGGCAGTAACTAATGCTCTCTGAACTTGGAGCAGCATTCTCAAAAGCTTGCATTATTTGGTAGGCCGTGCTAGGTAATGACTCAGTCTCCTTCATAAGAAGAGCTAAAAACTGGTAGGACCAAAATCAAATCAGGACATGAGAGGAAAGAGAGATCTTGCTCTGAGATCTAACCATCACACAGTCATTTACTATTTGTGAATTCTATCTGCAGCTGATAACACCAGCTCACTCCGGAGGCACAATACTTAAGACAACAGATATCTCAATGGTTATAAAGCAGGCTCACTTCAAGCATCAAAAATTTTCTAAAAGGTTTTGCTATTACCCACTCTATTACAGGTTTTCACTGAGATACTAGGAGGGAGAAGACATGTTACAGACAGAAGTGATGCTGCTTTTATTCTACACTTACTTTTACTGCATATTCTTTCCCAGTTTGGAGGCTGACAGCACCCTGAACTTTGGCATACGCTCCCTCACCAAGAAGCTCAGCAGTCAGCTTGTACAAGTCTGCCAAAGAAATCCAGCAGAAAGGACACATTAGCCAAAGCATTTCAGTGAACAACATCAAGACAAGCTATTTATCTGATGAGCATCCCTCATATGACAGCAACTGAAAAAATTCCCTTGGTAATGAAGACAGAAAACAGATTTATGCAGTATTAAAGTAGATATGCCAGCCTTAATTATGCCTCATTTTTCACTTCCCCTCTTCCAAGTACCAGGAAAATTTAAAGCAGACTTCATTCCAGCATCAAAATTACAAGTTTGTTCATACAATAAACATATCTCAGCAATTGCTATGACCTCATCCACCTTCCCTGTCTTCATGTAAAACTCGGAACCAATTTTTTCACGTAGAAAACATTCCACTCCTTGATCAGAAAATGGCTACCATAAAACACTATCTCTGCAAGTAGATTTTATAATTGAAACTTGAATGTTTAAACCTAGAAGACTGCTACCTCTTGATTTGCAACGTACCTGACAATGCTACTTGCCCACTAATAAGTTTTATACTGGTCAGCTTTGTTGGCACTGAACTGTATTTTACCTTCAGTGCTTCGCAGTATTTGTTCTCACATCTATTCAATCAAAACATTTTGATATCAACACTGTTCCTACTAAAAAAAAAAACCAACCACCAAAACACCAAACCCGATTATAAATAGGACTTAGATTTCAGCACCAAGATTAAAAAAAGAGACTGAAGACCAAAATACGGGGGATAAAGAAAAACAGAAACGTTAACTTAGAAAGTTTGCCAAAAAGCACTGTTTAGATAAGAAAACTGAGAACAGCAGAGGGAATACAGACCATTACAATTAAAAGCTTAGAAGTTGCCACCAACCTTCAAACTTCCCAGGGACATGATCTGTGGCTCTGGTTCTTTTTTTCTTTTTCCTTTTCCCACTGTCTGCTATGGGGAGAGGCTGACTGCTGACCATCTCTGTGTGGCAGAACATAAAGGTGCCTTTAACACGTAAGCAATTACTTTAGGAGAAAATGAAAGTGATCTTATGTGTTTATGTTCTTAAGCTATCCAAAAGTTTCTCTCCTTGTCTTCATCACAGGCTGCCACCTCTCCCCCAAATATCAGAGGAAACCTAAAAAGACAATTTGGGTGCTAATTAACAGCTGTGGGGAGGTTTGATAAACAAATGTAAAAACAGAAGAAAATAACTATGCATCTATACTGAATCCTCCTCTCACAGCACAGTAAGGCAAAGCATGGGAACAACCTTGTCAACAACCACCATGAGCTACCCACAACATAATGCATGCCCTGATGCAAGACAGGATTTACAGCCCTCACAAGTGCACTGTTCTTTGAGCTATTCTACTGTTTTACAAGTAGATTTTTTTCAAGTCAGTTTAAGAAAATGAGATTCCAAAACAGGAGGAAGGTGTTGGGAAGTTTCAAACAACCTGGTGAAACAAAGCAACCACAAGTGTTAACAGGTCAAAGAAGCCATCTAGGCCAGTTTATGCTGCCAAAAGGCCAGAAAAAAACCCACATCTCAGAACCATGATGTGCCTTTCTAAACCACAGAGTAGTGGATAACTTATGCTCCAAAACAAGCAGTGTTTATGGCATTTAGATATTGTTTTCTGCATTACTAGCTGCAGATATTACAAGAGCTTAGTCAGAGATAACAATTCACTGATGCGAGAGAATATGGCAGAAAAAGAAAAAACACCCACGTATTCTTATGGAAAGCCTAAATAAAAACATTGCCATACACTTTCTCTGCCAGAGGCTGCTTCATACAGCTAACCTATCTCCAAAAAGGTTAAATGATTCCACACTATACTCACTATTCTCCACACCACCAGTCACATCCTGCCAAGTTGGCCCTAACAGTTAAAAATCACAGCTCACAGTCTTTAAGGCAGTAGCAAAGAACTGCTAAGACATTTTACAGCCAGGAGGATTTCTAAGTAAATTCACAATTAAAGACCTTGTACTACAGAAAAAAATAAATCCCTAGAAATAGCGTAATTATGAGAACACTGGTAATGAAAGAAGAGCAAGCCCTAAAATGATAACGGCAACTTTTCTAGCAGTTCTCCTTTAACAGAGAGCCTTTGTGAATAGCAGTTTTTCCACCTTTCGCTGTTTGTAAAGTACTCTCAAAACATAGGAGAGACTCGGAAGCAGAAAATATTACACAACAATCTACCAATACATGAAATACTTTTTCTTTGCTTCATTGTATTTTTCTTGCCAACATCTGTCAGTAATAACTATTACAAGTGTCACTTAGAGCTCACACCTTATCTGAAAATTTAAGACAAGTGCTGTTTTGAAAGCCCTTTCTCTTTAACAACTTACTGAAACACTTAAAAATGTATCACTCAAAGCCTTAAGACAATAGTAAATCCTCATTTTCAAGTCTTAAGCAGAATGTGTTAAATCATCCCAATGGATGACATATGCAAGTTCTTAAATACAGTAAGAAACACAAAAGCATACATTTTACTAACTTCTGAAGCAACAGCTTCTTTTCAAATCAAACTGACACACATACAGTTTTGAATTTTAACATAAAGAGAGGGCCAGCCTTTGACAGCAAGTTCCAGCTCGCTCTGATTTCAATTCAGCCTGCATTACTCAGAATTGAGATTGAAATGACACATATGAAGCTGCTCAGAAATAGAGCTGGTCTGCTTGAAGGAGGTGCTTGATTTCCAAAAGGTGTCAAACAAGTCATTTTAATGACCTGACCTTTTGCAAGTCAACAAGTCATACCTAGACAGGTTCTATTCCATTTCAAATATTACACAGTTTCAGAGCTTGTAACTGACTGAAAATTAGCAAAAAGACAGGAGATGAATCCTGCATCTTAGCACAGCTGACATTTCTTCACAACCATCTCCAGCACTCTACCAGTTGGTTATGATATTTACAGTCTGGTGTTTAATAACTCACTACATTATTTCAATTCCCTTTAGTCTGACTCAATTCCTAAATTACAGAGAACTGCTTCCTTGAAACCAGGAAGTTCACTAGTCATGTACACAGAAACCAAATTACTGAAAAGCTCATGTTTTCAACCTACAGTCCTGACCAAATTTGCTATCAGACAGGCATGAAGTGTTTGCTGTATTAGATTCTTATTACCCTTCTGGTCTGCTATTTCACATCGTGTAGTTTACTTCTGTCAACACAGCTTTTCCTTTAAAGGTATCACAGCTTCATTCTCATTATTCACTTTGTTATAATGAACTGGTACTTAAGTAACAGCTGGTATGACAAGAAAATATCTTTAGCTCAGCCAAATGCTTCAGAGGTTTTTCAAGCTTTCAAAGAAATGCTTGTGCTTGTGACCATATACCAGAGTTTCCAATGACACTGAAAGACAGTGTGCCTCAACCATCCAAGCAATGCTTAGGTGTGTTGCATACTGCAGGAATACCTCTGTGGGCTCTGAGGAAGCTCACCCTGCCAGACAGAAAGCTCAGAGACTAGATGAACTGCTCTGGAAGGAAATGGCCCCTGGACACATCAGGTCCAAGATGAACATCCAACTGTTGTTATTTTAAGGTCATTTTACAACATGGCCCATAGCGTTGAACCCCTGCTTCCACCAAACCAACTTGTCCACCCACTTTATAATCTATTCTGTCTGAGTGCAGCGAGCTGGGAGTAGAACATTAGTTGGTGTTCAGAGCAGATTAGCCAAACCTTTGATAAAGAGCACTTCTTACATCCCTCTTGACCATAACAGTCAGACCATTCTCTAAAGAACTACTGTCTGACTAGCAGTCTGACAAGAGCTGAAGAAACAGGGAACAGTTCAAATTCTGATCTGTCCTTCTCCTCCAGTCAAGTTAGGATTATTGCTCACAGGATAACGTAACCCAGCAAAATCCATACTGCAAGCAAAAAGAGAGCAGGTTTCTGTTTTAGCTGCAATTTTGTTGAAGTCCTGTATTTTATTATCATTGTCATAATTCAGTGTTGAGGCAATATTTACAATACACATTATTCAGAGCCTGTGTGGGAAGGTATAGTTACAGCCTCTCTCTTTTGCGGTTGTGGCCTCTACAACTATCTTCAAAAGGATGAACAAAACCACTTATTGTAAAGACTTGCAAACAACGCCATGTGAAGAAGAAAAGGAACAATTACAAGTTTCAATTCATCCAGATCTTACATCACCTTTCATCTTGCCTCCTAACACTCCAAACATGCCAAAATCCACTATACCAATGTTAACTCCGCTCTCATTCTAATCTGCTTCCCAAAGGAAGGAAGAATATATTTAGAAAACACATGTACAGGAAGCACTTGGAGAACACAGTACAGATGCCTTTTTCTATTAAAAAGATACCTTTTTTGTGCGTTTGAATTCAATGGAAGAAAGCAGTATAAGCAGAGTCCAGGTACTACCCCCTGCTTCAAAACTGGGTCTTGCTTGAGACGAGTTGTTCTGCAGCTGGAAGGAAAAGGAACACAATCACATTCACATTCAGAAATCACACAAACATTACATACATTTGGGTAGTGCCCAGAGTCTCAAGAGATTGCAAGACCCTGTTGTGCTGAACTTCATGTAAGCACACAGCAAGAGCACATCTGCCCTGGTTTCAGCCGGGATAGAGTTACTTGTCTTCCTAGTAGTTGGTATAGTGCTATGTTTTTGAGCTAGGTATGAGAATAGTGTTGATAATACAATGATGTTTTCAGTTGTTGCTAAGTAATGTTTAATCTAAAGTCAAGGATTTTTTCAGCTTCTGATGCCCAGCCAGCAAGAAGGCTGGAGGGGCACAAGAGGTTGGGAGGGGACACAGCCAGGACAGCTGACCCAAATTGGCCCAAGGAATATTCCATACGATGCGATGCCATGCCCAGCATATAAACTGGGGGAGTGGGGGTGGGGGGATCACCGCTCGGGGACTAACTGGGCATCGATCGGCAGGTGGTGAGCAATTGCACCGTGCATCATTTGTACATTCCAATCCTTTTATTACTACTGTTGTCATTTTATTAGTGTTACCATTATTAGTTTCTTCTTTTCTGTTCTATTAAACCATTCTTATCTCAACCCACAAGTTTTACTTCTTTTCACGATTTTTCTCCCCCATCCGACTGGGGGGGCGGGGGGGAAGTGAGTGAGCGGCTGCATGGTGCTTAGTTGTTGGCTGGGGTTAAACCACGACAACACCCCTGCATTAAAGGCTTTATAACTCTTAAGTACAGAATGCAAAACACAGTGTTATTTCCAGCGCTCCAGTCATTTCAACTGAAGAGGAGACCCCCTCGTTACAGTCTTGCAAAATCAGTGGAGGGATTTATGGTATTCATTAGTTCTTGTTATACTATTGGAGAACCATAACAAGTTTAGATACAAAATACAGAATTACTCTTAACAGACAAGAATTACCATACTCCTAACCTAGATCAACGCACTGCCAAGATAGAGCACCACAACTACAACCATAACAGCACCAAATTAAAGCATATCTTGAAATTGGTCTTGAAGGCAGCCAAACAGGCTCCAACAGAGCAGGAGCATCAGAAAGCATTTTCTACAGCTGAAAAATCTCCTGAGAACACGTACCACTAGTACTGAATCCATTCCTAGCAAGTGGCAAACAAGGCAATGATGTTCAGGTTACACCATCTGAAGAAAAAAAGAATCGGGAGCCTCAAATAAAGCCTTCTGTGGATTCACTGAGGATAGCCATGACCCGGAATTCAATAGATGAAACAAACTCGATGTGCTGGCACAGGATGTTTTCAGACCACTGAGGTGGTACCTGAACAGCTGCAATTACCAAAATATTACTGGCCCACAGATACTGCAAAAGCAAAGGCTTTTTATTCAGACGGAATAAAAGCATACTGAGGCCTCTGATGAAGCTTCTCTAACTGAGATTTAAAAATACTATTTTGACTAACTGAACAACAACAGGCAGACCAGTCTGCACCTTCCGAACAGCATCCAACTTCTCCGTCGATTTACACTTCTTTTCAAAGCCATTGTTTACTTGTTCAAACAGCTACCACCAGATTAAATAAAATAGTTAGGCATGAGTAAGTCCCTTGATTTCACAAGCGTGACATACCTGTGACTCTCAGACTTCAAATGTAAAAGTGTGTGCTCGAAACTCCAAAAAAAAAAAGTTAAGCCATTTTAAAGTTTCAGACATCCAGCGTTTTGGACAAAGAAACAAAACAGAACCAGACTTCCATCTCATTTTCCTCCCAACTCAGCTGCTCACATCATTCTCAGACCCTCCCTTCCTCAGCAACACTTTGATTCCTGTAGATGTGGCTCATAATGAAACAGGACTCACTCAGCAGGTGCTGATTCTGCCAAAACCTTCTGGCTGTGAGAAGCTCAGAATAACCAAAGCTACCTTTATAAAGCAACTACATAGTGATTAATTGTGCTTGTAACATTACACATCAAGAGAAACACAATTTGAAGAGGAAGGATGCCCAATTCTTTAGCACAGCCCTGTGTCAAATCCAGAGGCAGATTATTTTAATATTCTTACTTAATACAATACAGAATGAGTATTAACTTCAAATTGTGAGAAGTGAGTATTCTTACAGGTCATTCAGTGTTACAGTAGTTTGCCATAACTCATTCTTCGCTGTCAGTTACCTTCTCATCCCACCTACAAGAAAACTTATAGTATAATTTAATTAATTAATCTGAATTATCCTGAAGGAAGAGGAACTTAAAAACATTCCAACATCTTCCCAGTAACATACAGGAGCATTAACATTTTAAAATGAACACTTGAAAGTCCACAGGAAGCCCGAGCAATCTGATTTCATGAAAGAGCAAGTCTGAGAAAAATTATCAATTTTGCCTTATCACAGGCATTACTATAACACCTACATAGCGTAACAGCTGACACCATCCTTCTAAAATTCTTCAATCTGTAGAAAAGGTTACAGAAACCTTTTTCTTTACCTCCATACTTCTCCCTGTGATTCCCTTCTCTCACACTTCTAGAAGACCAGAGATACCTTATCTTCTGTGTATGCAAGTTGCAGAGTCTAACTTTTCGTACTCTCAGCTAGCCACTTCCTTTGCAAACTAAGCATGGGGTTTCTGAGGTTCTGAGTCAAACCCTCCAGCAATGGGTGGATCTTACTTTGCCGGATAGCACATAAAGTTGTTTCAAATAGATTCCTCCCATCCCAATTTATTACTTCACCATGATCACTACTGGGGAAGCAGGGAGAACCTTAATGGAGAGGAGAGTACACAGCACTCTTCCCTCTCCTGTTGGGAGAAAATAGCATATTTTAGCACACATGCTGTAGACATGAGATCTTCTGCTGAGGTCTGCCTATGTTTACATAGAAACACATGCGTTTCTTGAAAAGCGTTAGTTATCATTCAGAATGACAGCAAAAGAACTGTTATCATCCCCACTGGAAAGATAAAGGCAAACAAGACAAGCATGGTGACCTTGCTATGAGTTAACAAGTAAGGATAACAAATGAGACTGAAGGTGGCTTAAAAACACACAGTAATCTTTTTAATTTCTTGTTGTACGACAA